>NW_027530019.1:15029060-15079278 GCF_008692635.1 Crocuta crocuta
GAGGCTGTATGCGAGAGGAATGGAAATGAGCCTCCGGGCCTCCCGAAGGAGCCCCATCCCCAGCCCCTAGCAGTGCTGAGGAATGCTGGCAAGCCAGAAAGGAACCCTCGCCGGGAACGCTGCTCTCGCGCCTCTGAAACCCCATTGAGAAGAGCCCTTTGATGCAATTAAAGCGCGTTTCATTGCAGGCCTGGGAGGAGGGAAGGACTGTCAAGCTTTTTTCTGCCTCCGAGCATGTGTGTGCACCTTTGTGGGGCGGGTTACTTAGCGAGCAGGCGGGAACTCGATCGCGCTCTCTCTCTCTCTCTCTCTCTGTCCCTCTCTGTCTCTCTCTCAGACGTTCTGTAACATCATAAAAGCATACCCATAAACAGATTGGTTTTCACCGTGGGTGGAACCCAGTTTGGACGCGATCCAGGCTGACCTGCAGGCTGCAGTTCCTGCTTTGAAAGGCTCCTTGGTACGCCTCTCACCACCTGCCCTGCTGTGAAGGTTTAGGCGGGCAAGAAATTGCGTTTGTTTTTGAGGTCACTGCTCCCTATTTTCCATTTTCTCAGAGATGGAGTGACGGTGTAGCAGTCCAGAAATAGTCACAGCCTGATTTGTAAAATGATGTAGCCTGCAAATGTTGAAGGACTAGGATGCGACAGCTATTTTGATATCCAGATTCTTCTCCCAAGATCTCTGTACTTCTTTCATTGAGGTAACTGTGCGGCCCCACAAAACCCACGTAGCCTCTGTGAACTTAATATTTTTCATCTGTTAAAATGAATATTAAAAAGGCCAGAGAGCCGATACATAAAGCTAAGGGCGCTTGTGGAATTCCTTCTAATTGGAGGTGGGCACCTTATCTACCGCCACATGTGACAGATGTATGGGATTAGAATTCAGGTAAATATCTGTATAAAAAGATCCTATGGGTTCCCGTCTTGTTGACTTTGGACCACTTATTGCCAAGGCTAATAGTCTGGTGTCTGTCTTTCTCCACTAGGTTATGCCTCCTTGAGAACAAGAACCTATCTTTATGTCCAGTGTTCCCTGAGTCCCCAGCGGTCCCTAATCATCATGTCAGTAACAAATATGTTGAATGAATGAATAAATCCAGAAATGTAAAGAATTAATACTAACTTGCCAGCTGTTTTCTGTCACTTATAAATGTAAACAAGAAATAGGGAGAACTAGGTGGGCATTGGGGATCCTTGGCTAGGCAGAAGTTAAGTTTTAACATTAGAAAAACATTTTTGAGAGCACAAACATGCTGCAAATGTTTCCTGAAATGACCCAAGGCAGAAAGGGACTCTTAGGTGAAGGAGTCATTCTTTCCCAAGGAGTGGATGTTTAATACTGGCAAACGTGAATCATGTTTCATATTTGCAAGGAGAGCGCATAGTCCATCCTTCATTCTTTAAACATCCCATGGAAGTGGAACCGTAAGAGTAATGGCTATGCATTATGGGCATCATTATTTCTTATATGTTAATCTAAATATGTCTCCATGGTTCTTGTTATTTTAGGTCTGGTTTAGACCTTTAACTTGAGTGTTTGCCTCTGAGGTCTTGCATACATGATTTTTTCCCCATAAGAAAACCAACAACACTACGCTTTTGCATCTCAATCGGGAAGCTCGTAAATATGAGATGGTAGAGAACATCCTTCAGATATACCTCCAGATGCTTGTAGGAAATACTACTTAAGTGACACTGACATAAGCAAATGGAATATAGTGTCCAATTTAAAGATGGGACCACAGTGATTCTTGTTTGTGTCAGGGTACAGTATGCCCAGCACACAGTTGCCCACAACTTTATTTCTTGTCCTGTAGCGTTGCTTGGCTGTCCTTCCGGGCACCATATTGTCTTGATGTGAATATCATTCCTGACAGTTGAAACTTTTCAAACTGTTGCATTCCTGTGTGTTAAGCCTGGTGGACACAGCCCACATCAAATCCCCCCTGGGAAGTGAATCTCATATAGAACAAAAGTTGTACTGGAGTATCAGTAGCACTGCTCCTCTCTTTACAGAACTGCTGAGTTTTCTTTAAGTTATTGGGTATTTCTGTTTCCTTCTGAATGGTCAGATTTTTTTTTTTTTTTGGAACAAATTATCTTCATGTCAGATTGGTCATTAATACGCAGTGGCTTGGACCAATCTACTTGACTCCAGCAAATAATGATCTAGAAGGGATCACTGAAGGCCAGAATGAAAAGTTCATGTCTGATTGTACAGAGAAAATTAAAAAAATCCCATGTGAACAATCATTTTTGATACATTTAGATTTGTTTATTTTTTTAAGGACTATACCTATTTATTTGGATATACTCGGGATTTGGAAATACCTTTCATCTTAGAAACCTAGAATTGGACATGCCTAGAAATTGTTGGTGAGGGTGAAATTTGCAGAGACAAGTACCTGAGGTAAAGATAGCAGACACCATCATTCCCTATTGTAGGTTTAGAAATACAAAAGAGACGTAAAAGTGGCTTGTCTGTAGTCACAAACTGTGGAATTACAATTGGATCTCTATTCTCTTCATGTCCACAGTAGTCCTCAAGGTTTCTGGTGTTTTAATGCTAGGGAATCCTGAAGTTTACATGTGACCAGATCCTGGATCCCAAAGGACATTTGAAAGCTAGTTCATCTAATTCGATAAGATCAGATTAGCCATATTACATACTGCCTTTTTTTCATTTTGAGAAGATTTAAATTATTAGCTCCACTTCTCATTTTTCCTGTCTTGTGATTTGTCCAGGAGCCAGGAAAATGAAAAGAAGACCTTTCCTTTATTTAGCAGATGACCCATAGCCTTCTTAGCCAGGACTCTCTAGAAGTGTGGGTGGAGACTTTTATTTGTCCTGTCTTTTGGGCAGTAAAAGGGGAGGGGATGCCTCATTCAGCCAGTCTTTGGCTCCTAAAAAACCCGAAAAGCAATGCTATTTACTTAGTCTCTGGGCTTCTACATGCTGGGGTGGCTCCTGTTGACTCAAATTTGAGTCCTCGCAGCTAGGTGGGGCTCTATAGAGCTGTTAGTCATGTGAGGTTGCCAGGGCAACTTAAAGTCTTCTGAGTTGGAAGGCTTCACCAAGCACAAAGAGGAGACTGCAAGGCCACATTACAACTTAAAGGCATGTGTTCAATAGCATGTCATCTTTTAGTAATAGGGCTTTTATTTTTATTTTATTTTGTGGGATTGGAAGATCAGAAGCCGGAAATTAGCTGGGGAGGATGAGAAAAGGAAAAATTAAAGGTGGGGGGGTGCTATTTCTGTTCCTTATGTGCGCAATGGTTGAACAAGGAGAACATGTGGTCCTGGAGCAGGTCTCTGCAGCGCTGCTTTTAATCACCCAGTCATTTGGTCTCAGGCTAAATTAGTGACTGTGGGAGCAGCTCAGATCTCCAAACTGACAGGCCCAGAGAGCTCGACTTAGCCTGCCACATAGTCAGAGGGGAAACACGGAGCTTCCGGTTTCATATTTAAACCAGGGATTGACTCATAATTGTAGCTGTCAGGAGGGTGATGGAGACATTATGTAATCTGGTTCTTAGGGCGATGTGTGTTTAAGATTTCTGCTCTGTAAATTCCAGAGGAAATTTCGTGCCCATTGAGAGAGAGCTTGCTGGCTGCTCTGTGGTGTGCCCAGCAGGATAATGACAGTGCTATTAAAGGTTCCTAAGTCTGCCTGAATCCAAACATGAATGAATTTCCCCCCTGAAAGGCCCTCCTGTTTTTCCATAGACTTCAATGTGGATGAGGTTAGGCAAAATATGATGAACTGTGAAGAAGCAATGTGTTGACCCAGTAGGGAAATTTAATGATAAACAATTCAGGTCCACAGATTTTTTTTTTTTTTTTCTTTTTTCTGGGCCACTTAGTTCCCTTTACTAGTTCCCATTATTTCCAGCCTCAGAGATTCTGGAAGTGGACATCAGTTGCTCCTGGAAACAAAGCACTGGAGCTGTGGATCATTTGTTCCATATTCATTCTGCTTGTTACTTGCCTCTTGGAGGCCTCTATGGACTGGTATAAATTTGCAGGGCAGCGGGGAAGGCTTGAGACAGAACCAGTGTTTGCAGCCATGAAAAAAAAGTGAGATGACGCTGTTTAATTTTAACATTGAAGGAATGTATTCTCAACACTTGAGCTAGAGAAAGATTTGTGTTTTCATTGGATTGCTCTCTGAACCTTGAATGTATTACCTACATGATAAAAAGGATTCATCAGTGGAGAATAGTATCCATATTAGGAGAATCATACTAAAGACTAAATAAAAACGTGCAAGGCGAATTGGGGGTGGGTTAGTTTGTGGGAAGTAACGGTGGTAGGGCGTGGGCAGGACCTAAACCTTCCCTCACTCCCTGGCTGTGGGTCTGGCTGCTCCAAAGTTCTCACCTCTATTTCTATACCTTTCCTTCCTCTCTTGGGACATCCTCCAGTCTACCAGTGACTGGAGGTCTGGTTCTGCCTTGTCAAGCCCTTTAGAGAAGGCGATGGTATTTATAAACTAGTTTTAGTCAAAATTAAGAGCTAAATGCATGAAAATGTGTAATTAAATAAATGCTGGCTATCATCATGACCTATTTATAAAGTTTCATAGGAGTATTATACAGTTACCATAACTTTGGACATTATCATAGACTGCTGGATGATGCAGAGATGGAAATTGCATGAGCTGTCTAGCTCCATTTAGTCATATGGGGGTTGTTCCTACTATAATCTGTATTTTTTCCTAGAAAAATGAATAATTAGGATAATTGGATATTTGCCTGTTAGTCTTTGGAACATATTATTGGGAGTGGATAATTTTTGCTTTTCATAAAGAAAGTTGAGTTATTTTAATTTAAAATAATATAGTAAAATGAAATCATATAATATAACATTAAAATAATGTATTTATATATGTGCATATTTATACACATAGAAATGTGTATTTAAAGGAACAATTAAAATTTCCCATATTCCTTCATAATTTCAGGCTATGAAATCTTTATAAGGAAACAGTGCTGGTATAATGACTTGATTTCTTCTCTCTCATGAGGATAACGTTTCATATGAGTATTATACAGTCACTATTGCTTAGCACATTATCATATGACTGCTGGATGATGCAGGGATGGATAATTTCATGAGCTGTCTAGCCTAATTTATTCATTTTCCTAGTCATTGAAATGAACAGACTTGATGTGACTCCTGTTGAGATACTTCCAGAGGCAACCATCCTTGTAATGGATTCTCTCCATCAGAAAATTAGGTCCTCATTTGCCTGTTTTTATTTTCCCTGTACTACAACTTCAGATGGGCTGGGGATTTCTCTTCCAATCAAGGGCCATCAGCTTATAGAAAACAGTAATTGAAGACAACAAAATAGCGTTATGCTGTGGCTTGAGCAAATTAAGCTGAACATTGGATCTAGTTACCAGCGGAACATTTTCTTGTCTTTCTCTATCCAGACACAGGCATTCATCATTGAGGATGAGGGATAAGTCAGAAAGGATAATTGCCAGAATTAATAAATTATCTCTGATTAACAAGAATTAATAAATCTTTATTTATTCCACGATACTTAATTAGGATGGGAAATGGTTAAATGTGCATTTGAGGAGATTTGCTTTCTTTAAATGTTACAAACCATAGTAATCCCAAGTGTCTCAAATTGCCCCAAAATTCTTTGAGAACTTCACATGTGAAATTTAAATTCCTTATCAAAACTTTAAAGGCCCACCAAATCCGGCTCCAATTTATCCTTCTAACTTGATTTCCGACTACTCTCAGCCTACCCTTCTAACTGTATTTTCCACTTATCCACCTCACTTCTCGGATGCTGCAGCCAATCTAAACGACTCCATGGTTTCAAAGCTGCTTTCTTTAGGCGCTATCTTCAAGTTCTAGCCTTGCCAAACCCTCCTTTGTTATCCCTAACCACAAGTAATTATGTCTAACTGAACTCCCACAGCACTCAATCTTTAATTTCTCTTACAGCATCTCATGATACATAGATTTATGTTCAAGCCTCACCCATTTAATTCCTGTAAGTACCTTGAGGGTGGAATCCATGTTGGATTCCTGTTATGTGCATAGACTGCCTTACATCCTGCTTACCCATGATAGAAATTCCACAGTGTTTGTCGAAGGAATGAGTAAAATCTAGCTACAACATTCAAAAGACTTAAATTTCTCTGGACAAGAGAGAACCCCAGTTTTGTTTTTTTTTGTAAAATGAAGATGGGATTTGACTCCTTTCACAGATAACACCATTGTTTCTCCCTAAAATGGATCGACTGAGTGCCTACCAGCCATCCTCAGAACCCAGAAGGACTCAGAACCTAGTAATGGGAAATTGGTTCTATTACTGGGATTGGGATGAGAATAAGGATAAGGTAAGTAAATTTATTTGGTAGGTTAGGAGAAGGTCTGTGGCACTGAGTTAAATTTTTTTTAAACAGGATTGCGACCAGATTTGTTATTTATGGTCTTGGGACACCTGTGGGCTAAGTTGGTTAAGGGTCTGACTCTTGATTTCCACTCAGGTCATGATCTCGAGGTTTGTGAGTTTGAGTCCACCTTGGGCTCCGTGCTGACAATGTGGAGCCTGCTTGGGATTCTCTCTCTACCCCTCTCCCTTCCCTTCCCTGACTCACACACTATCTCTCTCTCTCAAAATAAATAAATACACTTAAAAAAACTTTTTAAAACAGAATTGCCACCAGATTTATTATTTATAGTCTTTTGTTATCTTTCTTTTCCTTTCCTTTCTGGCTGATTTGTCAACTCTGGTCAGCTACTTTGATTTGAATGGGGCTCTGGAATAATGGTCTAAGCCAGGAGACTTGGTTTCTAGAGTTGGCTGTGCTACTGGTCTGTGGTTTTAGGAAAGTATAAATAAGAATTAATTTCCTCATCTGTATAATACTGATCATAAATTCTCCTACCTTTTCCACAGTGTTGTTCTTAGGATTCAGGAGAAAAGTTCGTAAGAAATAATACTGAAAACTACAAAGTGTTTTATGTTTGTAAGGGGTTATTATAAAAATTAACAATACTGGAGGTTTCCTCTTGAGATATCTATTAAATCACTACCAGTGGACTGTTGCTACTTAATATGTCTAATTAGGCAGAGTAGAGGCATTTGGAATTTTGGCTCTGTCATTTACTAGCTCTGTGGCTCCCGGCAAGTTATCTACCCTCACCCAAATCTCAGGTTCTCCCATTGCAACTGGGAATGAAATATCTAGCTCATATGGTAATGAAAATTATTAGTGCGGTGGCCATGTCATACGTCAGCTGCGCTACATTGAATTACCTTTCCTAGAAGTCCCTTCCCTGAATGCATCTGGTTGGGGAGACCACAAGAGACCCGTTCACAAGGGGTTTGGAGGTTGAAAGTGAAACAGCAACCATTTTGTGTGTCAGTTTGGGAAGTTGAGGCAGGAGCTTGTGGAGCTCACACTGACACACATGGTTGCTATCTGTTGGCATAATTCCCTGGCTCGGGGCAGCAGCCACCTGCCCTGGGATCTTCCTTGAAGTTCTCTGACTCTTGGGCCACCCGTGTATTTAGTTCTGTGACAAAGGGCCCTAGCTTCTTCAGGGCCGGATGCTCACATTATCAAGGTGCGAGGTTGCTGTAACTGATATAGGTTCCAGTTTGGCCCTGTCCTTGTGGGTTCTAGATTGTACTCTCTCACCTGTATTTTATGTCTTCTCTTCTCTTCCTGATGACCTGCCCTGTGGTCTTCAAGCTCCAGCATCAGATAAAAGACTTACAGAGACTATTTAACCAGGTTCCATCATTGGGTAAGGTCTCCATAATATCTACTCTCTTCTGTCACAAAAATATTAACCCACCCCTATCTTCTGATGCTGTGATTATTATTATTAATGTTGTGGTCCAGATGTCAGCGATCTAGGTAGAATTGTCTTAATGGTCAATCTATTCCCTTTAGAAGCCCCAAATCCTCTCTAAGATTTTTCCAAACTCCTATGGGGTTTATATTTTCCTTCTGGCTCACCAAACCCTTCCCAATCTGCACAAGAGACTTATTCATACAAAGCACTTGTTAGTGTAACTTGTCTTTGCGAAAGATTGTGGTAGCATGGGCAAACAGAAGAAAGGTTCATGTTATGACAAAATACTTTCCAATTGAATTTCAGGCATCCTTCTCTGTAAAGTGTTTCTTTACCAGCTCATCTTCAGAGAGCATGTCCAGTTCTCTCACTCTGTAAAACCCCTAGTCTCACAGTATCTCCTTGGGTCCTTCCTCCTTCTCGTGCCCTTTTCCTCATCTGCTTCCCCTTTTCTTTCCGTCTCCCACCATCTTGTTTTCAAGTGCAGAACAGCTTAACTTGCTTTCCTTTTTTCCCCCCTTAGATTATTTTAGTCATATATCCATGCCCTTAGGATCTCACAGTCCAAAGACTGATTAGCCAGGAAGAATGCTGCTGTAGTTAAGAAAATAAAAAATTTTACCTGCTTATAACAGTGACAAGAGTAGGAAGCCTATATTTAACTCTTACTGCGATCCAGGCTCCAAGAACTCTGTATGTGTTATCTCATCTGATTTGCACAACAGTCCAGTGAGGTGGTCTGGCTTTAGCGTAATTTTTATGTTGAAATGGAATCCTAGAAATAATAATAAAGCAATTACAAAGCCTAATGTTTATTGAAGTCATCTGGGTCAGGCACTGTTTTAAGCATCTGGCTTTTTTTTTTTTTCTGCATTAATTTCTTACAACTCTACAAGCTTAGTGTAATTATCCTAATTTAATAAAGAATTTAAGACATAGAAAACTTGGGAAATCTGTTCAAATTCACACAATAACTAAAGAGTAGAGCTTTAAATGGAAGACAGGCTGTTGGAATCCAGAGATCAGGATACCGTTTGAGAAGGTAAAAATGTGTTTCCATGTTTTCTCATATAGGGGGCTTCTATCTCATCTTGAGAACTTTTTTGGCTTACTTAATATTTTAACCCATTCCTCACATTTTATATCTTTGATCCCTGTTTTATTTTGTCTTCTTACCACCTAATACCATCTAATATGTTGTATTTTTATTTATTTATTATTTTTATTTGTCTATCTCCACCACTGGCATAGAAGCTCTGTGGGCACAGGGAAATTTTTGTCTATTTTGTTTACAGTAGCAATCCTAGGGCCTGCAAGAGTGTCCTGCACATAGTGTGTGCTCAACAAGTACTTACTGAATGAAAAATGAATGAATGCATGAATGAATGAATGAATGAATGCGGCTGCTTACATAGAGGTCCAGGCCTTCTAATTAGATCCTGCAGATAGTACAGAAACAAACTATTTTGGATAGAATGTGGAAAGGTTTTAAATTGCTGAGCTCTAGTTATCATCAAATTCATGAAGGGCCAAAAGATACTGTGCTTCCCTTCTGTTCCTTCCCCCTTACCTGTTTTTCCCAAGTGCATTTTTAACTGTCTTCATCTGGTTGAACTGCCTTCGCTATAAGCCTGCTCTCAAATACTGAGGAATAGTCTTTGACTTGCTAGTTTATATTCTCCATTTGTAAAATGGAGCTAACTGTATTTCTAACAATTTCAGCAAAATTTGAAAGAGATCAGTGAGGTGGTGATATAAAAAAATAAGGCATGGGGTGCCTGGGTAGCTCAGTTGGTTGAGTGTCCGACTTGGGCTCAGTTCATGATTTCATGGTGTGGGAGTTTGAGCCCCACGTTGGGCTCGCTGCTGTCAGTGTGGAGCCTGCTTTGGATCTTCTGTTTCCCTCTCTGTATGCTTCTCCCCCACTTATTCTTTCTCTCTCTGAAAAATAAATAAATATTTAAAAATTAAAAAAAGAAAAGGGCATTGAATCTTAGGAGGACTCTGTCTATAGAATCATACATGAAAATTCAAATAAAATATTTTAATTGTCACCTCTCCATAAACTGAGGCTTTTATCTCAAGGGTATAACTTAGGAACATTTGTAGAAATGATGACTTTTGTGGCTTATTGTTATTTTGGCCTTAAACAATTTTTTTAAAATATTTTTATTTATTTCTAGGAGAGAGAGAGAGACAGTGTGAGCAGGGGAGGGTCAGAGAGAGAGAGGGAGACACAGACTCCGAAACAGGCTCCAGGCTCTGAGCTGGCAGTCAGTACAGAGCCCGACGCGGGGCTCGAACCCACGAACCGCGAGATCATGACCTAAGCGAAAGTCGGACGCTTAACTGACTAAGCCACGCAGGCGCCCCGCCTTAAAAATTTTTTTTAACAATCATTAGAAATTACCTAGAATATAAATGTAGAATTATTTATTTATCGAAGTATAGTTGATGTACACTGTTACATTAGTCTCAGGTATAAAACATAGTGATTCAACACGTTTGTATGTTATGCTGTGCTCACCTCGGGTGTACCTACTACCTGTCAAAATGCTATGCTGTTACAATATCATTGATTATATTCCTTATGCTGTACCTTTTATTCCTGTGACTTATTTATTCCATGATTGGGACCCCCCCCCCACTCTCCTTCACCCATTTTGCCCTTCTCCTATGGTAACCTGCATCTTGTTCTCGGTATTAATGGGTCTGTTTCTACTTTTTGTTTGTTTGCTTATTCTTTTGTTGTTTTCTAGATTCCACATGTAAGTGAAGCCATATGGTTTTTGTCTTTTTCTGTGTGACTTATTTCACTGAGCATAATACCCTCTAGGTCCATCCATGTTGTCACAAATGGGAAGATCCCACTCTTTTTATGGCTGAGTAATATTCCATTGTGTATATATACACCACATATTCTTGATCATGGTATCTCCCCTGCCAAGTAAGTATATACCACATATTCTTAATTCATTCATCTATCAAAGGACATGTGGGTCATTTCCATATCTTGGCTATTATAAATAACACTGCAATAAACACAGGAATGCATATATCTTTTTGATTTAGTATTTTCATTTTCTTTGGGTAAATATCCAGTATGATCCAGTAGACTGGATCATATGGTATTTCTATTTGTAATTTTTTGAGAAACATCAATACCGTTTTCCATAGAACACAAGGGCTCTTTTTCTCCACATCCTCACCAACACCTTGTTATACCTTATTTTTTGATTCTAACCCTTCTGACAGGCGGGGTGGTATCTCCTTGAATTGCATTTCCCTGATGATGAATGATGTTGAGCATCTTTTTAAGCGTCTGTTGGCCATCTGTGTCTTCGTTGGAAAAGTGGCTGTGTATTTCCTCTGCCTATTTTTAATTGGATTATTTGGTACACATTGTTCCCCTTTAATGAAGAAATTACTTTTTCAGTTTGATTTTCTATTTGGGTTAGTAAAATGCATTAAAGTTATGATGTGAATTAACGAAAAAGATTCTATTCATTCACGAATTCAACAAATATTATTGAACATCTATTGTGCCAGACACTGCTGAAGTATACAAAACAGCTAATACTAGTTAGGAAAACAGACAAAAGCCTGTGTTTTGTTGTACCATTTGAATGTACCATTCAGAGATGTTTTTAGAGGTTGCCTACTGTAATACTTTGCTAGGGCTGCCATGACAAAGGACTACAGACTGGGTAGTTTAAACACAATTTTGGAGAGCAGACATCTGAGATCAGGGTGTTGCCAGGGTCAGTTTTTTTCTGATGTTTCTTTCCTTGGCTTGTAGATGGCCATTTTCTCTCTGTGTATTCACATGATCTTCCTGCTATGCCTGTCAGTATCTACATTTTCTCTTTTTATAAGGACACAGTGGTATTGGATTAGGGCTCACCTAAATGACCTTATTTTAATTTCATTACCTCTTTAAAGACTATCTTGAAATACAGTCACATTCTGAGGTACTGGGAATTAGGACTTTGACATATGAATTTGGCTGGGGGCACAATTCAGCTCATAACCATTATTCTAAAGTATTGCTGAACTCTTCTGGTCTCAGTTTACTGGCTTAAAAATAATACTGCCTACTCTATACATCTTCCATAAACACATTATTTGGTGTTTTCTTTCTTTATGGGAATTGCAGCTAGGTAGAAATAAATCTAGTTTTTGGAGAGATGATATTATCAGAGGTCATAGATGGACCAAAATTTGCTCAGAGCTACACAAAACCAGCTGGATGGAGAGGAAAATTCTTTTCTAAGATTTTACCTTTTTGGAAAATGGGCAGCATGCAGCTGATTGTTACCTTAGAAGATTACCAAAATTATTAGATCCAACTAAACTTTATTTTTTATTTTTCTTTAAAAAACTTTTTTTACTTTTTATTTATTTCTGAGAAAGAGAGAGAGAGAGACAGCATGAGCAGGGGAGGGTCAGAGAGAGGGAGATACAGAATCTGATGCAGGCTCCAGGCTCTGAGCTAGCTGTCAGCACAGAGCCTGATGCGGGGCTCGAATCCACGAATCATGGCCCAAGCCGAAGTCAGATGCTTAACCGACTGAGTCACCCAGGCACCCCTGATTAGACTAAACTTTAAACCAGACAGAATTAAAAGTTTATTTTCCTCTGGCCAATTAATGGCTAGAAACTTGGAAGAGAAGACAGATGAAGTCAACAAGTTAAACTGGAGATCCTGCCCATTCACAGTCATCAGCACCAACATTGCAATGATCATTATTTTTACCTTGTTACGTTGGGTATTTTTGCCATTGTATCCTCTAATGGCTCTACCTTCTTCCCAACAAGTTTATGAGCCCTTTGTGCTTAGGAAATATGTCTAGAACTTTTAATCCATGTCCTTTTGTGCCTTGCACGGCACTGGGCACAGAGCTAGGGCTTGATAAGCCCTAGTTGGCCCATTGTACTGATTTCCAGGCCTGGTTGCTGAGTACATTGGTCAGGTGACTGGTGGTGGGAGCACAGTAGGGGAAGGGGTGGCTGACTTCCACGGCACCGCTGAGAGTGGATACGCAGGTAGTGATGGTACCCTGTTTTTTTTTTTTAAGTTTATTTATTTATTTTGAGAGGGAGAGAGAGAATTGGGGGGGGGTGGGGCAGAGATAGAGGGAGAGAGAGAGGATCTCAAGTAGGCTCCCCACAGTCAGTGCAGAACCTAAAGCAGGGCTGGAACTCATGAACTTTGAGATCGTGAAGAGAGTCAGATACTTAACTGACTGAGCCACCCAGGAGCCCTGATGATGGTACTCCTGGCATTGATCAACCTGTTGGTAGAAGTATGGGGTTCTGATGAGAGGAATGGAGAGCTATGGCTTTTCAACTACATGAATGATGGGCTTCAGAGTAGGAACTCCAAGATCCTAGAAAATATAGACTTGTTATGATTTGAAAAGGAGCCAGATTATTAGTCTCTTTTCAACATTAAAGCGTACACGGCCAGAGAAAATGTAAGGAGGCGGTAGGGAGTAGGTAAGGAGAGGAGTGGGATCAAAACACAGTTTCTACCTAATTTCTTTTGACAATGTCTTTAGTAAAAACATTTTGGCTAGGAAAAAATTAATTTCTGCTTTCAAAATAAAAAAATGCAACATGTGGAAAATATTATGTTGATGCATATTTTGCTGAACAGATGGTGATAGTCCCCAAACTTCTCAAGGATTTCCCTTATAGGATGAAGGGGAAGTATTTTAATTCTACTAAGTAGAATTTTAATTCTACTAAGTAAATGAGAAGCATTGAATCTCTATTTTGTCGGTCTCTTCTTACAGAAATGCCCACCCCCTTTTTTTTTTTTACCATGAAACCACAGATATTTCTTCCCAATAATTTTTAATAAGTTTCTTTAATCTAGGACATCCAATTAGCATCCAAATGTGAATGGTTATTTTATTATTTTGCTAGTCTAGCTTTTCTCAGCATAAACCCCTCATCTTTGTATTAAAGACTGGGAAACTGAGGGCTGGAAGTTTCTGTGAACACTCATCAATGTTTCATAATGAGACACAGCTGAAGTAACAATAGACCTGGGTTTCTAAAGGTCAAGCCCTTGACCTGTTGCTATCCTTTAGCAACTTTGATTCTTACTCTACTTGAGCCTATTTTACGTGCATATTTTTCTTTTTGTGCTTTCCTTTTAGGAGACTCTAAAGAGACATAGGGGAGAGACTTTCCTATATGGCCACCTACTCTTCTATCCTGCTTTTTGACTTCCTCTGAGATGAAACCACAGCTTCAGTAGAACTTCCCAAAGGTTTTCTTTTCTTTTTTTTATGTTTTATTTATTTTTGAGAGAGAGAGAGAGAGACAGCATGAGTAGGGGAGGGTCAGAGAGAGAAGGAGACACAGAATCTGAAGCAGGCTCCAGGCTCTGCGCTGTCAGCACAGAGCCTGATGCGGGGCTCGAATCCATGAACCGTGAGATCATGACCTGAGCCAAAGCTGGACGCTCAACGGACTGAGCCACCCAGGTGACCCTCTCAAAGGTTTTCAAGATGAGTCTTCTTCACAGCTGGAAACAGAATGTTTATTAATCAAGCACTATCTTATGTCATCAGTCATTTGTACACCAGGGAACACTTTTCTTACTAGAAAAAAAGTTAAAAATCCAGTACAGCCAACTGCTAACCATTGATGGAGGTTTGGGGATAGATATTTACATTCTTATTTACTCCTCTGCTCCCATACAACAGCCCCCCACGCTTAAAAGATGTCTTAATGCATTTTTTCCCCACCTAGACTCATCTAGACTGTTCAGATGACTTAGACAGGCTAATGGACCTGAGTAAACCTGGGCTGGTATCACTGAAGGTAAGTGCAGGACCTGGCCCTAAGTAGGCAGGGGTGACTTCAGTACACAATAATTTGGGACTCCAGTGGACTCCAAACCTGTGGAGAGGTAGGGAGACTGTGATCTTGGGCCATGCTAGCCAGCTGATTCTTCTTTCCCTTATTTAATGATCCTCACAGATAATTGGAAGATTGTTCTAAATACAGTTGCCCCCTTTCAAGTATTTTTTTAAAATTTTAATCAATCAATCAATCAATCAATCAATCAATCAATCAATTAATAGATTGTGAGCATGCCCATGTCAGAGTGCAACGGGGGAGGAAGGGGGGTGGGAGAGAGAGAGAGAGAGAGAGAGAGAGAGAGAGAGAGATTGCGATTTTAAGTAGGTTCCATGCTCAGCACCCAGTTGGGGCTCCATCTGAGGACCATGAGATCATTACCTGAGCAGAAATCAAGAGTCAGATGCTTAACGGGCTGAGCCATCCAGGCAATCCACTCTTTTTCAATTGTTTTATAAATCCCTTTGATTTTTACTTCTTTTTTATTTCTTCTCTCAAATATCCTAGCATATATTCACACTTTATCCTTGCAATGTCTACTAAAATTCATGGCTTACGGCTTTCTAACACTAGGAGTAAAAGAAGGAAGAGATGTTTCGTCACTATTAATGTAATCCTTTCAAAATAAATTCAGAGTGCAAGTGTATTAAAACCCAGCACTCTCAGAAATCTCTCTTGCTACCATGAACTTAGAGTGAAAATATCAGGAGTTAAATGAGGAGAAAAATAGCTGATTTATTGTTGAGTAGTTAAGATGTGGTAGTTATCTGCACAGATCATCTGAATTCATCCTCACTATGAACCTGTGATATTGTTATTATTATTATCCTGGGGGTGCTTGGGTGGCTCAGCCTGTTGAGCATCAGACTTCAGCTTAGGTCAAGGTTCAGATCAGGTCATGATCTCATAGTTTGTGAGTTCGAGCCCCACAAGGAGTTCGCTGCTGTCAGCTCAGAGCCTGGAGCCTTCTTTGATTCCTTGTCCCTTCCTCTCTCTGCGCTTCCCTCACTATCTCTTTCTCTCTATTTCTCAAAAATAAATATTAAAAAAACACTTTATTCTCCTCATGTTTGCTTTTGAAGGACTATAGTTCAGAGAGATTTAGTGATTTGCCAAAGTTTGGGAAGTGGGCTGAAACTAGAATTTAAACCAAGGAGGTTTGATTTTAGAGACCATGAGCTTAGCAACAGTATTATACTTTCTCATGGGAAACTTCATATACTTTTAAAGTTGGTTTTAAATGATAAAACCAATATTTTGAGCATATTTAGCATATCCAACCCAAATGATAAATCATGGCAGCTAAGGAAGTATTACATCTTGGAAACATGCTTTGCAAATGGTCAAAGTACTTTAAGAATATTAAAACATCAGAGTCTAGAAACCTTGGTTTATTTTCTCCTTAGCTCTAAATTTAAGTCTTAAAAGTTACTTCACTCTTAAGGTAAATTGCTCTTTTTTTTGTTGAAAAATTTCCATGTCTTTATTTTATTTTGAGAGGCAGAGACAGAGAGTGAGTGGGGGAGGGGAAGAGAGAGAGGAAGACACAGAATCTGGAGCAGGCTCCAGGCTCCAACCTGTCAGCACAGAGCCCGATGTGGGGCTGGAACCCATGGACTGTGAGATCATGACCTGAGCTGAAGTTGGATGCTTAACCGACTGAGCCACCCAGGTGCCCCTAAATTGCTCTTTATGTTGAGCATTTAGTAAAGAAAGCTGCCTTTTTTTTTTCTCCTGTTCGGTGTTCTTCTGATAGGGAAGGCAATAGACCTTGCTTGCAGGCCTGATGACCTTTTTGCTGGATGAGTACTATGCATTTCATGCCCTACAATCGAGTCAGAGGCCAATTATTATCTAAACCTTTCTTACCTCTTGATTTTTAAATTCTAAAGCAAAGAGGCACCACAGCCTGCATCAAATTCCACTAAACTGGTAACTTGCCTTAGTGACTTCTTTTGACTTCCTGGTACTGTTCAGAAGGGAAGAACAGTTGGATAAAATGCAGAAACTTTACTATAAACTTCCAGAGTTTCTACACAGTATTTAACATTTCTATATGGTGATAGGGACAAGCAATTCAGAGAGGGATCCCAAGGTAGTTGCCGTTATTATTGAAACAAAAAAGCTAGACACTTTTGAGTTAAAAAAAAAAATCAAGTCCCTTGCGGAGCTCGAACTCACTGATTTTGCATGCAGTTTCACTGTGTGACTTTAATAAAATTACTTAATTACATACTAGTTTGCTTGTTTTAAAAATAGGCATCCTAAGGAGAAGAGATTTTAGGTTTTCGAAAAGTTTTATATTTTTGACACAGGGTCACTTATCTGGTGCCTGGCAGACCTTTCCCCCTTCTCTGTTTGCCAACCCTCTACTCATTTTCTGAAGTCATCTCAGATATCAATTACTTTATAAGGCAATCCCTAACTCATTCAGGCAGTCTTTTTTTAAAGTTTATTTAATTAATTAATTTAGAGAGGTCAAGCAGAGTGAGGGAGAGAGAGAGACAATCCCAAGCAGGCTCCACACTGTCAGCTCAAGCTCACAAACTGCGAGATCATGACCTGAGCCCAGGTGCCCCTCATCCAGGTAGTCTTAGTTGCTCTGTCTCTTTTCTCCCACATATTTCATGACTCTTACAGGACTTATTACATGTAATTGTTCAAGTCTGGTTTGCACATCCATGGCCATCTCACTGCACAGATGTAGAGGGCACTCTTTGCAATTCTGCAACTTGACAGCCCTGTCTCCATCAGCTCTAGGCACTACCTGGGCAGCCTGCTTGTCTTTGTACTCCTCCCATCTGGCATGAGATCCTAGAATAAAGTTAGTGTTTAACAAGTAGTTAATGAATGAGTGGCTGAGTTCTTTCTGAGTTTATTCATCTTGATCCATGGATCTCTATCTATTCTGTCACAAAGTTTTTCTTTGGCCTTATTGCTATTGCACAGTCTTTCCTCCCCTCCTTCCCTCTTTCTTCATTTGCTTGACGTTCTGTGTAGCTTTCTATGCATCAGGTAAATCAGCCACCTCTCCCAGTTTTGGGGAGGGGGGGGGTCTGTAGGAGATGAGCCTTATCATTCTACCCTGTCCTAGCACTTGGTTTTCTCTCAAACCTTTGTGATTGTTGAAGGAGCCTATTATATTTTAATGGCTCCCAATAGTTGAGAGCATACCAATACCAATCAGGGTCCCAAAGGGAAGGTTCTCAGTCTGCCCCTAGATTCAGACTGTTGGGAAGCCAGACCCTGAGGCAGTAGCTTTTACAGTATGCAAATATATATAGTCCTATAGGACTGCAAGCAAAAGTGTCCCTGGCCAGGAGAGCCAGGTGCTCAAGCTGGTGTCCCTTGGGCAGCTGTGGTGACGGCGAGGCAGCAGACATGCGCAAAAGCTCCCCTCCAGGAGTTAGAGGTGCTCTAGAGCCAGAGCGGGGAGAGCAGGAAGATGGCGGCCGCCCGCTGAATCGCGACAGACGGAGCGCACCTCATACCACCCAGTTGTTAAAGTTAAGTAACATATATAGGGTCAAATTTTCAGGTGGTTTAGGGGTGCCTGAGTATCTTAGTCGGTTAAGTGTCCGACTCTCGGTTTCGGCTCAGGTCATGGTCTCACGGGAGCCCGGGGTCAGGCTCCGCGCTGGCGTGGTCTCTCTCTCTTTCTTTAAAATAAATAAACTTAAAAAAAAGTAAAGAAAAGATATGCAAATAAAATCAAGAAATAACTATGGGGCCCACATTTATTTAAAGAATTCCTGGGAATGGACTTGGGCTCTCTAAGATACCTGGAAGTCTTAGTTCCATAGGATGTATGGATCTTGAAATTAAAACCAAACCAAACTCTACAGCTGGATCACTGCTAAGTATAAAAGGAGCCAAGCTGAATGTATTTTTTATTGAATTTTTGTGTTTTTGTGTTTGTCCCAAGGAAGAGATAGATTTTTAAAATATTTATTTTGAGAGAAAGAGAGGGAGAGAGCGGGGGAGGGGCAGAGAGGGGCGAGAGAAGAGAACGCGAAGCAGGCTGCACTCTGTCAGGCAGAGCCTGATGGGGGAACCCCAGAACATTCAAGCCAACAGGCTTATAGGCACCCTGGGCATTTCATATAAGATAACACGAGGGCTGTGCGTGAGGAAAAATTCAACAGGGATATGGATTTACAGCCGGTTTGGGCCACAGGTTCCTGGTTATGAATTTCTCAAACTGTAAAAAGTACGTCAAGAAACTTCCTTCACATTGCAGAATACATATAGGAGCAAAACCAGCTGTAGAGGGGTTCTTTTAGGCCTGGATGGGGAGAGGGGTAGGGGTGTGTGTGTGTGTGTGTGGTGTGTGGTGGATTTGAGGGGAGAGGAAGATAGAAGATAGTGATAGCTTTTAAAAGGATTATTTGGAAAATGACTTGCAGGCTGATGAATTCTTAGACAAGTGTTAGGTGAGGAAAATGCCCAGCGAGTGAAATCTGTTAAATTTGTAAATTGTAAGAGCAGCTGTGAAAGGTAAAGAGCGTTCCCCAGGGTCAGAACGCAGGCTGAGGGATGTGGAGGAGAAGCAAGCGATCTTTTCATCTGCGTTAGGAAAATGCGGAAGGGCGAAATTTAGGGGCTATTGGGAATGTGCGAACAGTCAGGCCGTGTTTAGCTCCGCTTGGCTGTGATCTTTAGGGCAACTTTCCTATATTTCCCCCTGGCATCTGCTTTTCTACCTTGTCTCTCCACCCCTCAGCTATGTGGTTTTGGCCCTGTGTAAAACACCGGGGACATGCCTACCATGCTGTGCTTGTCTTAGGGGACCTATCTTCACCACTGCACAGATTTATTTGATGAGTGATTCACAAATACTCATTTAGCACGTGTATTTGTATACTAATTGCAGTCCCTGAAATACGAAATGGGACCTGTTTGTGCTGGTGACTTCAGATTGATCATTTTAAAATATCTGTTTACACTTCTTTAATGGGGATCAAGTACACGTCTGATTTTCTGTTCATAAACATTGTGTATCTCTTCCCTTTCAAACTAGGAGACTTCTATGAATGTAATAAAACAACATTTAAATGTATTGAAATTATCTTGGGTTTCACAGTTTGGTGATTCTCATAACTGGATAGTGTTGTTATTATTAGAAAACATTCGGTTTACTTGGAAACATTTCCCAAATTCTTTTTAACATATGTTTAAATCTTTTATTCCCTAACTTCTGTGATAAAACATTTCCTGCTTTGCAGAAACATTATTTATTCAGCTTTCTTTTGTAATTTTCCAGAACAGACACCATTTTTTCAGATACACTTAATAATTAAAAAAATACATAATACAATAGGGGTGCCTGGGTGACTCATTTATGCATTCAACTCTTGATTTTGGCTTAGGTCATGATGTGACCGTTCATAAGTTCAAGCCTCACATCGGGTTCCACACTGACAGTGCAGAGCCTGCTTGTGATTCTCTCTCCCTTTGTTTGTGCCTCTGCTTTGTGTATGCACTCTCTCTCCAAATAAATAAATTATTTAATTATCTAATGTTTTTAACTTTATTTCTAGTAAATGGGAGCAGTCATAAATTGTTTTCAGAATTTTAGCTATGACAGACTGTGTGTTAGGCAGAATTTGCAGATGGCTTCTTTAATCTTTGCCCCCCTGGACTTACCAATTGATTACACTACATGGTGAAAGAGATTTTGCAGATGTAATTAAGATTATTAATCAGTATACTATAGGGAGATTTTCAGGGTGGGCGCAGTCTAGCCTATTACCATTTAAGAGTTTTCTCCAACAGGTAGGAGAAACGAAAGTCAAAAATTGGAAGCATAAAAAGGATTTGATGCGTTATTATTGGCCTTAAGGATGGAAGAGGTCACATGTAAGGACCAGAGAGGAGTCTTGAGCTGCTGAGAGTGACTCTCAGCTGACAGTCCTAAAGAACTGAATTGTACTAAGAACATGAACCTGTGAGTGGATTCTTCCCAAGAGCCGAACCTTGACATTAGCCTTGTGAGGCCTTATGCAGAAAAACCAGCCACACCTCTTCTGACCTACACAGCTATGAGATTATCAGTGGGTATTGTTTTAATCTGCTGAATTTGTGGTAATTTGTTATGCAGCGGTAGAAAATGAGTATAGCTTGTTTTTGGAGTTTAGGTGCAGCTTATAGCTGCATCGTGCAATTTGCAAATAGCATGAGAAAAGGTTGGAGGTTTCATTTATTTTTAATTTTTAAAAGTTCCACTTGAGGCGCCTAGTAACTTTTTGGGACTAGTACTGTGACAGACACTGTGGATTGATTAACCAAATCATGACCTACCCTTCTTTGCTAACAGGACTCCAATTTTTTTTTTCCCTTAGAGATCTTTTGATCTCATTGGAGGTAGGCCCAGGCATGAGTTTATGGGTGAGTAGGCTTATGATCTCATTGTGGCCAATGTGATTTAAGGAGAAGGCTGTTAGAGGCCTTTGGGGAGGATTTTACTTCTTGATAGAAGAGACAGAGGCTGTGGAGAGGTGCTTCGTCTGACGTTGCCTTTGAATATGGTGTGATAGGCTGAAAGAATCACAGAGATGCTGATTCAGGGCCTTGAATCCTTTGAAGCAATGGCACTACTCACTTACATCTAGATTTCTTGTGTGAGAAAAATCTTATATTTGTTTGCTGAGTTTTTATGATTTTCATTTGAGGTCTAACAAATACAGAATTTGGGTCATGAAAGTGGAATAGTGCAAGGAACACACTTTAAGAGGTATAGGAGTGGGCATGGAGGACCCAACTATCTTAAGCAGGAAACTTTTGACGTGGCAAAACATTTAAGTAACCAGTTGCCTGATATAGCTTAGAATGCAGACCACATGTTGACAGAGGTTGTAGTGGCATGGGAAATGGAAGGAAAAATTCAGGATGTTTATGTGTATTGGCTTTTTTTAGTGGCTGTTAACAAAGAAGCCCTATTTGGAGAGGCAAACTTAAGTCAGATAGCTAATCTCTTGGCAGAAGGGAGGAGTTTTGCTAAGAAAGGTACTCGCTGTGACCTCCAATCTAAATGAATGGAGTTCTGTAGTTTATACTCTTGCAGGGTTGGAGAAGCTGTCTTTGGGACCCCAAGTTAAAACCAGCAGAGGCGAGAAAGTGCCACCCTTAAGACTGATAAAAGTGGAACTTCTTACCACAAAGACCTGATTATGTGTGTGAAATGCCAGAGGATTTGGAAGAGCACAGGATCTAGCAGCAGGGAGATAAAAATTCTTAGCCTCAAAGACTATGTCTAGACAAAATCTTTAGCTGTGGTTTCTAATGCAAAGAATTGACCAGAAGCAAATAGACTGATTCTATCAAGTTTTTGAAAGGAACTTTATTGTTCAAGTTAATGCAAGATTCACCATTAATTGCATGTAATTGTTGAAACTCGCAATCCCTGTGTGTCTGAACTTGTACTAACATGCAGGGGCTGCGAAAATTAGAGAACTTTCTCCTGAATGTCCATCTCAGGTATAGTGATTGACAGTAATGATACAAGAACATCACTAGAGGGAAGAACCAGAGGCTATGGTGGCAAAAATAGAGAGATTTTCATAAACAGAACTAGGAACCGTCAGGTTGACTGACCAGGGATATTTCTCCATTGAGAGGACAGGTGCTTTTCATTATTTCTTTCCAACAGGATAGAGTGTATGCTAATATTAACTATTAGTCTTTTCCCACCATATTAGATGTGTTGGAGGCAGATAACCTGTTCTTTAGAGAAAATTTCCAGGCTATTAGAGGATGTATCTGGGCCAAATGAAGAGGATAAAACATCATACGTTTAAAGTCACTTTGAAAAGGCAGTTTGTGGGGCGCCTGGGTGGCTTAGTCAGTTAAGCGTCCGACTTTCACTTAGGTCATGATCTCACGTTCGTGGGTTCGAGCCCCGCATCGGGCTCTGTGCTGACTGCCAGCTCGGAGCCTGGAGCCTGTTTCGGTCTGTGACTCCCTCTCTCTCTGACCCTCCCCTGCTCACACTGTCTCTCTCTCTCTCCTAGAAATAATAAATTAAAAAAAAAAAAAGAAAAGGCAGTTTGTACTACAAGATTAAGATATTGTCGGGGCACCTGGTTGGCTCAGTCAGTTAAGCGTGGGACTCTTGATTTTGACTCAGGCCATGATCTTATTCCTGGGTTCGAGCCCTGCATTGGGCTTCATACTGACTTGGAATTCTCTCTGCCTTTTTCTCTGCCCCTTCCCTGCTTGTGCGTGCACGTGTACACTCTCTCAAAATAAATAAACATTAAAAAAAAGATAATTGTGAAAGAAATGTTATCAACAAGTAGGAATGGGCCTCAATCAGGTACTATTTGGTAAAAATACAGTTCACCTGGTATACTCTCCTGGAAAGAGTCCTATCTGTGTCTACCTACTTTAATTATTTGTCCTCAGTAATGATTGAAGAGGTTCTTTGCTTTGGCCTCTTTTTATGCAGCTATAAGGCCTCCTTGAAAAGAGCTCAAGTTTTGTTCTTCAGTGAATCAGTTATCTTCTATTGAACTATAAAGTACAGGTTGCAAATTGCAAATAAAATATGGTATGGGCATAATCTGGTCTTCATTTTCTAATAATCCCTTTAAATTCAGGTATTAATTATTCACTCATTTATTCTTTTATGCATTCACTCAATAAATAATATTATCTCAAAGTTTATTTTGCGTGAGACAGAGACAGTAAAATTGGGGGAGGGACAGAGAGAGAGGGAGAGAGAGAATCCCAAGTGTGACGTGGGGCTTGAACTCACAAAACTGAGCAATCATGACCTGAACTGAAATGAGGAGTCTGTGCTTAACTGACTGAGGCACCCAGGTGGCCCAACAACTAATTCTGAAGAACCAAGTTTGAGCCAGAAATTACTCTAGGCCAGGGGGATACAAGAGTGGACAATAGTCTCCCCCCATTGAAGCTTACATTCTGCTTTGGGAAATAGGTAATCAACAAATAGGTATTTAAAGCATTAAGGAGTGCTGATTATTAAGAAAATAAGTCAAGGAAAGATGATAAAAAGTGATGGGAGCTAGAGGGCAGTTCTATTTTATAAGGGCCATCAGGGAATTCAGCTTGGTGGAGGCAGTATTTTGGCAGAGTCTTGAAGAAAGTAAGAAAAGTCATGGTGTTGCTTGGGGAAAGAGCATTTTAGACAGAAGAAATCACCAGTGCGAAAGTTCTGTGGCAGGAATGTGTTGAGGATGATCCAGGAACAGCAAGTGGTTATGGTGCCGTGAATGGAGCAAGAGAGTGGAAGTGTTGGAGGTGAGTCAAGTTTGCAAGACAGGCCAACCCAAGTAAAAGGGATTGTATTTAACCCTGGGATTTAAGGGTGAATCCAAGATTTGTGGGCTTTGAAATTTTATAACCTGATGGGCCTTCTATACACAGAGGAATACAAAATTAGATACAGACCTAAATCCTGGTTTGGAATGGAAATAAAAGCCACAGGACATGATCAGTTTTAAAGCAGTGACAAAAACCAGTATAGGGAAGCACATTGTGTTGCCCCTAAATATGCTACTTTGGCCTAAGGATTATTTTGAGCTGAAGACAGTGAGGAACGGGAGAGGCAAAAATCTCTGTCTTCCCAGATCTCACCACCAGGAAGGGTAAGTCACACCTGGAAGGGTAAAGCTCTTAGTCACCAGGGACTCCTGTCAGCCCAGAGATAGAGCGATATCTACATAACAAACCTCACTACAAGGTTACCTTTCCCCCATAAAATTTACCTTCCCACAGTGCCACAGTCCTTTTTTCCTTTGTCTTGTCACTTCTCTACAAATTCATTATTCTTTTTAAGATGCTATATAAGCCCCTGGTTGTAGCCACCCCTTTGAGTTCCTCATCACCAAGTTAATAATTACCTCATCATTTCTAGTTAACCTGTCTTTGCCTCTTAACATAGTATTTTGTAATACATTTTCTATAGGGAGAATGGAAAGAAAATACAGTCTTTCCTTTAGCTTATTTGGTCAAAATTTACATATTTTTTATTCACAGTGTAGAAAAATTCCCTTTGGTTTCACAACTCTTTATTGGTAATGCCATGTACATTTTTCAGACTGTTGTCAAATTTGGAAAGTTTTTTCCCCCTGCAATTTACATTTTATTTATTTATTTATTGGTTTGTCCTTTGTTTATTTCATCTTATATTTTTAAATGTAATTTATCATCAGATTGGCTTATATACAACACCCAGTGCTCATCCCAACATGTGCCCTCTTCAATGCCCATCATCCATTTTCTCCTCTCCCCCACCCCTCCATCCACCCTGAGTTCTCTGTATTTAAGAGTCTCTTGTGGTTTGCCTCCCTCCCTCTCTGTTTGTAACTATTTTTCCCCCCTTCTCTTCTCCCATGGACTTCTGTTAAGTTTCTCAAGATTGGGGAAATCTTTTCTAATTTCTTTCTTATATGAACAACAAGATTTATAAGAATTTTCCACAGACTAGCTTCTGGCTCTGTACATTTCAGACCCCTTTCCTCCTTTCTGGTATGATGAAGATGAGTTCCTGTCTGATGACCTCTAGCCCTGAATTTAAATACTGTGTCATAGTATTTGCTGGCACAGAGAGTAGAAGTATTCTTGGAAGCCATTTCTATACCAGCAAAAACTTAACACTGAAATAAATTATGAACCCTAATAGTATATCCCACTGACTGAAACTAAATGCTTCTCTAACTCAACCTCTCCTTGACTAGGTCCCTACATATCTATCTGTTCTAGCACCACTTGAGTCGAAGAGAATTGTGGCCGAGGGGAAATTCAAAATAGACAGTTGTGGTTAAACTATCTCATGGTTGCAAATTGCACAAAAACAAAAACTTGTGAATATATTGCCAGGTCTTTGGAAGGACTGTGCATGTGAGGGCCCTGAATCAGCTTTATTAGCTTCAAGGAAAACCTTCCTCTGGCAAAAGGTGAAGAGTTGGAGACTTTTAAGCAAAGTCGTAACATGGTCCAAGTGCTGTTGTAAAAGGACCTGTTTGGAGAGTAGACTAGAGGGGGCAAGCCTGGAAGCAGGGAGATGTGTGCAGAGGCTGCAGTTCAGGCTGCTGAGAGAAAGCAAGAAAGCAGACAAAACTCATTCTGTGAGTTCTAGCAATGCAGACTCTGTTATCCACTAAGCTGTGGATGTTTCTCCTGAGAATTCATGCCTGCTCATGTCAGACTGATTTCCTTCCTTAGTTATTGTTTCGTCAGTGATTATAGAGAATTCTCTTAATATTTTCGAATGTTCCACATCTTTAAAGTTCAAATTTCATCAACAATATTTTTATTACTTTAGTTGTTTATGTTCAGATTTGCTGCTGCCTAACTGCCTTCGGTGCTGGCTGAATGATCTTTTCTTTACCAAGACCGTTTCAGTTCATAATATCAAGGCAATCTGTGTGTGGGCTGAGAACTACCCAGGAGGACTCTTCGCTATTATTTACAAATCTTAGAACCTGGCAATTTATTGCTTTATATTATCAAATATTCCTTTGGCTTATGAAAAACTTTGATTAACAGCTTCACGGCCTTCAGAGTTTAGTAGTCTTATCTCATTTATTTGAGAGTTAATATTGAGGTGTCTTGCTGCAGAATGGGCATTAATAAACCTAGGCTTTACTAATGTTAGGCTTTACAGGTCAAATGGTCTTTGTTAGAACTACTCACCAATGCCGTCATAGCACTAAAGTAGCCATTGACAGTTACGCAAAGAAATGGACCTGTCTGTGTTCTGATATAATTTTACTTACAAAAACCAAATTTTGGTTTATAGGATACAGTTTGCTGACCCTTGCTTTAGAGTTATCCTCTGTTTGATGTTATGAGTCCCAAATCTTAAGCTCACTTAACCTCTATAAGCCTACTGTCTTTATCTTTAAAATTAGGACCCTATTATATGCCCTGTCTACCACACGGCATTGTTACAGTGGTCAAACAAGATACTGGTTGTGGAAGTCTGTTGTAAATTTTAAAGTGCACACCTGTATATTTCTTTCTCTTTCCTATCACTTTGTAACACATTTTCTTACCATTCCTTCCACCAAAAGCAGACATATAAAGACTCAGTCACAAGGGAATATTATGGCTTGCTATTTTATCTTTACTCCTGGGACTTAATGTCAAATACTGGCTCCCTAAAATGTCACCAGAACTACCTTTGATAGCACAAACCAGAGTTTTTTCTTATTGTGTTAAGGGAAGACATAGCCTTGATGTAGTATAAATAGAGCGTCAGAAGAGGGAGGGCAAAGTTAGGGTATATATTGAGTTTTCCAAGACCTACCTACATGAAGGTGGGTCTTTGAATGCAGGGGCTTGGTTAGGAGTGGATAAGGATCATGAGATAATAGTCTAGGATTCATGGACATAAACATGGTGAGGCTTTTGAAGAGAGAGTCCAAGAGTCTTAGGGTATATAATATAATTTCATAATTTCTATTGAAGAATTTGTTAGTCTTTCAGAAAGTTACTAGAATGAAGAATAACATTTGTTAGAGAGAGATAGAGAGAGAGAGAGAGAGAGAGCGCGCCGCGCACACAAGAGGTGGAGAGGGACTGAGAATCTTAAGTAGGCTCCAAGCTCAGAGCCCGACATGGGCCTTGATCCCATGACCCTGGGATCATGACCTGAGCCTAAATCAAGAATAGGATGCTCAACTGACTGATCCACACAGACACTCTAAGAATAATATTTTTGTAACTTTTATTTTTGGGGGCAAGTTTCCTGGAATAATAAAGTTATATTCATAAATGCATTGGAATATTAAAGTCCTGTTAATACAGCCATTGTGTTGTGTATGTGTAGATGGTTTTAGTTCTCACTTAAAAGACATATTGAAGGTATTTTGTGAGAAGAAAAAGAGGCAAAAGTAGATAGGATAGTAGGATTTACGTAGAAAAGCACAGAGAATGACTAGAAGACACAGATACAGAAAAGAGCAACAGGTAGAAAGACTGAGAAGAGCTTTTCAAGCACAGTTTAAAGAAAGTTTTGAAAGAGAAGAAAAAATTTTAGGGCTGTAAGTTATATCAGAATTTCAACAATTGGAGAGGTGCTTGGGTGGCTCAGTCTGTTGAGCATCCAGCTGTGGCTTAGGTCATGGTCTCATGGTTCGTGAGTTCAAGCCTCACATTTGTGCTCACTGCTGTCATTGTGGAGCCTGCTTAGGATCCTCTGTCCCGCCCCCCCCGCCCCNGGCTCAATGCGTTAACTGGTCATGAGGTAATAGTCTAGGATTGGTCTGCTTTGACAGCTCAGAGCCTATAGCCTGCTCCAGATTCTGTGTCTCTTTCTTTCTCTCTCTCTCAAAATGAATAAGCATTAAAAAAAAAAAGATTTAGAATGTCAACAAAATAAAAGTTGACAAATATACATTGTTTTCAATTCATTGTTCTGGCTGGACAGTTTTATTTTTGCTGAATCTATGTCAAAATTGGAAAATGTGTTTTAAGGAGGTTATTTTTTATTAAAATATGTGTATTTTCATGGTAGAAAATTTTGAATACACACATAAACAATTAGAATAAATATTAACTCCTAATAAGAAAGTGAAATGCCAGTAAAATGGAAATGTAAGAGTCAAAGTCAGTAGAAATAGAGGAAAGGTGACTTTATTAAAAATAAATAAGAATTTCTTTGAGAGAGAAGAGTGTAGTAGAGCTATGGGAGAATGATAGAAGAGAAAGGAAAAGAATGAAGACAGGCCATGTTGGGAGGCTATTGGCTGGTTTGTGGGAAGTGGTTAAAGGTTTTTAGAAAGAAAAATATCTATCGTAAATTCTGATTTTTTTTCAATGCTGTGATATTGTAGAGAGTTTCAAGCAACAACAAAATAGAGGACATGCCCCCAGGCGTATCCTCCCATCTGATATCAACTGCCCATTTGGAGGGTCCCAAAAACCATCTTCAGGTTTGATAATTTGTGAGAAGGACTCAGAACGCCCTGAAAGTTATTATATTCATGTTTATGGCCTATTACAGATTAAATCAACCAAGGGAAGAAGCTTGTATGGCAAAGTCCGGAAGTACCATATTCAAAGCTTCTGTCGTCCTCTCCCTGTGGAGTTGGGACACATCACCCTGTTGGCATCAGTGTGTGACAATATACACAAAACAGTGCCAACCAAAGAAGCTCATCTGAGCCTCAGTGTCCAGAGTTTTTTACTGTGTGTGTGTGTTACATGAGTATGGTTTACATCGTTGATTTCAGTCTCCAGCTCATCTGATAGTGTATAACCCATAGCTTCCACCTTGAGTCACATTGTTAGCCTTTTGTTGGTCTCTTCCCCTTCCCCCAGTATTATATGGATGGAGCCACCTCTTGCCCTAAATCATACTGTTAGCTATCCAGTATGACTCAAGGCTTCAGACAAAGACACTCCTATCTTGAGGTCCCAGAGAAGACCTCTCAAGCTGAAAGCATGGGCCAGATGTTTTCTTTGAGCAAGGCGAAATTCTTTACTGCTCAGATTTAAATCCGTTTCATCATCCCATCCTTCAGTAAAGACCTCTTCACACATGTGAAGAAGAAAATTCATCTTCAGTGCCACTAACTTGATGGAAAACTTTAAACATTTAGGTATAGATCCTTCTAGATAGATCTTAGATATGTTAGGCATAAAAGTGTTAACCCACCTGTTTTCTTCCCCAAATTAAAATGAATAACTATCACCACAAGTCAGAAAACTATTCCGTAAAATCAGATCATCAAATGGTAGTGTTAGATGAGACCTTGGACTACATCTGGTCTTTTGGGAAGATGAAATGATTTGCTCAAGACCAATGGAATTAGTGAGACAGAGCTGAATAAGATTCCAGGTCCAATGGCTTTTCTCTTCAGTAAAAGGAAACTCAAGAGACCTCTTTTTGGATCCAAAGGATGTTACTTTTTGAAAATAGCATTGCCTTGTTTACGTATGGTAAGATAACCCTAATGGCTTTTTGATTGATTTGGTTTTGCCCCAGAATTTGGGATGATTTCCAGATCCACATATTAAAGTATGTCTAGAGGACAGCTGCTCAACTGCTTGCATATTTTTCCGATTAGCTGAATTGTATATGCTGCTGAAATAGTCCACTGGATTTCATGTTGTTGGTAGGAACAGCAGGGGATCTTAAACTGAACACTATCTGTATCTCTTTAGTCCTTTGGAAAAATTTCCTTCCCATTTGCTGCCTCCTTGTCCTTCTTAGAAAGCTGTTAAATTTTATGTTTTTTTGGATTCAAACCTGGAACCTAGTTTTCAGCTGCTTTCTCATTTCCTCCCAAATTTTATAAACATGTAATCAACTTCTTTTTCTGTGTGTACCAATCAGAATTAGAGATGAATCCAAATGGGATGAAAAGGGCCAGCACTTAACCTTTTGTCACACAGGCCTGTGGCTTGAGAGGTTGCTACAGACTCAGTGTTCACGTTCCTTGAATTTCATATGTTGAAACCTAACCCCCAATGTGATGGTATTTGGAGATGGAGTTTTCGGGAGGTGATGAGGTTATGAGGGCAAAGTCATCATGAGTGAGATTAGCACTCTTATGAAAGAGACTGCAGAGAACTCCCTTGCCCTTTTTCCATATGAGGACACAGGAAGAAAGCCATCTATGAATGAGGAAGCAGGTTCTCACCACACACTAAGTCTGCTGATGCCTTGTTCTTGGGCCTCCCAGCTTCCAAAATTGCAAGAAATACATTTGTGTTGTTTTGAAGCCACTAGTCTCTGGTATTTTTGTTATAGCAGCTTGAATGGTCTAAGACCAGGGAAAATTAAGTGCGAACATTCATTTACATAAGCAGGAACAGCATCATGGCTAGGCACAGTCCGTAAAAACTTACCTAATCTCCTATCAGCTGATGGAAATGACCTGCTGCTCCAAACCATGTCCACTGTCTTGCATGGATTTCCTTAGCTCTGACCTGAACAATGAGCAACTCATTTCGGCTGACTGGAGATCGGTTTTAAAAATGCAGAAGGCAAGCATGTCTGAGGGGAATATTTGCACCCTGAGTTTGGTTATCGGTTTTGTATACTTAAATCATTTGCAGTGAAGAGATAAAATTCTGATGAAATCCACTTGGACCTTGATGTGGAGTCAGGCCAGGGTAGGACATCATAGGTCTTCAGGAGAGCATCAGGAGACCAAGGAGGAAGAGACTTAGGGAGGTGGAGATGGGAAGATGCCCCAGTTTTTCAGTTGGTGTAGTTTTGACCTGCGAGTTTACCATAGCATCATGATGGAGAATGTGCAAAGCGGCGGGCATAAGTCTCTTCAACTTCTGAGACGAAAAATAGTCTAAGTGTTGGTAAAATGGTAGAAAAGATCAAATTAAGACAAATCAGCTATGTATGTTATAAAGTAGAAGTTCTGGTTTTGTTTTCCAAATGCATAAAACTCAAAGTCAGTCTAGAAATACAGACAATATGACAAAGCTTCACTGGTGCCATCTCATGGAGTGAGCCACCACTACCATGTCTTAATAACTGTTCCTTCCTCTCCTGCTTCCCAGTACAGCTAAGTAGTCTGTGGCTCTGCCTTGATATTCTAGACTGTGAAGTCCAATAGAAATAGAATGTGAGCCACATACATGGCTTTAAACTTCGAGTGTCTGCATCAAAAAAGCAAACAGATGAAATTAATTTTAATCATATATATTAAACATTTTAAAAATTTGTCTATCTGTCTATCTATCTATCTATCTATCTATCTATCTATCTATCTATCTATCTATCTATCTATCTATCTATCTATTTATCGCCAGCATGAGCAGGGGAGGGGCAGAGAGGAGGAGAGAGAATCCCAACCAGGCTTCACACTGTCAGTGCAGAGCCTGATGCGGGGCTTGGACCTACAAGCTGTGAGATCATGAACTGAGCCGAAATCAAGAGTTGGATGCTGGGGCACCTGGGTGGTTCAGTTGGTTAAGTATCTGACATCGGCTCAGGTCACGATCTTGCGGTTTGTGGGTTTGAGACCCCCGTAGGGCTTTGTGCTGACAGCTCAGAGGCTGGAGCCTGCTTCGGATTCTGTCTCTCTCTTTCTCTCTCTCTCTCTCTCACCTTCCCCTGCTCAACTGAGCCACTCAGGTGCCCCTCAATAATATATTTTTTTAAAATCTAATATACCCAAAGTATTATTTCATTAGTAATACATTATTAACACAGCATTTTATGTCTCTCTCTCTTTCTCTCTCTTTTTATACTAAGTTTTTGAAGCCAGGCTTATATTTTATACTTACACAGGTTTTAAATAAGTACCTTTCAGTTTCTCAATAGTAGCTGCATGTATCTAATGCTTGCTGGATTGGGCAGTGCCACTGTAGATGGAAGATATCAATGTAGGGACACTGTTTCTTAAAGGTCATGAAAATTTGTTATCAGCTATAAATGACAGAATATTGCAGAAGGCTTGATCTATAAGGGCACTTATTTACTTAGCAAGGATACTGGAGATAGTGAGTTGTTCAGAAGATTAAAAAAGTCATCAGGGACCCAGGCTTCTTCCAGACTTAGACCTTACAGGTCTTCTTCAGTACACTGGCATTCCTTCTTGGGCTTGTCATCTCATGGTCACAAGATGCCTGTAGCAGCTCCTGATATCAGGCCTTACTCCTTGGAAGGGGAAGGAGCAAAAAGTCTTTCTCTTTCAACTCTGTTTTCATCCAAGAAGGAAAAGATTCCCCGTAGGAGACATGCCCTGACATCTCATTGGCCAGATTTAGGTCATATGGTAACTTAGCTGTAGGGGATCTTGGGAAACTGAAAAGTTGCAGAGAAGAAGAGAATGACTGGGAGGGCTTTGCTTTATTAGATCATTCTTGATAAACTGCTCTCTCAGACAAAATCAGACTTCTATTAGGCTAAATGGGAGAATGGGATGGCTACTGGGCAGGCAGCCAGCGATGTCTGCCCCAGGAGCATTTTCTCAAGGAGTGGGGGACAGAGGAGGATACTCTTATAATCAACATAGTCTTATAATTAAATAACAATTACACTAATAATCACTCCCATTTACTGAAAATTCATGTGTCACATGTGTTTAATGGATTACCTAATTCACATACACAAGAACACATATACAGGTTACCTGTCAGTGGTTGCTGATAGTAAAATCAGTGTAAAATTGTCAGATTATACTGTGAGCTACCCAAGAACAAGAATCATGTCTGTCTGTCTTTCTTTCCTTTTTTCATATCCCGTATCATATTATTCATCAGTATTTATTAATGAATGACTCCTCTTATTTACTCAAGATGTGTTATATCTCTCAAATTTTGTTTCTAATCTGTGTCCTTTTGTCTCTTCAAAGTCTAATGTGTTGCCCTTTTTAAAATCGTTGGTACTTCTACCCACATTCTAGCCTCACACACATGTCCTGGCTCTCACTCTGAACCCCCTGCAGTTCTTGCCACAGACTGCTAAGTGTTCTTATTTGGGAAGGGGTCACAGCTAGAAACCACAACCAACCAATAACTCAGCAACTTCTTCACTAGAGTTTCCTTTCTACCCAGACTTACTTGAGGACAATAGGGAAATAAAGCTAGTTTCTCCCACACAGAGTTGATGATTCCTGGGCCTGTGTCTTATGATCTCTGTCAGTCTTACACGTTGTCAGGCTCTTTCAGGTGGTAAGGAATGGAGATAAATAAATTTTTCTGCATTATTGGGAATTTATTACATGGAAGAAAAAAAAATCTCATCTCCACCCATGTAGACCTCACAGAGAATAGGAATATTATTCAGGATAAATCAATAGCAGTATCTGGGGTGACTAGCAATTTCTGTATTTCATCTCCTTGGAAATAGACATCTAGTGTTTGGCCATTACAGTGACTCAGCCATTTTTTACTTCTGCTCCACTACCACATATTCTCTTTTTCTCCTACCTACCCCATGGCTTCTCTAGTCATAGCTTACACTGCCTTAAAGCCTCTGTGTCATTCTGCTATCTACTGAATTTCTCTGAGGTCTCCCTTTAGAATTCCTCAAGAAAGTATATATACTTGAGTTAACCTTTCAGGATCCTTCCATGATCAGGTGTCTTCATTGGTTAGAGTGGCTCCATGCCAGGTTACAGATCACTGATAATTATATATACTTATATCAGGCTCCTTTCTCTAGGTCAGTCATCTGTTTTTATTTTATTTTATTTTTTTAAAAATATTTTTTATTTGTTTCTAGGAGAGAGAGAGAGGGAGACAGCGTGAGCAGAGGAGGGTCAGAGAGAGAGGGAGTCACAGACTCCAAAAAAAGGCTCCAGGCTCTGAGCTGGCAGTCAGCACAGAGCCCAACGCAGGGCTCGAGCCCACGAACCGCGAGATCATGACCTAAGCGAAAGTCGGACGCTTAACCGACTAAGCCACCCAGGCGCCCCAGTCATCTGTTTTTAGAATGATGGAGTCACATGGTAAACAATATGTCATCTGTAAGTCAACCGTCTTAAAGTTCCTTAGTTCTCAGGTTTACCTAACCCATTATGTCCAATTTAAAATAAGTCTGAGCCTTGTATTTCAGGTGATTTAGGAAGTCAGATCATTTATCAACTTCCCCTTTCCATTTTTTCTGGTTGTATCTTAGGACCAGAAAGGGTACTTACTAATTTCTCTGAATCCTTTCAGTTTGACCCATGTCAGTTTTAATCAGCCATAACTTGTTCTTGGTTTCCCTCTTTCCATTTTGTGAAGGTTGTTTTATCCAGTGGTTGCCTCTTTGGGGTTAGAGGAGGTGGCCCTGAAAGGAACCTGAAGGTACTTTTTGGGTGATAGAAATTTCATGTATCTTCAGTGGGTGTGCCTTGTGCATCATCAGTAGTTACTAAAGTAGACTCTTAAGATCTGTCCTTTTTTAATCTATGGAAATTATTCCTTAATATGATTAGTTAATAACAACAACAACAATTACAAACTGCTTGTGTTAATCAGGGTCCCAACAGGAAACAGATAAACATCAGTTTGGAGAGTTTGATAAAAGGCCAGCCTACAAAAGGATCAGTAGGGTATAGGACTCTAGAGCAGGAACCTAGGTTCTCACTAACACTTTCATAGTGAAGAGGCAAAGGAAGGGAGCAGTTACCAGAATATGATGTGCCAAAGGGAGAGGACCATTGTGGCAGAAGCTGGGAATGTTGGTCAGTGGACGTAGCCATTACATCTTAACCCTGTTGTGAAGGAACCGGGGGAATAAATGCCCTAATCTCAGATTCATCCTTCCCTCCCTCTGAGCTCCTTGGATATAACCAACAAGAATCAGAAGCCTGAGATCAAGGAAGCCAGGAAGCCACTAGAGGTAGTCTGTACAACTCAGTCTCACAGGATGTAGAGTAGGGTAGAGAAGAATAGAGAGCACATCTAAAGGGGTAATCAGAAGATATCCAGCATCATGTTTTCCATTTTCTCTGAATTACTTCAAGTGTGGACAGTGCCCCTCCTACAGTTCTTGAAAATGTAAGTAATGTTAAGTAAGACAAGACTATGGCATATAAAATATTTTATGGAAATCCTGAGGATAACAGAGAAGTTTACAATGAAGAAAAAGCAAATTTAAAACCTCAGTTTGGCTTTCCCAGCTCTTTAGTCTATTGGCCATACCTTGTACAGAGAGTTCCTCACTGCCTTCCTCCTCAGCCCCAGCCACGTCACATTGAAAGTTTCACTATCACGCCAGTGATAGTTTCCTTGACCTCTTCCTCCATGTCCAAAATCTGATCTCTCCCAAGAGAGAGGGGAATTCTTTTCCTTTTCTGCTTCCTTTCTTATCCAGGATCAATAGTGCGTGTTAACCTTGAAAGTAAAACAGTCATTTATTTTAGCAGCAAAATGAGTTTATGTGTAAATAGCAGAGGAATTGCAATTCAGGACCTGCAGGCTACGGCAGACCATGGGCAAATCTTGAGGTCAAAGGAGAAGAACATTATAGAGAAAAGGAGGAATTTGGGAGGGGCTGCTTCTAACAAAGTTGATTAGAGAAAAGCAAGGGTGTTGAAGGTTTTTTTCGTTGGCTGACTTGTGATACTTTTTATTGGCTAAGCTTGTTGCTGGACAGGGAGAAATCCTTCTTTTCTCCTGCTGGGGAAATAATGTAGGCTTCTTTCTGCTCTGTTCTGCAGTTTGACCATGAATATTAGGGTATGAGATTTCCTGCCTCTGGTCTCCTGACTCCATTTTAAGTGAGGTATTGTTTATTCAGTTTCACATGGGAATATTCATTTCATTTGGAGAAACCATTATCCTCATTATAGGTGATGGTCTGGCTGTGGAACATACTCTTCCAGTCAGTTGTGGGCAGAGATGTAGTGTTACGAGCTCTAAAACTTCCAGATGATAAAGAGTCATGTCAGATTTGGGCAGAATACCAGTACAGCAAGGTAACGCCAGGGCCTAGAGGAAGTTAGCATGGGCCAGAACTGTTACCTCAAGGTTTACAGGTAGGGACTCAGGGCCTCTTCAAGGGTCCCAAGTTGGAAGACCTTGGGTGGAATTCCATGTTTATCACTTGCCAGCTATGTGATCTTGGGCAAGTGATATAATTACCCAAGCTATCCTTTCTTTTCTTTATTCTGAGCTTTAATTTCTATCCCCTCTTCTTCCTGCCCCCCCCCGCTTTTTTTTTTTTTTAAAGAGAAATCAATGTGAAAGTGTCCATGAAAACCCTGCAAAACTCTATGGTCCCAACAAACATAAACACTTCCTTTCTAGTAACTGTCAATCTTTTTCTGTTGCCACAATATTCACATGTATAATACACTCTCTTCATGTCATATAGTAATTTTCAGGGGGCAAAAGCAAGCATTGGGGGAGGAAATAAATGCCTAAAGGTATATTGTGAGTGGGAGCTTGAAAAAGCCCTTTATGGAGATTTTGACCCAAGGCTGCTCTCCCCCATCTCCCTGAACTGGATCATACCTAGCTGAGAGTCACTCTCTAGACTGAAGGTTACAAGATGGTGGGGCTAGAAAGGGCTAGAAGACCTGTTTTGTTTGGCTTTCACAGAATTGTGAAGTCTTAAAAATTAGATGTTAAAAATTTAAAATCAGGAGATGATTTCACATGAAAAGAAAATTGCTTTCTCTTGAAATAGAGAGTTTTTGGCAGAACCAAGCCTACATTCATGAATGCCAAAATTTGGTTGGAACTAAATAGTGGCTGCTCCTTTAGAAGAAGCGTACGCTCTCCAGCTGGTGTTACCTATTTGTGTCACCTACCCCTTGGCAATTAAGTTTGCTGTCCCTGGTCTAGACTACCAAGGGATCACTGATACTGCAGCAGGAAGGAACCTCAAGAGGTCACTGAGCCCTGTCTTTACTTTTTGTCAGGCCAGATTTTGGTTTCCTCATTTATAGCAAAAGCCTTCTGGTTCAAATGACATGCCCAACCTTACCCAGGTTGGGGCAGTGGAGGAGACTGAGCAGAATTGAGGTCAACTCCCTCCCAGTGAAGAGCCTTTTCCTAGCACAGTGTGTTCCTTCTCAAACAGCCTATCACAGTTTCTGAAGCCCAGTCAGTGGAGCCATTGTGAAGAAAGGTCAACCCTCAGATGAGCGAGGTTTCTGGAGTGCAATGCTTCCAATACCGGAACACACACAAGCTCTAGTGTGGCTGACCTTGAGCCCAGCCGCCCAGCTCCACCGGAACAAACGTGAACTTCAGAGCAGGGCCGGAAGGGCTGTGAGTTTGGATCAGCTAGTGTCCTTGACCCCTTGGCAAGGATCCCAGGCTGCAGAAACCCTCTGGGTTTCTTGGTGTGGGATGGGAAAGAAAGATGAGGGTGGGAAGGAGGCGAGAAAAACAGGGATACAGAGCAGAGCTGTTTTTTTCCTTTTCCCTCGCAGAAATGGAGCTTTTGTGTTTCTGTGCCACATGTGTGCCGTGAGGTTTTCATTTTCTTTCTCTTTCTTTTTTTCCAGTTCTGGGATCGGTATGTTGCTGTATTGCTGAGTGTTTGTTTTGGCTGCTAGAGGAAGTATTGACAAAGGAAGTAGGAGAACAAACATAATTTTGTAAGCAGCCGGCCTGAGAGGAACAATAAAGCAGAACTGGAGACAGTGTGTCGGGGTTGAGATTCTCTGAGACTGTTGAACGCCAGCGTCCCAGGGCTTGCGGCCGCTGAAGAGTGGGAGTGTGGGCGCTTCTAGAGCTACAGGGGCTTCTGTTGAGCTGTGCTGAACAATTCTGTTTCTGTGCTTTGGGGGACGCCTTCTCGGGGCCTCAGCTTCTCCCCTGCTCCCCACCATTTCCTCCCATGTGTCAAGTACCAAAGCCACAGGCCTTTTGGAAGGAGGGGATAGTCTGTACCAGCAAAATGGTACGTGTGGGTGTGTATGTGAGGTTAAATAATAAGATTATGATATGGGATTATGAAGAGGATCCCATGAAAGTTGGTTTTATCTTTAGGAAAGATAAAAGACACCTTGGAGATGGTTGAAGTCCCAAGTGATTATTGAGTGAAATGTGGAAAGAACACTCTGACTTTCCACCAGTTGACAGACCCACTGGGTGTGGGAGGAGACTTTTCACACATTCGAGGATGGCACCAAGGGACCAAGTTCAGGAGCTCACTTGTGAATGGTAACTGTACACACAGCAGCATGGGTATGTGGCTAGAGAAACCCCCTTGGCTATGGATTTAGAAAGTGAATCAGGGTACATCAGAGGTGGCTGAGGTGCAGTCCCTGCTAGAGACAAGGGACAGAATGACGTACCCTTTAATTTTTCCCATGGATGGGAAATGAAAAGATGGATGAAATGCCAGGTTTGCATGACTCCTGGGAGTCATCAAACGCTAGAGACTTGGTTTGGGCTGAACTCGTTCCCTGGGCCTCTGGGTACAGAAGCTCCTGAAGATGTTGTTGATTTTTCTGAAGCATTTTCTGCAGCTAAGAAAAAGGTATATCTTCTTCTCTAGAATAACCTTAGAAGGCCACCTAGATCTTAGCTAACGGTTCTGCCGGGAAAGCCGTATATTGTTATCTTTGAAAGGCTAGGGCTAGCTCAAGGTTTCTTTCTTTCTTTTTTGTTTTTTATATGTTTCACAAATGGGTTTTTTTTTTTTTTGCCATTTTTAAATTTTATTTTATTTTATTTTTAAATAGTTTATTGTCAAGTTGGTTTCCATATAACATCCAGTGCTCATCCCAACAAGTGCCCTCCTCCATGCCCATCACCCCCCTTCCCCTCACCCCTACCCCATCTGAAGGCTGATGGGGTAGCTCAAGGTTTCTAACATACTTTTATATCTCTTCTGCTTCCGTGAGGTAATAAGGTAAGGGGATGGGGTGGTGAAGGGAGACATCAATTAGAGCACTAGGAAATTTGCATGAAATATCATTGTTTTGTAAAAGTGTAGTACATTTGTGGCCACTCAGATATGTAAAGTCTCCGGTTAACTACTGTTTCTCAGGATAGGGTCTTTTCCCCCACGTGGGTCTGGACAAATGGAAAGATGGAAGTGATGTGCCGGCTACATGGAGAGGGAGCTTGTGAATGTACAAGTCAATGGATGTGTGAAATACATCTCCAAACTGGTATCAGTTTAAATTGATCTCTGAATGGCTGTGAGCAGGCTGACCAAGCCTTCTGGCACTATTAGTTCTCTGGATCTTTGCTGAAACTGTCTCCTAGAAAAGCTGCTGTACCTTATGCTTAAAGGTATCTGGATCTGCTGCCTACTGTCTGTATGAGGAGAGGATAACCTTAGTATTGTCTTGTGACTGTTCTCTTGAATTTTCTTTTTTCCTCTGTCGTTTGGAGGTGTAATTCACAAATAAGAATTGTATGTATTTAAGATGTGAAACTTGATGTTTGGATACAAGAATACTCTTGAGTTTTTGTGTTATGAAACACAGAATCTTTTGGGAAATTGCTCTTGTTCTTAAAGTGTACTGTGTCTGTTTAATACTTGGGTTAATGAGGGAGAAAGAGGAGATTTTACCAAAGACTGAAAGTGGGTTCTGGCACAGGCTCTGGAGAAACTAAGTTACTGTTGCTGGGCTGTTGGGGAAACCACTTGCCATCTCTGTACCTTGCTTTCCCCTTTCCATGTCTGTACCATGGCAGGATCTTAGTGCAGTGTAGATTTGCTGACAGGGTCTTAATTTTGAACGCTTATAGTACCTACAAATCATTTAAATGGCAGAGAAATGCCAATATTTTGTTATTTTAGTACCTAAGTAATATATGTCTTACAATAGCTTTTTTAAGTTATTAATTAATTAATTTATATGCAGGGAGAGGGAGGGAGAGAGGGAGGGAGAGGGGAGAGAGAGAGAGAGAGAGAGAGAGAGAGAGAGAGATTTCCAGGCAGGCTCCACATTGTCAGCACAGAGTCCGATGTGGGGCTCGAACCCATTAATCGTGAGACCCTGACCTGAGATGAAATCAAGAGTCGGATGCTTAACCAACAGCTACCCAGGCACCCCTAGAATAGTTTTTTATGGCACTCTTATGGGCCTTTACAAAAAATTTTAAAGCAGCTATATTGAGATATAATTCATATACCATAATATTCACCCACCAAAAGTATTTAGTATATTCAAAAAGTTGTGCAACTGTTGTGGCAATCTTAATTTAAAACCTTTCATTATCTCATAAAGAAATTCATAGCAGTCATTCACTGTTCTTCCCTCCAGCCCCTGGTCACCACTAATCTACTTTTTCGCTCTATAAATTTGCCTATTCTGGACATTCCATATAAATGGAATCATACAATATGTGGTCTTTTGTGACTGGCTGCTTTCTCTAAGCATAATGTTTTTGAGATCTCTCCATGTTGTAGCATGTATCAACATTTCATTTTTTTAAAAGTTTATTTATTGAATTTGGAGGAGAGAGAGAAAGAGGGAGAGGAAGAGAGAGAATCCCAAGCAGGCTCCACGTGCTACACTGAGCCTGACCTGGGTCTCAATCTCACTACTGTGAGACCATGACCTTAGCCAAAATCAAGATTCAGATAATTGACTGAGTCGTCCATGCGCCCCGGTACTTTAAAAATTTTTTTAAAAAATATTTATTTTTGAGAGAGAGAGAGAGGGGGACATGTGAGTTGGGGAGGGAAAGAGAGAGACAGAGACACAGAATCTGAAACAGGCTCCAGGGTCTGAGCTGTCAAGCACAGAACTCTACACAGGGCTCAAACTCATAAACCATGATATCATGACCTGAGCTGAAGCTGGATGCTTAACTGACTGAGCCACCCAGATGCCCCAGTGCCCCAGTACTTCATTTTTTATTTCTGAATAATGTTTGATTGTATGGCTACCCTACATTTTATTTGTTCATCTATTGATGAACACTTTTCACTTTTTGATGTTATGAATAATATTGCTATGAATATTCATGTATAAGATTTTATGTGGACATAAGTTTCTCTTTCTCTTGGAAATATACCTAGGAGCGGGCTTGCTGGGTCATATGGTAAGCCCATTTACTTGAAAAGGAGTAGGATCATGATTTCTAGAGAATGCAAAGACCTGCAGCCTGGTGACCTCTTCAGTGGTTATATACCACTTGTTATCAAGACACCTTTACAGAAGTTGTGGCAGACAGACCCTAACATGACGCCTAGTTGTGCCTGAATCCTGGTGTTCATATGTTTGTGTAATCTGTTTCCTTTGAGGTGGGAGGGGACTGGGACTTCCTTCTCACCAATAGAATATGACCATCATGGTGGAATATCCCTTTGGTGATGGTATATTAGGTAAGACTTCATTTTACCAGCCTAGAGACTTTCTTTGAGGGCTTTGATATGCTGGAGAAACCTAGGTAGCAAGGAAATGGAGGTGGCCCCTAGGACCTAAGAGTAGCACTCAGCAAAAAGCTTGGGCCCTAGTCATACAGCTGCACGGAGATGACCACAGTTGGAATGAACTTGGAAGTAAAGAGCCTTTGATCAAAATGTAGCCCAGGTAATACTTGATTGAAGCCACGTCAGTTGCTAAGCAGAGGACCCAGCTAAGTCGTGTTTGGACTCCTAATCTGTGGAAACTGAGATAATAAATATGTGGTGTTTTATGCAGGTAAACCTGTTGGTAATTTGTTACACAGCAATAGAACACTAGTTCAGGTTTAGAATTTTGTTCTATGGTATAATCTGAGCTGGGAGCCACTGAGTTTATTTGTCAAGGCAAATAACCTCTTTATTTATCTGTATGATTATCATAAAAGAACAAATTACTGTAGAAGTTCAGATATGTGCTTAGTGGGTATGAAGTAGCTGTACCTGGGGTATAATTTCTAGAATGGGAAAAATGATAGTGGCAGAAGTAAGAAACAGTTGCACTCTGTCTCCTTGACTGGAATGGGCTATGTCCATCTCTAGAAACTTTGTTCCAAGGAGAAACCATAATCAGAATGATCAGAATAATAGTCATTTATTAATTCAGTACTGCTATTTATTAGGAAGTATATAGATGGGAGGGTGAGCATGAACTTGAGATCATGCCCTGATAGAGTTATGGAATAGTTCTAATTTGCCTATGCAAATTATGTTCTCTATGGAGACATGAGCTTAATAGGACATATTGTCCTATTATGTCCTCTCTGCAGACCTGTGCTTAAATTTGATACTAGCTTTCCCTTACACATCATTAGCCACATAATAACCAAACAATCCCAGCCTGGTGAACACCACTTCTGTTTTTAGAATCCAACTAGGACTATTCCATCTTTCTTAGTCATCCATTTCTATATTTAACAACTCTTATACTCAGAATTTTTAACTTATAGCTCACATAATTTTTTTTTTCTTCAGTTAAAGCTCTGGTTCTTTCTTACCTGCCCCCAAACAGATAGGGATAGCTGATTATGTGAATCTCTTGACTGTCTTTGTCATACCATTTTGTTTTGTTACACTTAATTCCTTACTGATTTAAGTGAAGAGTGGTGTTGGGTGGATTTTATTCTGTAGCACAGAGACACATGTGGAGTGCCTTTTTACTGCCTCTGTGTTCTGACTTTAATTTCAAATACTGTATGGATGACTCAATGTGCAGTAACTAATATTAAAGTCATGCTGCTTATAACATACAGCTAGATAACTAAGCAGACTTACCTCAGTTGACTTGGAAGTTTCCTAGTTAGGGGAACAAAGTCGTTGAAACTGATGGGAAATGAATGTCTGACAACCAGGAAGATTGAATCATTACTGAAATTTCCATTTTCCCATATTACACACTAGTTGTCTCATAAATAAGCAAATCATTGTTTTGCTAAGAATGGAATCAGCTGTGTTTCTCCTTATATATACAACAGTGCCATCCAGATTCCAGCCCTAGGGAACAGAGATGAAATGGATGGAATCATTTTTTAGGTGGTATAATTCATAGACCAAGTTTGCTAGGAAGCAAGCAAAGATTACATGGACATGGTAAGGGTAGCTCTTGCCATGAATAGGGTCTTATCATTTTTCTTTGTTTTTAATTTTTTATATTGATAAAGGAAATATGTGATTGCATTCTTACAGAACAAATAGGGATGGTATTTATATTTACATAGCTGATTTCGTTTACTTTTGACAATTATTTTCATTTATGGTTATCAAAAAACATTTTTAACTCTGCAGTGCTGGGACATTATGCTGTGAAGATGTTGTCTTATTTTCCCATTCTATATTGATATGTCCAATTCTGCAGAAGTCCTTGGGTCTCTACGTATTGTTCTGTATTTGTTCCTCTTGGTGACTGATGGGCGGGAATGTTCTGGATGGCAAATACTGTCTTAGCTGTTTTTTGTAGTATTTGGTTAATTGGCCCTCTTGAGTTGGGAATATTACTCTGCCAAGCCCCATCTCTGTAATTTTAATTCCAAATCACAGATCCCTTTTATAAAGGCATATTCTTGCTTATTTGGATCAAAACAGAATTATTAAATGTTATAATACAGTTATAAATTATAAAATGTTCTGTAAAGCAAGGTTTTAAATAAGTATACAGGGTGTACATTGTCATCAGGATTAAACTGAGAACTGGTTGTAAACATTTTGCTGTTTTTCTCTTTGTCCTAAATACAGGCTGCGCTAAGTAATTGTCATAGCATTAGCTCTGCCTCTTCCAGTTCATTCTTTGCTGTTACTTTTTCATGTGTTAAATACCACATTAACACCTCCCTGCTACTTCCATAAGAGACAACAACAACTTAGCTGGTTTACAACCTGCCTCACCTCTTGGAACTCTATGGGCATCAGATTCTGTCCGGCACTATTTTGCTTCTGAATTGCCCTTTGAAGTGTCTGCTCACGTGTTTCTTGAGTTAGAGGCAAGTAAGGTAGTACATGCCCCAGTTACTCTTATTTTCCTCAGAGTTGCTCATTCTTGCCTTCATCCAACAATCATGCTGCTTTATTTTGTGCCCATCACTGTGCTGGGTGCTCAGAATACGAAGATGAATAAAACATTATTTTCTGACCTGGAAGAACTTTTAAAGATGAAGAAAGTCATGCAAGCACATCACTATGACACGATTGAAGTACTTAGCAGGGCTCGGAGCCCTGAATCAGCATGGAGGAGTCGGAGAAGGTGATATGTCAGTTGGGTCCTGACAGATGCATGAGGGTTTAGCAGATGTGTAGGTATGAGGGGGTGGTGGCTGAAGAAATGATTTCTAGACTGAGCAAACAGCATGAACAACAGTGTGGAGACATGAAAGGACATGGTTGGCTTGGGGAATACTGAGACATTGGGTGTGACTACAGTGTAGGGGGTGTGCGTGTGTGAGATGGGCTCTGGGAGATGAGCTGGGGTGGGGGAAGTTTGGAAAGAGAGATGTTGTAGGTTGGATGTGGAGTTTCTAACTTGATTCTGTGGCAATGAGAAGGGAACAGTGGAGATAAGTTACATGATAGGGAGACAGTGCACACAGAGGTGTAGAGATGAGACTCGAGATAGCAGAGATAGGTCAGAGGGAGGCTCTAAGATAGCTAAAGCAGTAGCCTTGGAATTCTCTGATAGAAAAATCTGGCTTTGAGGCTCTTGAAATAGGGCTGAGATTTAAGTAAGTCAAGGGGAGGGTAACACAGAGGGGGTCCAGCTGAGAAACACTTCAGAGGTAGAATTGTCAAGATATAACTGATGGGGTGAGAAGAATGAGAGAGGAAAAGTGAGGGTAAAATTAATATCTAATGTTTGTAATCAAGTAAATGACTAAGTGTTGACAAGTAAGTAAAAAAATTATCCCAGATTATTAATTTTATGAAGGCAGAATAATACTTGTTTGATTCTGTGTTACATGGTGCAGCATTTGGTAAATAGTTGATGTTTCACAAATAGCTACTGAATGATGTAAATAGATATGGAAATGGCTAAGCAGGAAAAATGCCTGCTATCCTGAAGTCACATGAAAAATGGCCTAAGCTGGTCTGGGGGACAGGGAAAGTTCCTGAGGAAATGCTATTTAGGCTGATATATAAAGCAGTTTTTATGGTGACTAAAGGCAAAGGAACAGCATGTAAAAAGACCCACAGGCAAGAGGGAAGCTGGCATCGCCCTGTAATTGAGAGAAGTCTAACAAGGATCAGTGGTCAATGATGGGACCAGAGTATTATATAAGTTATCTGTTGCTGCATAACAGATGACTCTAGAATTTAGTGACTTAAAACAACAGACGCTTAACTATCTTACAGTTTCTGTGGGTTAGGTACCCAGGAGTGGCTTACATGGTGACTCTGGCTCAGGGTCTCATGGTAATAAAAATATTGGTTGGGATGGCAGTCATCTGAAGGGTTGACTGGGTTTGGAGCATTTGCTTCCAAAAAAGCCTTTGCTTATGGTTGTTGGTTGGAATCTTCAGTTCTTCACTGTCTCTGGGCCAGGGACCTTGGTTCCTTACCTTATGGGCCCTTAGGGTTGCTCACAACATGGCAGCTAACTTTTTCCAGAGTAACTTTTTCCAAAAGAGAGATCAAAAGGCGTAAGATGCAATGACTTATATGATCTGGCCTCAAATGTGATATGTGATCACTTCTACTGTATGCTGTTTGTCATACAGACTAGTGCTGATACCATGTGGGTAGACTACATAAGGATGTGAATACCAGGCTGGGGCCATTGGGGTCATCTTGTAGGCTGGCTACCATAAGAGGTAGTGAAACAAATGCTAGACAGAGTAAGGTTTTTAAGTCATATTATTGGTCTTAGACTTTAAGAACAACGAGAAGACGTGGGGATTTCTAGCAGGATCCAGAAATAGGACTGAAGGTTTAGGGGCAAGACTACTCTCCCTGGAGGGTGTAACAGAGTGGCAAGGTGGAAGCATTTTATTCCTAGGCCTGGGTGTGCATCTGTTCCTTTAACCAGTATTTGTTGTAGAGCTTGGATGTGCCAGGATATGTACCAGATACGAGAATGCAGAAGTGACAAGACTTACTCATACCCTGATCACCAGGGGCTTACAGTCCAAGGGCAAAAAGAGGTTAGTAAATGGGAGTTATACTCTAGCACAATAAATTCTGTAATAAAGCACAAGTTTCTATGAGAGCATTTAGAAGGGCACCTTACTCATTTAGGGTAGTTAGGAAAGGACTCCTGGAGAAGATGCCATCTCAATAGGGACCTAAGAGATGAGTAGGCAAAGGGTAATGTTCCATGTGTGAACGTAGGCCAGGAAATGAGAAGGCAAATGGCTTGTTTAGGGAACTAAAGTAGTTCACTGTGTCTGGAGTCTAGATTGGATGTGGATGTGTGTGGAGGGGTGAGTAGTAAGAAATCAGTGTGGTAACTGGGGTCACATCAGGGTGAGATTTTTATTCTTAAGGAGTTTGGACTTTATTTGGGGAGAAAGGGGAAGTTACTCAAAGGCCTTGAGAATGGATACTTCAGAAAGAATACTCTGGCTGCAACATAGAGAATAACTTCGAAGTGGCAAATTTGGAGGATGGGAAAGCAATTTAGAGGTTATGACAAGAAAACATGTGTGAATTGATGGTGGCCCAGATTGGGATTAGTGAGAATTGGACTTAAGAGATATTTAGGAGGTAAAGTTGCTGGAATCTGATGATTGTTCATTTGGAAGGGGAGGAAGAGGAAGTTTAGGGTAGTGCTCAAGGTCATGGCATAACCTTCTGAGTTCTGGGCAGGAACCAAGACTGTCACAAAAGAAGCCAAAAGGGATATGATGATCGGAACTTTGGTACAAGTTCTGGCCTGGGTCCCTCTGATCCATTTGCTGGGTTTCAGCTATCAGGGCAGAAGGAGATCTTCAGTAAGCTTGACTTTGTCTAAATTTTCTAAAAGTTATGTTGCAGAGATTGGGAAGAGGGAAACCTACAAATGTAAAGTAACTTCTTAACCAAAGAGCTTGGAGGGCAAAAAAAAAAAAAAAAAAAAAAAATCTTAGGAATTATAAAGATTTTGTCCAACTCAAGGGCAAACCAGTAATGAACCCTTAAATACCCCCAGAAGATAGGGGACTGAATTCTATGAGGTCTTATATGGTGGGAATGGGAAAGTCCATTCCTATCTGGGGTATTTTACCAGAAACATTCTGTAAACAGCAAATTTTCATCCCATAGGAAATTACATCCTTTTTACTGGTATAAAATGCACATAATTTCTAGGTATTATAAAGGCATATCAGTTATTCGATACTTTTCAAGCTTCTCAGTTCTGAGAGAGCTGAATTGGTGACGAAATCTATTTTATAATACCGATTTCCCAAATTACACTTCTTGGAATAGTGAATTATTGGCAGGAAGACACTGTGTGTGTGTGTGTGTGTGTAGATACTATATACATAATAGCAGCCCTAATTGAGACCTAACTAACATTGAGGGCAATAGTTGACATTATGTCAAACACAGAGAGCCAAACAACTTTCCATTTGATTCCCTCTTCTCTCCACTTTATCCTAGATCATTACTACTCCCACAACTCCTTTTATATACCCAAGCTAGTCTGATTCATCTGCTTCTCTTTCCTTCTTTCCTCCTACAGAAACTGCTAAAATTATTTTCTATTGAGTTATAGCAATATTTCTGCAGAACTCCAAGCTCCACCGTTAGGTTCCATTGAGTATAGGCTCAAAGATAAGCCTTCCTTTTTGATGATTTTTCTGACATTCTTGTTTTACTTTCTTGAGTCAAAGAACCATTTTTTATGGTTCATATGTGATTTTATGGAAGAAGTTTTTGGAGTCAGGTAGACTTGCTGTTTTGCACCAAGTGAGCTGAAGACCCTTCCAAAGGCAGGTTTCTTGAGCTCTTTGCTTCCCTGTTGCTTGCCTTTTACTTTGTCCCATCGCTGCTCTGTGGACTTCATCTCCCACTAATTGTTAGTGCTTGGCTTCCTGCGCTTTTGGAGGAAACCCTTTATGCAGCTAGAATTACCTTGACTATTTTTTTTCCCAAAACATAACTGCAAACAGAGCCTGTGCTGTACTTTCTCCCAAGATATTTGTGTTGAGACATTTCATAGAAAAATTAATCTGTGTGCCAAAGCGAGTTCGCGCAGGTAGATGCATTTACTGAGAATTATTGAAAGGAATTTCAGCACTGGCTGAGCCAATCACTCAAGTCAGTGGCTTGTCTCATGGAGCAGCTCCCATATAATGAGGCTTGAATCAGGGTGAATTAATGTGGAGCTAGAAACTCGCTTCTGAACTCTTAAACTCAGCTGCTCAGCCTGTTAGCTATGAAACTGGTCATTTGAACTATATTTAACAAATGCACGGACAAAAACAATTCTGCTAAATACCAGTTAGTCGTAATCACCATCGACCTCAATTATCTTTAAGGTATCTGCATATGATCAGTTTTTATTCTCATTTTACTCTTGGATAAAGTAAAAAATAGAGGGTTAAGTGACTGAATTTAGTTACTATGTTACACTGAGTAAGTAGATGAGATAGTTGGAGAAACCAATTTTTTAAATTAAATTTTTAAAAATTTATTTATTTTTGAGACATAGAGACAGTGCAAGTGGGGGAGGGTCAGAGACAGTGCAAGTGGAGGATTCAGTTTACCTGATTTCAAGACTTATTTAATTACAGTAATCAATACTGAGTGGTACTGGTGGAGGAATAAACACATAATAGACAATGAAACTGAATAGAGAACCCAAGAGATAACACATAAATATGTTGAACTTACTTTTGACAAAGGAGGAAAATTCAGTGGAGGAGAGTCTTTTCAACAAATAGTGCTGGAGTGATTGGTCATTGGTAGGCAAAAAATAAACCTTGACCTAAGTCTCATTCCTTTTACAAAAACAAACTCAGAATGCATCATGGAGTCAGATATAAAATGTAAAACCTTAAAACTTTAAGCAAGAAAAAAAAAGAAATCTTTGGGATTTAGGGCTATGTAAAAAGAGTTCTTAGATGTGACACTAAAAACATGATCCATAGAAGGAAAATTTGGTATATTAGAATTAAAATACTTTTTTCTCCATGAAAGGCCCATTGGTAGGATGAATAAGTAAGCTACAGACTGAGAGAAAATATGTAGAAACCACATATCTGACAAAAGACTAGTATTTAGAATATATAAAGAACTCTTAAACTCAATGGTTAAAAAGAATCCAATGAGAAAAAAAACCCGTGAAGACACATTTCACTAAAAAGGACATATAGGTGAAAAATAAACACATGAAAAGATGTTTAATATCCTTAGCCATTAGGGAAATACAAATTATCACCATAATGAGGTATCATTTAAACCTATCAGAGTGACTAAAATAAAGTGACATCATGAAATGCTGGTGAGGATGTGGAGAAACTGGATTACTCATTCACTGCTGGTGGAAATGTGAAATGTCACATAAACTCTGGAAAATATTTTGACATTTAAAAAAAAAAAAACTAAACATGCAACAACCATATGACCCAGCAATTAGACTCTTGAATATCTATCTTAGAGAATTGAAAACTCTGTGGGGCACCTGGGTGGCTCAGTTGGTTGAGCGTCCGACTTCGGCTCAGGTCATGATCTTGCAGTTTGTGGGTTTGAGCCCCGCATTGCATTCTGTGCTGACAGTCAGCTCAGAGCCTGGAGGCTGTTTTGGATTCTGTGTCTCCCTCTCTCTCTGACCCTCCCATGCTCACGCTCTCTCGCTCTTTCTCTCTCTCTCAGAAATAAATAAAACATTTAAAATAAGAAAAAAAGAATTGAAAACTCTGTTCACATAAAAAAGCCTTTTTTAAATGTTTATTCTTAGAGTGAGCACCAGAGAGCATGAGCTTGGGAGGGGCAGTGCGAGAGAAGGACACAGAATCCAAAGCAGGCTCCAAGCTCTGAGCTGTTAGCACACAACCTGATATGGGGCTCTAACCCACCAACCATGATATCATGACCTGAGTGGAAGTTGGATGCTTAACCAACTGAGCTACCCAGGCACCCCTCTGCATGAATGTTTATAGGAGCTATGTTCATAATAAGAAAAAAGAACCACTTTATTTTATTTTATTTTTTAAAATTATTTATTTATTTATTTTAATATTTTTACTTATTCCTAGGATAGAGAGAGAGAGAGACAGCATGAGCAGGGGAGGGTCAGAGAGAGAGGGAGTCACAGACTGAAACAGGCTCCAGGCTC
>NW_027530019.1:15079461-15130777 GCF_008692635.1 Crocuta crocuta
CACCCCAGAACCACTTTATTTATTTAATTTTTTATAATTATTTTTTTTATTGATAGAGAGAGAGACAGCATGAGCAGGGGAGGGTCAGAGAGAGAGGGAGTCACAGACCGAAACAGGATCCAGGCTCCGAGCTGGCAGTCAGCACAGAGCCCGACGCGGGGCTCGAACCCACAAACCGCGAGATCATGACCTAAGCGAAAGTCGGACGCTTAACCGACTAAGCCACCCAGGCACCCCAGAACCACTTTATTTTTAAAAATTTTTAAAAATGTTTTATTTATTTCTGAGAAGAGAGACAGCATGAGCAGGGGAGGGTCAGAGAGAGAGGGAGATACAGAATCTGAAACAGGCTCAAGGCTCTGAGGTAGTTGTCAGCACAGAGCCTGATGCAGGTCTCAAACTCACGAACTGTGAGATCATGACCAGAGCCAAATGAAGTCAGACGTTTAACCAACTGAGCTACCCAGGCGCCCCAGAAGAACCACTTAAACATCCCACATGATTTAAATGGTTGAAAAATGGGTCAGTGGATTAACAGGTATACCCACTCCATGCAATACAATTCAGCAATCAAGAAACAAACTACTGATTCTTGCAACAGCATGGATGCTCCACCAGAGAATTACGTTGGGTGAAAAAAAGCCGGTCATTCAAAAGTTTACAAACTGTATAATACCATTTACATAGCATTCTTGAAAACAAAATTATAAAAAGGCAGAGCAGATTAGCAGTTACCAGTGCTGGGTCCAGGGGCGGGAGAGAGAGAAGTATGACTATCAAAGGGCAATATGACAGAGCCTTGTGGTGATGGAGCTTCTCTGTGTATCTTGATGGTATCAGTATCAGTATTTTGGTTCTGAGACTATACTATAGTTTTGCATGAAGATACCATTGGGCAAGATGGGGTAAGGGGGCTATCTTTCCTTGGTTATCTCTGTATTAGGTTATCTTGGGTTATTTTGGTATCATGTCTTAAACTGTATGGAAATCTATATTTACCTTCAAGTAAGATGTTTAATTAAAAAAAAAAAAAGTGTTTTTAGGACTGAGTTAGCCAAGATAAGATAGTAGAGAAGGGCATACTATAGGATGAATAAATAGAACTGAAACCAGGTCAGCAAAACTGGAGTCTAGGATGTGTGTTGGGATTGAGGGAGGTAAATAAGACTGGAGTGATCAGGCAAGGCCAAATTATAAAATTATAAAGAATTCTTTGTATAAGGAATTTGAAACTTTTATAATTTTATTTTAAACATTTTTATTTATTTATGAGAGAGTGTGAGTGGGGGAGGGACAGAGAGAGAGGGAGACACACAGTCTGAAGCAGGCTTCAGACTCCGAGCTTTCAGCACAGAGCCGAACGCAGGGCTCGAACCCATGAACCATGAGATCATGACCTGAGCTGAAGTTGGACGCTTAACCAACTGAGCCACCCAGGTGCCCCTGAAAATTTTAAAACGTGTGAAGATCCCTTGAAGAATTTTAAGTAGGAGACTGGCACAATCACATTTTTGTTTTCAGTGATAATTGGAGGATGACAGGAAATCCAATTGATAGGGGGCAGACTAGGGGAGATGTGGGATTAAAGGTTTGAAGGTATTGATAAGGTATAAGAATAGAGACAGAATATAAAGAGTAAGAAAAGGTGGGAAGATGCAATTTGGAAGTGGATATAAGGATTTTGGCTTAAAAGTAGAATAGTTTTAGAAAATAGCAAAGAACTGGATCTGGTATATGAGTAGATAGCTGAAATAGAGCAGAGAGTCAACAAGATACATTGTGCACATGGACATCAGACTCACCTAGACCCTAGAATGATGACAGCACTAGAGAAGAAAGGAAGATAATAAGGATTCAAGAGCTCAAATCCATAATAAATACAAGTACTAACCAGAAAGTCAATAATAACAATGGCAAGGGAAAGAGTGGGAGCTGCTGACAGATGATATAACCCTGAGTGGAGGTGGATTTATACAAAGGTGGAGGGGCAGTAGTCTGGAGGCAGCAGTGCAGAGTGAGAAAAACGTGATGCGTGTCCCTCCTCCCATCATATGGGCAGTGGGACAATGAACAACCCAGGGTCAGGAAGCGGAAACACACAGGTGGAGGGAGTGTTTGGGGGAAAGGTGGGAAATCGGGTGGTTTTACAAAGAAGGGGGATTCCAGAGGGTAACCTAGGAAGCGCTGATGAATTTATCACTAGGGGGAGGAGGAGAGGTGGGTTTGGGGTAAAGAGTGACAGAACTGAACTGGAGGGGGTAGAAGAAAGGGCGTATGACCACATGAGCTTGCACTTTGGGTCCTGGTGAAGGATGCAGTCAGTGACAGGCACGGCTGAAATAACGGGCCTCAAGACGCTGATGGGATCTCTGCCATCAGATGGCTTGTAGACGGGCAGAGGCGTCAGGCCCGGGTGGTTCTGAGACAGGACGACTTTTGTTTGTTCCAGTCAGCGGTCTGCAGCCTTCAGAAAGCAGTCGGTTTCTGTTGCGGGAAAGCCCGATCCAACAGACGCGAAATGCAGTTAGGCCAACGTGAGACCGAAAAGTATTCCCAGCATTGGCACAACTCGGGCTTTGGTGCAGAAGGTTGCTGTGGTCAAGTCCAGGCAGGCCCATCCCTAACACTTGAGGGACCTGGAGCGAAAGGACAAATGGAGGCGCCTGGCCTGCGGTTTCCCCTGTTGTCTTCTCAGCCCTGGCTTTGCTCTGCACCAGGGGGACGCCTGGGGAGTCCCCGGCCCACACATCCAAGTTTCGTCCACTAAAGCCTGACAGCTGTCTCGTGGCTGCCATTCAGGCCCAGAGGGGAGGACACCCTTGGCCCAGTTTTTGCTCAGGAGGTTTGTCCTGGGAACGCATCCAGGCAGTCTAAGTACCCAGAATCTCAGAATTCCATAGTTAATAGATGATACATTCTTCCAAATGTTTGCATGTATTGTGCAATAATTGCTTTTTTTTTTTTTAAACCTAAACGTATCATGGCCATGTTTACCAGTTGATATACACAGACACACAGTATATCTTATTTATTATTATTTTTTTAAGTTTATTTATTTATTTTGAGGGAGAGAGAAGGAGCCAGCACATAAGCAGGGGAGAGGAAGAGGGAGAGGGAAAGAGAAAATCCAAAGCAGGCTCCATTCAGTCAGCACAGAGCCCAACGCAGGGCTTGACCTCATGAACTGTGGGATCATAACTTGAGCCGAAAATAAGAGTAGGTCACTTAACCACCTGAGCCCCCCAGGTGTCTGTATAATGTGTTTTAAATAATAACATATTTGTTAAGTGGTAGGGTTACCATTATTTATTAAGTAGCATTAAGTTCATTTCTATTTATTTACATTCTTAAAAACAGTGTTGGAATTCACCTATTCATTTTACATGCACTTATTGAGCACCTACTGTGCCAGGAATTATTGGTCACTGGAGGAATAGCAATGAACAACAGCAACAGAAATGGAGAATCCAAACTAGTGGGGTGAGTCAGGCCATAAAAATAATTAAATGATACAGAATGTCAGATGAGAGTAAGTGCTAAAAAGAAGGATAAAGCAGGGAAGGAGAGTAGCGGTGTTGCAATTTTAAAGATGGTCTAGGTGAATCTGCCTGAGAAGGTGAGGTCTGAGCAAGAACAGAAGGAGGCAAGTGGGTAGAGGAAGCCTGTATCTAGAAAGAATGTGTCTCTGAGGGTTTTAGTCAATCTTTCAGTGATTCTCTTTTTTGTCCTTGGGTTAATTCTGTAGAATAGGTGCCTACATATGTTATAACTGGGTCAAAAGGCAGGTGCATTTCAAATATGACCAATATAACTCTTTTTTTTTTTTTTTTATGTTTTATTTATTTCTAGGAGAGAGAGACAGCGTGAGCAGGGGAGGGTCAGAGAGAGAGGGAGTCACAGACCGAAAGAGGCTCCAGGCTCTGAGCTGGCAGTCAGCACAGAGCCCGATGCGGGGCTCGAACCCACGAACCGCGAGATCATGACCTAAGCGAAAGTCGGACGCTTAACCGACTAAGCCACCCAGGCGCCCCTAATATAACTCTTTTATACCCCTATCAACTATGTCTTAGAGGGACTCTTGCCCAAACTCTTGCCAAAACCCTTGAAAGCAACTATTTTGTTAGGAAAAGATTTGGTAATACTGTGATGTTGGAGAATGTGCCTCTGAATGAATCTGCTTCAGAGAAAGTAGATGGTCTCTGAATTGTTTTCCAAGGAGGTTCCATTTAGCTATCTGAAAGGTAGTTACTGATTTGTAGTCACTTTTTGCATATTTTGGAAACTGACACTTATTTTGTATGTTGTATTTTCATGATTATAATAGTAAATCTCCAGGGGATGAATGCACTCCAAGGTGAGGCAGCCAGGATCCTATTTTACATTATAGAGAGCTGTCTGCTGACCTGCAGCACTTTCTTTAAACTGTAATGAACTTTTTGTCCTTTAAGCACCTGAAATTTTGGCATTAATTTATTACAGCAACTTAACCTTCCATAATTAATGCTTTTTTGCTTTCTAGACAGATAATCATATCATCTGGTAAGAGTATGTTTAGTTTTGTAAGAAACTGCGAAACCGTCTTTTATAAAGTGGCTGTACCATTTTGCATTTCCACTGACAACAAACGAGAGTACTTCTTGTTCCACATCTTCACCAGCATTTGGAGTTGCCATTGTTTTGGATTGTGACCATTCTAATAGGTGTCTGGTGGTGCCTCATTGTTTTCTTCGAATCCCATTTTGACACTCTGTATTCTAATTGAAAACTGTCTTTATCTTGAGAATTTTTAAATACTCTAGAATTTGCTATGTGTTCTACTTTTTCTCCTGCCGTATATGGAGAAGCAGAATGAGAATAAAGAGAACTTGAGATAGAGGGAAATGCAATAAGCAAGTTTAGGCTTGTGAGGCTGGACACTGTGTGTGTGTGCTGAATGGCCATTTCACCTCTGTTCATTAATTCCTCTAACTCTTGGAGGACAATTCGAGCAAATATAGAGAGGTTTGTAGAGTAATTGACCGTCTGTAAGAAAGCTTGTGTCATTAGTAGTGAATTCATAAGCTGAAGTATCATTTCTTTTATTATATAGTGAATAGGAATTACAAGGAGGGTGAAAGTTAATTAAATGGGTTTCTTAGAGTAAGAATAGAAGGGCTGAAGAGAAACTAAGGGTGTCTGGGAGCTTATAATGGCATCTTGAAAACTGCGTAATTGGGTAGGTGGGTTTCAAGACCCTTTTATATGAGAAAATATACATGAAACAAAAATCAGGTAATATTCATGAGGCTTTAATTTTAGGAAAGCTTGTATTGTAGACAGAATAATGGCCTCCCAAAGATATCCAGGTCCCAGTCTCCAGAACCTGTGAAGATATTACCTTCCACAGCAAGAGACTTCGCAGATGTCATTAAATTAATGGTCTTCAGGTGGGGAGATTATCCTGGATTATCTTGTGGGTCCACTTGTGATCACAAGGGTCCTTGTAAAAGGGCGGCAAGAAGGATTAGTCAGAAAAATGTGAGGACAGGAGCAGAGATCAGAGAGCTGGCTTTGAAGGTAGAGGAAGTCACCATGAGCCAAAGAATGCAGCTCTCCTCTAGAAGGTGGAAAAGGAAATGGATTCTCCCATAGAGCCTCCAGAAGGATTGCAGCCAGGAAAACCCATTTTAGATTTCTGACCTCCAGAGCTTTAAGTGAATAAATTTGTGTTATTTTAAACCACTAAGTCTGTGGTAATTTGTTACACCAGTAATGGGCTGTTCTACCCACAACACTTCTGTCACCAAATGTGTGGGTTTTCCACACCAAGCAATTCTCCAATTCTCTGTGGACACCAATTGGGTGTCCTACAATTTAGTTCATTTCTGACACAGACTACCCAGAATTAGTTCAGACCCCACAGTTTTAGGGCTCAGACTCAAAGCGTGCTCCCACTTCAAATGCCCGTCTCAGGTCCCTGCTATAGGTACTTCAGACTAAGTAGTTATATATTGGGGATTCCCATGGCCCCCTCCCTCTTCAGGTTCAGTAATTGATAGAAAGGCTCACAGAACTCAGGAGAGCACTTTACTTACTCTTACCAGTATGATATTATAAAGGATACAAATAAACAGCCACGTGAAGAGGTGTATTGGGTAAAGTCTAGAAGGGTCTAAGGAGCTTCTGTCCCCATGGGGTGGGGGATGCACCACTTCCTGCATCAGAAACCTCTGAACCTTGCTCTTCAGGGTTTTTAATGGAGATTCCATTACATAGGCATGGTTGATTAAATCAATACTCGTTGGTGATTGACCTAGTCTCCAGGTGCTCCCCCCTCCCCGAGATGGGGATGGGGGGGCTAAAAGTTCCAACACTCTAATCACATGGTTGGTCTCTCTGGCAACCTGAAGCTATGGAGTAGCCCACCAAGAGTCACCTCATTAGCATAAATTGGGGTATCGTGGCTAAGGGCTTATCATGAATAACAAAAGATACTCCTTTTACCTGTGTCAGGAAATTCCAAGTGTTTGAGAAACTCGTGTGCCAGGAAGTGGGGATAAAGAGATATACTTCTTATGATAATCACAATATCATAGGAATCAAATAAAAGAGCAATAGGAATCAAATAAAAATTGTCTTAAAGTTTGGTGTTTGGCAAAATAGAAAAATCTATTAGTGTGAGCTCTTGAAATCCTGATCAGTATGTTTGGTTTATTTGCTATTTTTATTTATTATGTGTGGAAGTCACATGGCTCATTGTGACTATCAAACTCAAAATGTTTCATAGATTGGATTAATAAAGTAGAGAGATACCAAGGAATCGTGAAGGAATCAAGTATGTAAGAGGTTCCCGGGTGTTAGCAAGTTGGTAGAGCTGAGACTAGAGATTATGCCTGTTCACTGAGGATGAGGTTCACCATGGAGGTGACCTTCAACATGTGTCAGTAGGATCAGCTGCAGGTGGCTGGAAAGCTGCCTTTCCAGTGAGCCTAATAGCATCCTTCTGGAGCCTTTCCAGGGAGGCTCTGTGGGGGGCCTCCAAGAGCTTCCCAGTGAATTCCACAGCAGCCTTGTGGCAGCTTCCTACTGAGTTTCATTGGCACCTACGACTGGTTCCCTGCCCACCAGCCTTAGCCTAGGGCAGCCCAGCAACTTCTCTGCCGTCCAGCAGGCTGCAACCACAGACCTCTAACCGGGTCTGATTTTCAGCCTTGGGGAAGGGACCCCTTCCAAGTGTGATGCTTCCTTGGGTTCTCTCACTCAGACCTAAGGTAATCTTTCAAGTTCTCTCTTGGTAGCTAATTTCCTGTAAATAGATAATAACTATTTGTATTAAACCTTCCCTACCTAAATTTCTGTGGGCTTTCTATTTCCTGACTGGCCTTTGACTGATACTAGGACATGGAGCCAAGAAAAGAACCCATGTTCCACATGGGGCTAAATTCACATTTTATTGTCTCTTTTCTGCAGACTCCCCGTCTCAGTGTTATGTTTATTTTGGACATTTTTGTTGTTGTTCTAACATGGATTTTGGTTTGCTTACAAACATTTCCCCAGTATATATTGTGTACTTGAGAACTAATCAGAGTATCTAAAAGCAGTGCATAATAATACATGTCTGTGCGCGCGCGCGCGCACACACACACACACACACACACACACTCTGCATTCGGAATTGAGACAATAGACTCCAAATCTGACTCGAACTAGCTCAAGAGTATCAGAGAATGTGAGAGAGGAATTAGTTGGAGTTTTTTTTCTTTTCTTTTTTTAAAAAAATTTTTTACTGTTTCATTTATTTTTGAGAGAGAGATATTGCGAGTGTGAGAAGGGCAGAGAGAGAGAGATTGGGAGACACAGAATCAGAAGCAGACTCCAGGCTCTGAGCTGTCAACCAGAGCCTGATGCAGGGCTCGAACCCACTAACTGAGATCATGACCTGAGCTGAAGTTGGACGCTCAACCGACTGAGCCACCCAGGCGCCCCAGAGCTTTTTTTTCTTAGAAGGTCGATTAAGCAGATTTAAGATCTTGTCAGCTCAACATGTACCCCAATGTTCATAGCAGCACTCTCCACAATAGCTAAAACATGGAAAGAGTCTAAGTGTCCATCACCAGATGAATGGATCAAGAAGATGTGGTTTATCTATACCATGGAATACTACATGGCAATGAGAAACAATGAAATCTGGCCATGTGTAGCAACATGGATGGACCTTGAGGGTGTTATGCTGAGCGAAATAAGTCAGGCAGAGAAGGACAAATATCATATGTTTGCACGTATAGGAGGATTAGGAGGAACTTGACGGAGGAACAAGGGGGAGAAGAAGGGCGGAAATGGTGGGGGAAAGGGAGAGAGGCAAACCATGAGAGACTCTTGAATGCTGACAAAAACTGAGGACTGATGGATGTGGGGGGAGGGGGGGATGGGCATGGAGGAGGACACTTGTGGGGATGAGCACTGAGTGTTATGTGGAAACTAATTTGACAATAAACTATTAAAAAAAAAAAAAGAAAAAAAAAGATCTTGTCAGCTCAGAGGTTCTGTGAGTCTTGATCTAAGCGGTGTAAACATTCAAACTGCAAAATGTTAGTGAAACAAAAGAACAGTTTCGAAGGTCAGTCACAGATTCCAGGGCTGGAGAGAGACACACATGACAGTGAGACATAGGAAATAACTATTGAGAATGAAAAATGTTCTGGGCTGGAAGTTGCTCTTGTTGTGGCAAATTCAGGGAAATCTAGGAAAACCCTTTCACTACAGTGGCAGGTAGAAGCCATTCCTAGTGACTATATAGCAGGCATTTTTTTCATTTGGAGGAGTTACACAGAAACCCGTGGAAACAGACATAAAGCTACACAAATATGGTTGATGCTTCCCTTTTATTTAAAAAAATTTTTAAATATTTATTTTGAGAAAAAGAGAGCAAGCACACATGGTGGGGGAGAGGCAGAGAGAGAGGAGAGAGAATCCCAAGCAGCTTCTGTGCTTTCAGAAGCACAGATTGAGCTGGATGGGGGCTCAATCCCATGACCTGGGAGATCGTGATCTGAGCCAAAATCAAGAGTCAGATGCTTAACTGACTGAGCCACCCAGGTGTCCCTTCCCTTTTAAAGTCTGTAGTGAACATTTGCAGATTGACAGATTGGGGATTTTTTTTTTTTTTTTATAGTCCTGCATTATACATTAAGCAGACCAGTGTGAGATCAGTTTAGTGTTCAAAAGATCAGCTAATGATGAAGAGCCAGGAGAGCTATGAAATAAAAAGATTGTTTGCCACAGTTATTCTGGGCATTTCAGGGTCTTAGACCTGGTGAATCACTTCTAACAAAGACAATGCAGCACATGTGGTGGGAATGTCACTTCTGAGATTCAGTTAAAAAAGATGTTGGGGCTCAGTCATTTAAGCTACTGACTCTTTGATTTTGGGTCAGGTCATGATCTCATGGTTGGTGAGATTGAGTCCCTGAGCTCTGGGGTCTAGCTCCCCATTGACAGCGTGATGCCTGCTTGGGATTCTCTCTCTCTCTGTCTCTCTGTCTCTCCCTCTCTCCATCTCTCCCCCTCTCTCCCCACTCTTCCACAGCTCTCTCTCTCCAATAAATAAACACTTAAAAATGTATTTTAAAAAAGCTATTTACTTCTATCTTCCTTCTCTTTCTCAATCTCTCTTTTGCTCACTCCAGCCTCTGACCAACATGCAGTGAGAATCTGAGGCCCTCAGTCTAGTAACTTGTGAAGAACTCTATCCGGTGTGGATCTTTCTTGATCCATGTCTTAAGATGAAACCAAAGTCTGCACCTTGATTCTGGCCTTGTGAGAGACATTGAGTGAGTGACCCTAGCAGAGCTGTGCTCAGATTCCTGATCCACAGAAACTGTGAAGTAACAAATAGTTTTGTTTCAAGCCACCAAGGTTTGTTATGTAGCAACAGAGAATTGATAGAAAAATATAACAACAGTGCATTGTTTTCCTATCGCTGCTCTAACAAATTACCACAAATTTGGTGGTTTAAAATAACAAATTTAGGGGTGCCTGGGTGGCTCAGTTGTTGGACTTTGGCTCAGGTTGTCATCTCATGGTTTGTGGGTTTGAGCCCCACATCTGGCTCTTTCCTGACAGCTCAGAGCCTGGAGCCTGATTCAGATTCTGTGTCTCTCTCTCTTTCTGCTCCTCCCCTACTTGTGTTCTGTCTCTCCCCCAGAATAAACAAAATTTAAAAAATTGGAAACAACAGAAATTTATTCTGTCACAATTCTGGAGGCTGGAAGTCCAAAATCTTTATCACTAGGCAGAAATCAAGGCGTTGGCAAGGGCTGCATTTCTTCTGGAGGCTCTCAGGGAAAATCCTTTCCTTGCCTTTTCCAGTTTCTGGTGGCTGCTGACATTCCTTGGGTTGTGATCATATTAATCCAGTCTTCAAGGCCAACACCGTCTGATCTCTCTTTGCTCCATCTTAACATTGGCTGTTCCTGTGGGTTTATGTGTGTGCATGTGAGAGAGAAAGAGAGAGGGAGGAAGAGAGAGGGATAGGGAGGGAGGGAGGGTTGTCCCTCTGGCTCCCTCTCATAACGATACTTGTGTTTGTGTTTAGTGCCCACTGAAGTAACCCAGGTAATCTCTGCATCTCAACCTCCTTAACTCAATCCCTTATTTCTTCAAAGATGTTTATTTCATGTAAGGTAACTTCTATAGGTTCCAGGTTTTCAGAGATGAATATCTTTTGGACAGCTATTTTTCAGCATATCACAAATGTTTAAAAACTCTGTTATGTTCCAGATACCACGATAAACACTTTACAAGTATTTTCATTTACCTACATTTCATTTACTTGTATTATTATTCCTCACTTATATACAAAGAAACTGAGTCTCATAGAGTTTGGGAGACTTGATTCAGATCACACAGTGGGTAAGTGGTGAAGCCAGGGTGCACCCAAGCAGTCTGACCTCAGGGCTTGTGCATCGAACTGCTTGTCTGTATTGCCTCCCCACAGGTTCATATGCTTAACCTAACTAATTAGAAGAGGGTATCTCTATTTCACTATGTGTAATATATTCAGTGAGTTTTTGTTATCAGTCTGTCTTTTGGTATCTTTAGAACTTCCAAGTTAAAAAAGAAAAAACTTTTTAGTTACTTTTAAGAAGAGATATTTGAACTGGAAGGAACTTCTCTAACAGAATCAACATGCTATTGCCTAGAGGAGCTAAAGCAAGTAAATGGGCTTTCCTCCAGAGCGGATCCTGAACAAGGTCTGTTCCTCACTGGATGTGCCACATCTACATAAACGCAGTCTCTGGTGTGGAGGGTGGAAAGAGCTGGACTAGCCAAACTGTGCTTTTATGTTCCAGGCGCTCTGATTGCATTGAGCACTTAGAGGCGCTTCTCCATAATTAGCTCTTGGTGGATTTACTTTAGCTTTCCCGGGAAAAGTAAGTCTAGAGATGAACTATGAATGAAGGTGGAAAAGATGTGGTTCTTGTGTGGGTCAAAGTTCAAAATGAGAATATGTATAATGGATTCCAGATTAGGTTCTGCTTAGTATTTGCTCTGCTCTTTCTTCACAAATCTGCTGATTTTCTACATCTGACCTGGTAGTCTGAAAATTCAACTCACACAGAAATTTCAACCCTGTGTAGATAGAAGCTTTAGGTTTATGAATCTCTTTTCCATATGTTTCTTTATGGAAGCAGATTCCAAATGTAAGGAAGTAATGGTGTCAGAGGCTATAGGGCTATTTCCTGAGCCTTTGTTTTTATTGCCATTGCATTAATGATGGCATGGCCATTCCTTCCCCAATGTGACATGCCTGAGCAGGTGTGCAGATGGTTAAAGGGCTAGAGAGATGGGACTCAGATGGCAGATGGTGATGCCTTGTCATAGTTCCAGCCACACTTTGAACATTCTGTCCCTCCTCCGACATGCATCGCTTCAGATGGCAACCTCATTGGGAGGTGAATTGTTCTTTACTATTTTTTTTTTTTTGTCATGTTGGAATTGACCTCATGCCTGGCACTGTGTGAAATTTATTGGCCTAGTTTCTGCCCCAGAGAGAACAGAGGCTTATTGGTATTTGGTGTATGCTCTGTCATACTGATTTTAGAAAACAAAGCCTAAAGAGATCTTCTAATTTTATCAAAATTACCCAGTCGCTGGCACTTTTCTCTTTACCTTAAAGCAGTATCTCTCCAAGGACAAATGCATCATGTATAAAGGAATCCCACAGTCAGATTAGTTGGGATGATTTCTGGAAGAAAGTGTGTTGACGACAAATGAGGTTAGAAAATATTGATTCCCACCCATCCCCTTTTATAGCTAGCATGTCCACACTCACACCTTATCTCTTCGATCCCTCTCTGAATATAGCCATGGTAGATGTTTCTAAAATGTAGACAGCTTCCTACCTTCAGATGGCTCTCTTCTTTGCCTGAGGGCTTGCTTTAGCACTCTGGAAACTTTTGAGCTCCCTGCAGGTACAACCTGCAGTCTGAGAGTATTCACACCTTCAGGACAACTCTTTTTTTTTTTTTTTTAAAGATTTTTATTTATTTCTAGGAGAGAGAGAGAAAGACAGCGTGAGCAGGGGAGGGTCAGAGAGAGAGGGAGTCACAGACTGAAACAGGCTCCAGGCTCTGAGCTGGCAGTCAGCACAGAGCCCGACGCGGGGCTCGAACCCACGAACCGCGAGATCATGACCTAAGCGAAAGTCGGACACTTAACCGACTAAGCCACCCAGGCGCCCCATGGACAACTCTTAACCATTGGGAGGTTGGACTTGATAGATAAATGCCTAAGTCTCCCCACGTTCTGTGGAATATTCTGAAGCCACATCATAGTTTCCCAGAGAGTTTCCAGCAGAAGTGAGCTCCAGTTGCTCACTGAAGTAAGTTTTTTGTTAATATAAGTGATAATGGCTTTTCCCATTTCCCTATCTCAGTTTTCCTCATCTCATTGTGTTTTCTTTTTTTGCTTATGATGTAAACTACCTGTACCCAAGTGTCTGTCTGAGCATCTGTTTTTGGAAGACCCCTTGTTTGAATAGTCCTAATGTATATTAAGGTTTGAGAAGTTCTGTGGTAGAGAAACTAATTTAATCCCTAAGTTATCACTTCACGAATATTTTTTTACTTAAAGTTTTATGTATCTAATGTTCTTTAAATAATTCTTTATATAATTTCCAAATTACTTTGCTTCTTGGAGTTATCGAGAGAGGCATTTCTTTTTTTTTTTTAATGTTTAATTTTTTCTGACAGAGAGAGAGAGACAGCGTGAGCAGGAGAGGGTCAGAGAGAGAGGGAGACACAGAGAGAGAGAGACAGCGTGAGCAGGAGAGGGTCAGAGAGAGAGGGAGACACAGAATCTGAAACAGGCTCCAGGCTCTGAGCTAGCTGTCAGCACAGAGCCTGATGCAGGGCTCGAACCCACGAACTGTGAGATCATGACCTAAGCCAAAGTCAGACGCTTAACCAACTGAGCCACCCAGGCGCCCCTGAGAGAGGCATTTCTTAATAGTCCCATGAAAGAGCCCACAGATTTCCCTTTGACAGCACATTTTTGTCTTTGGGTACTCTTAATCAAAAACCTCAAGATCGCGAGTATGAAAGGACATTGCTTCATGTTATCAATGGAGAAACTAAGACCTAGAGTGGTGAACTATTCCCTGGGTCAGTCATTAGAGATTTTGTAAGGATTGTGCAGAGAAAGAGGGTGAGGAACCTGTGATTCACAGGTTAGACTCAGCCTCCTGCCTGCTTGTTTTTGTACAGCCTGCAGGGTAAGAATAGTTATTACATTTTTAAGTGGTTGAAAAAAATATTGTAAAGAATATCTTATGACATGTCAAAATGAATGTGAAATTATAATTGCAGTGTCCATAAATAAAATTTTATTGGAATGCAGACACACCTGTCAGTGTATTTTTGTCTGCAGCTACTTAAGTGCTACCATGGCAGAGTTGAGTACTTGTGACAGAGAGTGTATGATCCATAATATGTGATATTTACTGTTTGGTCCTTTATAGTAAAAGTTTGCCAATCCTTGCTTTAGATTCTCAAGACAAGATAAAGGGAAGTGCATAAGTCAATATACATATTAGCAGAGTGGAGGATAGCAAAAAAGTCACTGAGTTGGGAGTAGGGCATGACAATTCTATTCCATGCAGCACTGCTAACAAGCTTCATTGGATTTTGGATAAATGATATTATGTCTCTAAATATCAATTTCCTTAATTATAAAATGGAGAGACTGGACTGAAGGCCTTTTAAACTCCCACAATGACTGAGCTGTGTTTTCTTAGATTCTGTATTTGTCTGTTTGGCATCCATTAATCATGGGGCCATACTCCTGGCCAGAGTTGTTTACATCCCCTGCGATGCAGCTTTAGCAGGTGTGCAAAAATCATACTATAGACTCCCTAACCATTCCCAAATCCACATCCCCAGCCACCTCCTTTATCTAACTTTCATATCCCAAGCCAATATTTTCCTGCTTTAATCAACCAGGGCCAGCTACCAGATAACTGGGTACCACCCGTTATGACCCAGAGGCTGCCAACATTATTCAGACTAGCCAATCCTAAGCTATTTTCCATTCCTTACCTTGACTTTTCCATGGGAAACACCAGGCTCTAGGCCATCATGCTTCCCTTCCTTCCTGCTTCTGCCTCCTGATCCTCTCTGGTGCTTCCCCCGGTGTCCCTGTGTATGTAGTGTGTGTGCCCTCCTTTCGTTTCTAAGGGAACCCTGAACAACAGTGAACTTTTCTTTCAGTGGCATTGACCTTGTCCTTTTGTCACTCAGTCACCTTTGTGAATTAAGACTCAGGCACAAATAATTTATAAATCTGTGGTGCAGTTATCTCAGAGCTTAATGTATATAATTCAAGAATGTGAATTGTTCCTGACATTCAACCCAAACCAAACCTCCTTTATAGCAGCTCATTTCACTCACTCCTCATCTGTGAGCTGTGAGAAAGCAAACACAGGCTTCATCCTTGCCACACAGGGAGCCTTTGACTATTTCTAAAGTTCATATGACTTGTTAGTAAGTCTTGTGGTTTGCCTCCTCATAAGTCAAAAGCAGAGCTTCAGGGAAGCTTTCTCATCCCATCATATGGTTTTTCAGTTGTCTGTCTTCTTCACGCTGTTCTGAGACCCTGGGACCTCTATGTTTTTACTTTGCCCAGTATGAGCTGTGCTATATGAATTTTTAAAAATAATTTATTTTTTAAATTTACATCCAAGTTACTTAGCATATAGTACAACAGTGATTTCAGGAGTAAATTCCTTAGTGCCCTTTACCCATTTAGCCCATTCTTCCTCTCACCTGCCTCCAGCAACCCACTGTTTGTTCTCTATATTTAAGACTCTTATGTTTTGTCCTCCTCCCCGTTTTTATATAATTTTGCTTCCTTTCCCTTATGATCATCTGTTCTGTGTCTTACAGTCCTCATATGAGTGAAATCATATGATATTTGTCTTTCTCTGACTAATTTCTTTTAGCATAATACCCCCTAGTTTCATCCACATAGGTGCAAATGGCAAGATTTCATTCTTTTTGATTGCCGAGTAATACTCCATTGAGTGTATATATATATATATATATATATATATATATACCACATCTTCTTTATCCATTCATCCGTCGATGGACATTTGAGCTGTCTCCATACTTTGGCTATTGTTGATAGTGCTGCTGTAAACATTGAGTGTCTGTGTCCCTTTAAAACAGCACACATGTATCCCTTGGATAAATACCTAGTAGTGCAATTGCTGGGTCATAGGGTTGTTCTATTTTTAATTTTTTGAGGAACCTCCATACTATTTTCCAGAGTGGCTGCACCAGTTTGCATTCCCACCAGCAGTGCAAAAGAGATCCTTTTTCTCCACATCCTCACCAGTATCTGTTATTACCTGAGTTGTTAATGTTATGTGCTATATTAATTTTTTAACTAGGTATTACCTTTAATTCTGTCAGATATGACCATAATATTTTTAGAAAATTGTCTTTTGGTACCTCCCCACGCTGTTGGCATCGTCTTCCTTTTAAACATTTTCACTCTAGGTGTCCCTGAGGAATCAAGGTCAGTTACAACTTGTCAGTCCTGGGCACAGCACTGATGAGACCAGGTATGATACAGTAGAGGTGATGGGCACTGTGGTGAACAAATGGCCAATATAAGTCTCTTGACTCAATTGCTGTTTCTTAGCTTTGAACCATTATTGTCACATGAGAATCTTGTCTACTGATGACAAAGCTCTTAATTTTTAAAAAGGAATCCCAAAATCTAGACTTGAGATGGTATCTCCAGATTTAAATATTTGCAACAAAGGTAAATTTTTAAAAAGCACCATGAGAGGAACAAGATGTAACTAAATTTGTCTAAGCCTGTGAGCCATCACTTTGTTATGCCTGATCTGTGATAAATGGAAAAATTCCTTCAGACTCATTCTTACTTGTACCCCAAGTCCTTCCTGGGCCCCAGAACTTAGGGCTGCTGAATTCTTTGGCCTTTGTTGACTTGTAGTTGTCCCATAAGCTATCTTCTCAGGATCCAGCTTCTTGCTATTCCAAGGGTGAATTAGCCAATCTAATGAACTTGCTCAATCTAGTGGAACTTTTTCCTTGGATCTTTCCTTCCACCTCTGCTATTTATTGTATGAACAGTTATAGGGATAAGATTGTTAGCAGCTCTTGTCTAGAGCTGGGGATTTAAACATGTGAAAGGATCACAAGTCCGTGGCAGAGCAGAGGGGGATATTCGGGTACAAGGCAAGTGGCACTTTGTACTATCTCCCAAGTCACAGGTGTCAGCAAGCTGCCAGCCTCTAGGGCCAGGTCTGAAAACCCTCTAGACATGTATAGTGGTACTCATAGTTGTCATTGTTATCATATCAGTGTCACGTAAGTACTGACTTACAGAGGACCATTGACAAACCTTTGTCAGGTCTCCCTTTCTAAAGTTGGAGAGTGTTTTCAGTGTTGACAGGTAATCTTGTTTTAAAATTTGTTGACATACCTGGTAATTGGTTCCATTTGGCACCATTTGGTATCTTCTATGCTGCCTAAACGGTATTTAGCATACTTAATTGAGATTCCCCTGAGTTTTTAAAACATTTAAATGAAACGTTTAGATTCTACAAGAAGAGGCAGCTGGTGACACTTGGTCATATGATCAATGTGGAGAGCATAGTTTTGGGTTTAGAAGTGAAAAACAGATTTTCTGATCTTCTCTGCCTATTGGCCTGGAAGGCACCCACATGGAACCTGTCTTTCATTCAGTGACACCAATGAAATGTTAGCTGCTCCCATCTTTGACTCCAGCAGGACCCAGTGAAGAGCCTTAGATGGCTAGTTGACCAGCTCTCCCCAGGCCACCCCAGCTCCCTCTTGGGAATAATAAGGTTCTGTGCCAGGATTGCACACATCCAACAGCCCAGCGTGAGTCATTCTTTTCCCCCTGGGTCAGTAAAAATGGAATCAGTGAGTTGAAAAGAATGGTGATATGGTTCCATTTAGTCCCCCTGGGAAGCAGGGTGGGGATGAGGATTAGGACAGACGATTTTAGATGTTTATTTGCTGAATTAATGTATAGTTCCTTTAGACAAGTGATGTGTTGGCCACAGTGTCATTAATGAGAGGAAAATGGAACTGTTTCATTTTCTTTTTGGGCAATTTTTTTGAGGCTAGCACCACCATGTGGATAAAGTGGATACAGACTTTGCTTGCATAACAGGCCAGCATTGTCTCTGGAAATGTGATTTTGGTATCTTCTTGACCCTTCCTTCCTTCTTGAAGTACAATTGACATACAATGTTATATTAGTTTCAGGTGTACAACAGTGATTCAGCATTTATCTACATTACAAAGTGATCACTATCAGTCTAGCTTCCAGCTCTTGCCCATTTCTTATATCTTTTCTGAGTCATCATAGAGCATAATAGTGATAAAAATATTTTTTTTGCAGCAGTGTCATACTCTGCTGGGCTCTCAAGGATCTTGTGCTTCTACAAAAAAACTGAACTGCCTGTGAGAAGATGGCAGTAGGAGATTCACAGGGTAGCTTTGTATCAGACAGAGTGTAAATTAGATACCTCATTTGGGATTAGCCACCAGGATCTCAAGTGGAAGTTTCCGATACAGACTCTGTGAGAAACACCAGAGCCATTACTGAGGTAATTTTCGGACCCGTATTGCTCAAGAGATACTGGCTGAATCAGAGGAATAAAATTGGGAAGAGAAAAGGAAGAGAAATAAAATTTGGTTGTAGGATATAAAAAATTTTTTGCCAAACCATGGTTTGGCTCCCGTGGGGTGGAAAGTGAGATAGAGTTTTTTTTGTTTTTGGCCTTCTGGAAAGAAAAGAACAATGTAGAGACTGTCTATGGACTGTGGCTCTGAGTCCTAAGAACATGGTAGGGGAGTGGTTGGCAAAGATACAAGGAAGAATTTTTCCATAGTGGCCTTTCCTGTGTATCTGACACCAAGATCTCTAGAGAAGGGTGAGACTTACTTCTTCTTGAGGGATTGTTTCTTCATTTCCAAAGTATGTGTGTGTTGGGAATGGGCCCTAATAGGTGTGTGTGTGGGGGGGGGGGAGAGAGCTGTTGCTTATAAAGATTTAGCACCACTTACTGTCTAATAGACCATTCTTCTAGCCTTATTCTTTCCTTTGCACAGTCCCCTGACCCCAAAAGAGAACCTTTTCCCAGCACTTAGAAGATGAAGCAGTGATTCTAGAAATTGGGGGAGTCAAAAACAAATCAGGATATGCTAACATTTCTTCCCTTTGTTGAGCTATTAGAGTGATAGGAAAATGTATAGAACAGTCCTTGCCACCCACCACTACCTGTTGCCTTTATACATCTTTTTATATCCCTTCACATAATTGGCCTGGCTCCTACAGCTGTGGACGTTAATATAACTGGGATTTCAGACTGCAAGAGCTTCTTGTGGTTGATTGGGCTGATGCCAGTCTGAAAGGAGTTTCTATGGATGAGTTGTGGAGGCCATTTGTGTGTGACAGGAACATAGGTGGGCCAGCTCATCTGTGAAGTGCAGATTTAGGATTAGATTAGGATTACAGCAGAGATAAACAGAAAAAAGGAAAACCGAGAAAACCAATAAAATGAAAAACGAAAAGTTTGTTCTTCATAAAGGTCAACAAAATTGACAAACTTTTATCTAGGTAACTGAAAAAAGAAGAACTGAATAATTACCATCAGAAATGAAAGTGTGGGCATTACTACTTATGCTACAGAAATAAAAAGGATTATAAGAATACTATCAACAGTATGGGAACAAATTGGATAGCCTAAATGAAATAGGCAAATCTAGAAACAAAATCTGCCAAATCTGGATCATGAAGAAGTAGAAAGCTTATGTAAGGAGACTGAATCAGTAATCAAAAATCTCTCAACAAGGAAAAGCCCTGGACTTCATGGCTTTACTGGTTAATTTTAAAAAACATTGAAGCAAGCATTAACTAATCCTTATTAAAATTTTCTAAAAACTTAGAGGAGGGACTGCTTCCTAACTCATGCTACAAAGCCAACACTTCCTGATATCAAAGATGGACAAGGATACTATAAGAAAACTGTAGTCCAATTTCCTTTATGATGCAAAAATTCTCAACAAAATTCTGGCAAATCAAATTTAGCAACATACTCAAAGAATTATGCACCATGATTAAGTAGGATTTATTTCTGGTATGCAAAGATGATCCAACATATGAAAACTGACCTATAGAATATAACATATTAACAGAATGAAGGGAAAAAACCCCACATAATCATCTCAATTGATAATAAAAAAAAGCATTTGACAAAATTCAGCATCCTTTCATGGTAACAACATTCAACAAACTAGGAATAGAAGGAAACAGCATAATTGAAAGCCATATATGGAAAACCTATAGCAAACATCATACTGTGTGGTAAAAGACTGAAAACTTTTCTCTGAAAACCAGTAATGAAGCAAGAATGTGGCTTTCACCACTTCCATTCGGTATAGTGCTGAAAATTGTAGCCAGAGCAATTAGACAATAAAAGAAATAAAAGACATTCAGATGGGAAAGGAAGAAGTAAAATTCTGTTCAGAGATCATATGATCTTATATATAGAAAACTCTAAAGATTCATACACACATGCACATGTGCACACACCAAACATACACATGCGCTAGAACTAATAAATTTAGCAAAGTAGTAGGGTAGAAAATCAACACACACAAATCAGTTGCACTCCCAGATACTAACAATGAACAGTCTGAAAGGAAAGGAAAGTTAGGAAGATAATTCCATTTATAACAATTTCAAAAAGAATAAAATACTTAGGAATTAGCTTAACCAAGGAGGTGAAAGACTTATACTGTGAAAACTGCAAGACATTGCTGCCCATAAATCAATGGGAAGACATCTCATGTTCATGAATTGAGACTTAATATTAAGATGCTAATGTTATCCCAGGGAATCTATAACTTCAGTGCAATCCCTACCAAAATCCCCGTGATTTTCTTCCCCCCAGAAATACAAAAAAACATCCTAAAGTTCATATGGAGTCATAAGGGATAGTGGATAGCCAAAACAACAATATTGAAGAAGAACAAAGTTGAAAGGCTCACACTTCTTGATGTCAAAACTTACAACAGAACTTTGGTGATCAAAACAATGTGGTACTGGCATAAAGACCAGTGGATCAGAATGGAAAGCCCAGATGTAAACTCTTGCATATATATTCAAATGATTTTCAACAAGGGTATCAAGGCCATTTAATGGGAAAAGCTCAGTCTTTTCAATAAATGATGTTGGAAAAACTAGATACCCACATGCAAAAAAATGAAGTTGGATCTTCACCTAACATGAGATACAAAAATTAACTCAAAATGAATGAAAGGCCTAAATGTAAGAGTTAAAACTATAAAATTTTTAGAAGAAGATATAATACAAAAGTTTCACAACATTGGATTTCCAATGATTTCTTAGATATGATACCAAATGCACAGGAAACAAAAGAAAAAGAGAAACTGGACCTCATGAAAAATTTTAAAAATTGCACATCAAAGGACACCATTAACAGAGTAAAAGGCAGCCCACAGATTGGAAAAAAATATATGTCATATTTGTCAGTCTCATGTCTGTTAAAGGATTAATATCCAAAATAGAATTCCTAAAACTCAATAGAAAAGCAAACAGCCTGGTTCAAAAATGGGCAAAAGACTTGAATAGATGTTTTTTCCAAAGATGATATACAAATGGCCAATGAGCACATGAAAAGATGCTCAGAATAACAAATTTTTAGGGAAATGGAAATCAAAACAACAAAAAAATACCACTTCACACTATTGGGATGGCTACTATATAAAAAATACAAAAAATAACAAGGGTTGGAAGGATGTGAAAAAATTGGAATCCTTGTGCATTCTTTCTGGGAATCTAAAATGGTAAAATGCTGTGGGAAACATTAAGGCTCTTCCTTAAAAATAGAGTTAAAAATATATGATCTACCAATTCTACTTCTGGTTGTATATCCAAAAGAGTTGAAAGCACGGTTTTGGAAAAAATATTTGTACACCCATGTTTATAGCAGCATTATTCACAATAGCTAAAATGTAGAAACAAATCCAGTGTCCATTGTTAGATGGATAAAAATATGGTATATCCAAACAATAGAATATTACTTAGCCTTAAAAAGGAAGGGTATTTTGACAAATGCTCAACATAGATGAACCTTGAAAGTGTTGTGCTAAATGAAATAAGCTGGTCACAAAAAGACAAATATTGTATGATTCCAGTTATATGAGGTACCTAAAGGTCAAATTCATAGATATAAAAAGTTAAATAGTGGTTGCCAGGGGATGGGTGGGAGGGAGGAATAAGGAGTTACTGTTTAGTGGGCATAGAGTTTCAGTTTTGAAACATGAAAAGAAATCTGGAGATGGATGGTGGTTATGGATATACAACAACGTGAATATATTTAACACTGCTGAACTATACACTTAAAAATGGTTAAAATGGTAAATTTTATGGTATGTGAATTTTACTATAATTAAACATTTTATTTTTTATAACTGAATTTCTGTGATTTTCTGAGTTCTTTCTTCTAATACTGGTTATCTATATAAGCTGAGGCAAATCACTTAACTTCTCTGGGACTTAGTTATCTTGGTTGCTTTTCTTTTTCTAGCCCTCAAATTCTATAAATTTTGGAAGCTGAAGGATTATAAAGGCAGATTACATTTTTATTGATTAATTTCTTGAGTAGAAAAGGCTCTAACCAAGTCCTGTTCTTTCTACAGAAAATACAGTAAAATTTGACTTAACTTTGGAAAGGCTAATATGAATTAGTGAGAAACTGTGTTTCAGGACATATTTTATTTTATTTATTTCATTAAAATTTTTTGGAAAAAAAAATCATCTCTACACCCAGCATGTGGCTCAAATTTACAACCCTGAGATCAAGAATTGCATGCTCTACCCACTCAGCCAGCCAGGCGCCCATCAGGACATATTTTAAATAAATACAGTCTCAAAAAAATTTTGATTTTAGAGGAGATAACAGGGTAGCTGGATGGAGGCCACGTTTCATTTAATAAATAAGAATGAGCAAGTCAAAACTTAAGTGTGTACACATCTGAATGAACGTAGATTCTGAGTTAAGGGGATGTAAGGTAATATGGGTTATTATTCTGCCTTGAAATTCATGTTTTCATGATTCTCTGTGATGTCTGTAAAGGTGAAAAAGTCAACCTACTTGATTATTTTCTTAAAAACAGAATGAAATGAATTTTTAAGTTTCTTTAAGAAAAATAAAAAAAATGTTTATTTTTGAGAGAGATACAAAGTGTGAACGGGGAGGGGCAGAGAGAGAGGGAGACACAGAATCCAAAACAGACATCAGACTCTGAGCTGTCAGCACGGAGCCTGATGTGGGGCTTGAATCCACGAACTGTGAGATCATGACCTGAACTGAAGTTGGATGCTTAACTGACTGAGCCACCCAGGCACCCCAGGAATTTTTAAGTTTCTAAAAAAAGTATTTTCTTTGCCAAGGTAGAGTACAGCATTTCCTATATTCACAGAACTTCAAAAAACATACAGTGTATTTGTAGAACTCCAACAGAAATTGAAAAATATTATGTGCTTTGGATGAAAGAAGACAAAAAAATCATAGAATTTTGGTTCATTTGCATTGAAGTATTTTTATGAGCGTGGAATTCAGTAATAAAAACCAGGGAAAATTATTCTGACTTTTGCAGAAAAATTAAAACTATCTTTCCCTACAACCTTACAATTAAAATCTGCTGGAATTCTATTACCTTTCACATGGTTTGCCTTCTGTGTGGTGGGAAAGTGATGGGGGGGAGGACACTTCTGACTATTATTTTAAATCTCTCCTTTGTCTCCATGCCACAGGCTCTGTTGACCACCATTCTACTCTTTGTTAGAGTAGAGTTCAACTTTTTTCTTTTTTTAAAGATTCTACATGTATGTAAGATTATGCAATATTTGTCTTTCTGTGTCTGGCTTATTTCACTTAGCACAATGCTCTTCAGATTCATCAGTGTTACCTCACATTTTCCTTCCCTTCCCTTTCCCTTTCCCTTTCCCTTTTCCCTTTCCCCTCCTTCATTTTTTCCAAGGATGAATAGTATTCTGTTGAGTGTATATATATTTTTCTTTTTTTTTAATGTTTATTTATTTTTGAGAGACAGAGCATTATCAGGAGAAGGGCAGAGAAAGAGAGAGACACAGAATCTGAAGCAGGCTTCAGGCTCTGGGCTGTCAGCTCAGAGCCCGACATGGGGCTCGAACCCACGAACTATGAGATCATGACCTGAGCCAAAGTCGTACGCTCAACCAACTGAGCCACCCAGGCGCCTCAATTTTTTTTTTCTTGATCCATTCATTTGTCACTGGACATTTAGGTTGTTTCTATATTTTGGCTATTGTGAATAATGCTGCATTGCACATGAGAGTTCAGATATCTATTTCAAAAGGTGATTTTATTTCCTTTGAATATATACCCAGAAGTGGAATTACTGGATATGGTACTTCTAGTTTTTGTTTTGTTTTCTTTTTAAAGAGTTTTTTAAAAAATGTTTTTTTGAGACAGACACACACACACACACACACACACACACACACAGAATTCCAAGCAGGCTCCGTGTTATCAGCACAGAGCCTGGTGCCAGGCTCTAATCTGTGAACTGTGAGACCATGTACTGAGCCAAAATCAAGAGTCGTATGCTTAACTGACTGAGCCACCCAGTGACCTGTTTTCATTTTTTTTTTTTTTTTTGGAAGAAACTCCATGCTGTTTTCCATGATGGCTGTATCAGTTTATATTCCCATCAGTAGTGCACAAGTGTTTCATTTTCTCCATATTCTCACCAACATTTATCTTTTAATTTTTTGATAATAGCCATCTTAACAGATATAGGTGGTAACTTATTGTGGTTTGATTTGCATTTTACTGATGATTAGTGATGCTGAGCATCTTTTATACGCCATTTGTATGTCTTCTTTGGATGACTATCTACTCAGGTCCTTTACTCATTAAAATATTTTTTAATGTTTATTTAGTTTTTGAGAGACAGAGACAGAGCATGAGCGGGGGAGAGGCAGAGAGAGGGAGACACAGAATCTGAAGGAGGCTCCAGGCTCTGAGCTGTCAGTGCAGATCCTGGTGTGGGGCTCCATCTCAAACCATGAGATTATTACTTGAGCCGAAGTCAGCCACTTAACTGACTGAGTCACCCAGGTGCCCTTTCTTTACTCATTTTTCAATTGGGTTTTTTGTGCTTTTTGCTATTGAGTTGTAAGTGTTCCTTTTAATATTTTGGATATTAGCCTCTTATCAGATGCATTGTTTATAAAATTTTTTCTGTTCTGTAAGTTGCTTTTTCATTTTGCTAAGGTCTTCTTTTACTGTGTAGAAACTTTTTAGTTTGATAAAGTACCACTTGTTTATTTTTGCTTTCATTGTCTGTGCTTTTGGTGTCTCAAGGAGCTAGAAAAAGAACAGACTAAACCCAAAGTTTTTAGAAGGAAGGAAACAACAAAGATCAGAGTAGAAATAAATGAAAAAGAGACTAGAATGAACATAGAAACCATCAACCAAACTAAGAGTTGGTTTTTGAAAAAATAAACAAAATTGACAAACCATTAGCTAGACTAAGAAGGGAAGACACTTAAATATTATCAGAGATGAAAGTGAAGTGGCACCTGGGTGGCTCAGTTGGTTAAGTGCCCAACTCTTGATTTCAGTTCAGGTCATGATCTCATGGTTTGTGGGATCCAGCCTGCATCAGGCTCCATCCTAAGCATGGAGCCTGCTTGGGATTCTCTCTCTTCCCCTATCTATCTTCCCCTCCCCCAGCTCAAAAATAAATAAACATAAAAAAAGAAATTGGAGGACATTACAGCTGACACCATAAAAACACAAAGGATGAGAAGAAACTACTGTGGATAATTATGTGCCAACAAGTTGAATAATGTAGGGAAAAATGGACATATTTCCAGAAATAAACAATCTACTAAGACTGAGTCATGAAGAAATAGAAAATCTTAACAGACCAGTAACATGTAAGGAGATTGAATCAGTAATCAAAACTCTCCCAATGAAGAAACATCTAGGACCTGTTGGCTGGATCACTAGTGAATTCTGCCAAGCATTTGAAGAAGAATTTATACTAATCTATCTTAAATGCTTCCAAAATATTGAATAGGAGGGAACACTTCCAACTCATTTTACAAGGACAGCCTTACTATGATACCAAAGCCAGACAAGGACACTGTAAGAAAACAAAATTACAGGATGAATCCCCGGTGAACATAGATGGAAAAATCCTCAAAAAAATTCCAGCAAACCAAATTCAATAGGACATTAAAAGGATCATACACCATGATCAACTGGGATTATTCCAGGGATGCAGGGTTATTTCAATATATACAAATCAGTAAAATGTGATAGACCACATTAACAAAATGAAAGATAAAAATCATATTTTCTTTTCAGTAGATGCAGGAAAAGCTTTGACAAAATTCAACATCCATTCATGATAAAAACTCTCAGCAAAGTGGGCACAGAGGGAATATACCTTTATTTAAGAAAGGCCATATATGACAAACTCAGAGTTAATATTATACTCAGTCGTGATGAGATGAAAACTTTTAAGTTTAGGAACAAGCAAATGTGCCCACTTTTACTATTTCTAGTCCCTATAGTATTGAAAGCCCTAGCCAGAATAATTATGCAGGAAAAAGAAATAAAGAAATCCAAATCAGAAAGGTATAAGTAACATTGTCTCTGCAGACGATATGATCTTAAATATAGAAAACTCTAATAAAGACTCTACCAAAAATCTGTTAAAACTATTAAATTAAGTAATGTATCAGGATACAAAATCAACATACAAAAATCAGTTGTGTTTCTGTGCACTAACAATGAATTATCCAAGAAAGAAATTGAAAAAACAATCCCATTTAAAATAGCATCAAAAACAATAAAATACTTTGGAATAAGTTTAACGGAGGAGGTGAAAGATTTGTATACTGACAACTACAAAACATCAATGAAAGAAACTGAAGAAGACACAAATAAATGGAAATACATTCATGTTTATGGATTGGAAGAATTAATATTTAAAACAATCTACAGAATCAATACAATTGCCATCAAAATTCCAATGGCATTTTTCACAGAAATAGAAAAAGCAACCCTAAAATTTGTATGAAACAACATAAGACATCAGAAAGTTCAGGCAATCTTGATGAAGAACAACAAAGCTGAAGGCATCACACTTCTTGACTTCAAGCTATATTACAAAGCTGTAGTGATCAAAACAGCATGGTATTGGCATAAAAACAGACATATAGATCAACGGAACAGAACAGAGAACCCAGAATTGACCTCATACATATATGGTTATCTAGTCTTCAATAAAGTTCCCAAGAGTGCACAATGGGGAAAGGATAACCTCTTTAAAAAAATAGTGTTGGGAAAGCTGGATATCCACATGCAATAGAATGAAATTGGATCTTTATACTGTGTACAAATAAATAGCTCGAAATGGATAAGCTCAAAAGACTCATATATAAGACCTGAAATCATAAAGCGTCAAGAAGAAAACATAAAGGGAAGAACTCCTTGACATGGGTCTGGCTCTTTGGAGAGAACCTTGGAAAGAAGAGATGTAAAAGATTCCTCTATAATTTAGGTGCTGCCAGGAGCCACCCACTCTTTGACAACCAGCTAAGATTGCCTTTCCCACCATCTTCCACTTTCCATGTATGTATTGGTTTTTGTGCTTTTCCTGAGGACTTTTGCAAATCTTTTCTGCTAGTTACTTTTACATTCTATAATTTAGGGCTGTTTCTTTAGTTGTGATCCAGCATTGACTCAGACTTGAGTCAAACATAATTGCATTTCTCCCAAAATTCGCTCGTAAGAGTCAGCAAAGGCAACTTGTGAAGGCAAATGCCTACAACTGTGTGTGGTAGAGTTTACTGTGATTGAAGCATGTGGGGGTATACCTTTTAGCACCATTTAGAAAATAATCTAAAATTGAATATTAGCTTTTCTAGTCTTCTGAAAGTCTTATCCATTTCCATGAACTTGGAGTTCCTTGTCTTCATGTTATTCAGCTTTCCCTCCTTCTTCTCCTTCCAGATGTGATAAAATTCCTTGTATTTTATTATTATGAAGAGCATTTCAGCTCTAGCACTTAAAACTCCCCCATAATTCATACTCTACTTAAAACATTTTTTTAAAATGTTTTATTTATTTCTGAGAGAGAGACAGCATGAGAAGGGGAGAGTCAGAGAGAGAGGGAGACACAGAATCCGAAACAGGCTCTGAGCTAGCTGTCAGCACAGAACCTGACGTGGGGCCCGAACCCACAAACCGTGAGATCATGACCTGAGCTGAAGTCCGACGCCTAACCAACTGAGCCATTCAGGCGCCCCTAAAACATTTTTTAATAGTTTTTTAAATTTATTTTTGAAACAGAGAGATACAGAGCATGAGTGGGGGAGGGGCAGAGAGAGAGGGAGACACAGAATCTGAAACAGGCTCTAGGCTCTGAGCTGCCCGCACAGAACCCGATGCAGGGCTGGAACCCACGAACCGTGAGATCATGACCTGAGCCAAAGTTGGATGCTTAACTGACTGAGCCACCCAGGCGCCCCAATTCACACTTAACTCAAGATTTATTAATGTGCTCTTCTAAAAAAAGGTTCATGTATTTCAAGTGTTACCCTTTCTTTTCTCCCCTTCCCTATTCATTTTTATAGGAGCAGGGAGAGAAATATGGAGGCTTATTTCCCCAGAGTTAAGAATTATGACTTTACCTTAGAAGATAGGAGGGTACAGTTGATTTTGTCCTTAAATAACAATTGCAACAAAATCTCCATTATGTTAGCGCCCTACTGTAAAGAGTTGGGAAATGTTAGTTTACTAGAAGGGCCACTGAAAAAAGACTCAAGAGACTAGGTTCTTTTCCTGATTCTGTCATTAGCTAGTTGTATGATTTGGGGGAAAGCACCTCACTGCACCTGTAAGAGCAATATCTAAATTCCCTGCCAATTCTATGAATCTATGAGTTGTCTGAGAGTCTCCCTGGTGGCAAGTCCTTCTATAATTGCAGCCATGGTTGAGATTTCTGCTTTGACAGGTGGGTAGACAACCCACCACTCCGGACCATGCCCCACCCTTTCCTTGGCCAGCTGTCTGTTCAATGTCTGCTGTCAGAAACAATAGAAGTTTTATAGGCCAAGCTTGGAGCCAGACACAGGCACAGATTCTGTTTTTTTTTCCAACTCAGAACTTGTTTTATTTGCTCTCAGAACTGGCTTCCTTATTTGTACACTGGGCATAATAATATTTACCTTGGAAAACTATGTTTAATACAGTAGTGCAAGTGAAACACTTAGTAAAGTGCTGGCACTAATATGTACTCAGTAAATGGAATTTATGATCATGACCATAATGTCTGCTCTAAAGGGGCCAGATAAGCATCTTGGCAGAGTCTTTCTGGGTTTGCTGATATATCTTACTGTTATGTGGTAGAATGTACTCAGGTTACTGTACAGGTTAACTCTTAAACTTTGGTTTTGTTGAGTGGTAAATGAGAGGGAGAGCTGAATAGTTCTGAACAGCAATTTTCTTTCAAGTTGTGTGGAAGAAGTAGATTGATTGAAGGGTTGGGAAGAGGGAAGACTTTGAAAAGGAAAAATTAACATGACCAAAGGGGAATTTGATTTAGTTTCTGCAGAGTGATGAGCAACATGTATCCTTTACCTGTGTCTCCATGAATCTTTGTTTTATTTTAATTTTTACATTTTTAAAATATTTATTTATTTTTGAGAGATAGAGCATGAGCGGAGGAGGGACAGAGAGAGGAGGAGATACAGAATCTGAAGCAGGCTCCAGGCTCTGAGCAAGCATTCAGCACAGAGCACAATGCAGGGCTCGAACCCATCATGACCTGAGCCGAAGTCAGACACTTAACCGACTGGGCCACTCAGGTGCCCCTTTTTAAATTGAAGTATAATATAATGGTTTCAGGTTCCAGTGTTATAATGGTTTCAGGTGTACAATACAATGATTCAGTAATTCTATATGTTACTTAGCGCTTGGGATCCCCTTTATGTGTTTCACCCATCCATGAATCTTAAATTTATATATTTACGACACTCATTATAAATAGCACTATGGAGTGAGATCTATTTTGGGGATTCATCAAAGTGTGGAATCCTGTTTCATGGTGGGCTGAGACTGTAAGGAAATCCTTTCACTCAAGACACATATTCTGAAGATTTTAGGCAGATTATAATTGTAGGTAGTGATTCAGCCCTTGGGATAGGATACTATATCCTCAGTGCTGTTGATGTTCAAACCTGGCTCTCGCCTCTGAACCTATGAAAAATGGCACAGATTTGTTACTGCCGTGGACCTACCTGCCTCCTGTCTCCATGCATTAGGGGTGTACTTTCCTGATGGAAAGAAACAGCTTCTGAGGAGATACTGCCTGCACCATGGAGCAGTGCCCTCTACTGTTCCTGAGGGAACCATGCAGCCTCAGTCAAATCTTTTTTTTTTTTTTTTAATTTTTTTTAAGGTTTATTTATTTCTAGGAGAGAGAGAGAGACAGCGTGAGCAGGGGAGGGTCAGAGAGAGAGGGAGTCACAGACTGAAACAGGCTCCAGGCTCTGAGCTGGCAGTCAGCACAGAGCCCGACGCGGGGCTCGAACCCACGAACCGCGAGATCATGACCTAAGCGAAAGTCGGACGCTTAACCGACTAAGCCACCCAGGCGCCCCAACCTCAGTCAAATCTTGAGGGAGGTGCGCTGTTGCAGAGCTAAAGCAAACTGGTTGGTCTCCTTCTGTAGTGATTAACGCTGGGAACTGCTGTACCTACAGCCAGTCTCTTCTGTAAATACTCAGCTGGAGAAGCAACAGCCACTTCCCTCCACTGTACTCATTTTGGGTAGGCTCTGGACCTCACATTACATAAGAATGCCCCCTGCCCATTTTCACTGCGAACACTGGAGGGCTTCTATTAGTTTTGCTCTTTAATGGAAAGAACTTAAAACAGTGATTTTAACCATTGATCCTTGACTTTAGAACTCTGTGTCTCAGGATTATAAAATCAAAAATTCGATACCACTTTAAGAAAGTACAGTTACTATCTGTGATGAGATAAAGGCATATAGCACACAAACCAGCAGTTCATTGTCAAACATTTATACTAGTAGGGGATCAACATATTTTTCCTTCTTTCTTTCTTTTTTTATTCCTCCTTCCCTTTTCTGCCCCTTCCTTCCCTCCCCCTTCTCCACCTTTTAAATAAAATTATCTAAAATACAACAGAAGCTTCTTCAGTTATGATATTACATGATTAAAATGGTTTTCCTGGGTTTCTCTACCTTTTTTTTTTTTCTTGCTGGCTTTCTTTACCCTCTGAGTAGACATCTGTGTTCTGAATTCTCTCAGCTACTGTATTCTGGGTATAACTCTAAACAACACAGTCAACATTTACCTTTACTGAAACAACAAACAGAGAAATTCTGTGGATTTCAAGCTGGTGTTAGGGATTTGTGTCCCCTACAATAACTTTTGAGCTGTTTTTCAGCATCTTTCCACTTGGCTACAGCAGAGAAAATATAGTGAATAATGAAATATGCATGAAAGAAAACTTTAAAAATACACTCTTAAAATAAATGACTCTGAAACCACAATGTGTGAAAGTACTCTTTTTTTCATGATTGAGTTTCAAATTCATGCATTTAGAAGGTGTGGATTTCTTGCTTTATCATGTGGTGGGATGGTGGTAAATGGGAGCTGGCCCAACCTGATCTTTCTCTTCTGCCAAGAATGAAATCCGATTCAGTGTGGCATCGGCCACCCAGTAGGAAGAAAACTGCCAGATTCCACTGGATCCTAAGATTCCAGTGCCATTCAGTGTAGGAATAAATGCTGCATGCAGTGCAGATCTTTACTGACAAGGTGGAAGGTATTTCCATGTAGGGTGCTGGGTAATTAACTCTGGGTTATGGGTAACTGTCAGTGTACAGGTGTTTTGTATTTTTACTCTGATGCCAGGAGAAAAGGGTTTGGTTTTCTTCTGAAGCGGGGGATTAAGAATTTACTCATTTTAGGTAATTTGTCAAGAAAGAGAGTTGCTTAATTTTATGGTATTTCAATCTGGTTACTTCTATTTAAAATATCCATCTAGGGTAGAAGATGCTTTTAGTTTTTCAACTGAGAATGCTTTTGCTGACACATGGTTGGCTTAGTGCTAGGCCTCTTATTCTTCCTCCCAGGCTGGCAGATTCCTTGGATCTGATGTCACCTCCTATTGGACATAGGCACGAGGAATTACTCCCTCCTCTGTTTTTCTATTGTGGGACTCATCATGTCTGCACATAATCTGTTTCTTCTTTTCACCTGCCCAAAGACAGATGCTATGTCTTTTTTATCTTTATATCTCCGACACTACACAGTACTAGGCATTTAGCTTCTTTCTCTTCCTTTTCTCATTTCTCTTTTCCTTTTGTTCTCAAATCTTGAACAATATGACCTCATCATTTTGAGGAATAATTATTTTTGAAATGTAGATGTGTAGAGATGTTGCCTAAACAGACCAATTGATACTAAGTTAGAAAACCCAGGTTTGACCATAGAAAAGAATGGTAGGTTGAACATTGACTTTTAGTAAATAAATGTTTCTCTTCTCTAGGGGCAGCAGTTCCAGAAAAGCCTGAAAAGTGCCGGGAAGGGAAGTTGTGCTCCTTGGGGCCTCCCTTGGTATTTTGAATATTGAGTCTTCAGACCACCCCCCTGACCTCCCAATTGTGGGTGCCCTGAGATTAGGTTGACTTCCTAGACTGAAGGGCTTCCTGGGCAGGCAAGGGTGAGGCTGGCAAAAACTGAAATCAGTCTTGGTCCTTTAGAAACTTGGCACTGGAACAGAGGGCTCGGCTCAGGAATGGAAGGAGAGATGCATCTTAAACTCTGGCACTGGGACCTTAAGCATAGGTACCCTTGGCTGAAGTTAACGCTGAAGCATGGGACGTACTTTCTTCAGCAAAATACACTGCACAGGGTCCTTAGACTGCACACAAGGCAGTCCTGTATCTTAGTCGAGATGGTCCTGTTTGATTTTTCTTGTTTTGGCATAGGTAATAGTGACCTTTTCTATTTTTTAATGTTTGTTTTTTGGTGGGGGAGGGCCTGGGAGAGGGGGACGAAGAATCCGAAACAGGCTCTGCGCTGACAACAGAGAGCCTGATGTGGGGCTCAAACCTACAAACCATGAGATCATGACCTGAGATGAGGTTGGATGCTCAACTGAGTGAGCCACCCAGGTGCCCTATATGTGTCTCAATTTGGATGATCAGTTATTTGATCACCTTGTGCAGGACTAGTTCTCAGTGTTGACATTGTGTGGCCTCAAGAGGCAGTGAATTAAGGGGTTTTTATGTTTGTTCCTTGCTAGTGTGGAAGCGAGAATGACCCCTCCCTCCTCTTGCATTTCAGTGCTGTCACAGCTCTGGAGAATGTAGGAGGGTCAGGAAGCTTCAAGAGGGAGTTTGAATGTATCATGTTAATAAGGCACGTGGATACTTCAGTAATTAATTGGAAAAATGAGGGTTTGATCATATGTATGTTATCCCAAGTTTGTGAAACAGTTTACAGTCTTATGCTATTTAGTTTAGAGTCTTTGCTTTAGCCTTAGAAACCTAGTTATTTACATGGTTTTTTAATAGAGGTTATTTATTTATCTTTTATTTTTTCAGTGGCTTTTCAGTATCTCAGTCTATGAACTTGACAAGTTGTAGTTCCTACTGCCAGGAAGACACATGCAGTGAACTGTAGCTTTAAGAATTTGTTTAATTGATAAAGTTGGATGTTTACATGTAAAGCTAAAATTAGTGGTTAAATGGGCATCTGCTTTTGCCTCCTCAGTATCCCTTTCTCTTTTTTGGGGGGAAAAGAGGTTGGAAATGTGATTCACAGTCATGCTTGACTAATCAGAGCACTCCCATTCCTTAGGCCACACTGAGTTTGGGGCAGGGGTAGGCATTGACCCAAGCTAGGTCCGTTTCTCTGAAATTTCCTGCTGTAGCTGTTGGAAAAGATGGTTTCATTCTACCAAGGCTGCTAATCTTGTACTAAGGGACTTAGGCTGTTGGCAATATCTTGCCACTAAAAGGAGAATGCCAATTTAAAGAGAGAGAGTGAGGAAATCCCAGTGACATTGCTTTGAAACTCCTGGACCCAGCCATGCTGGAAACCCCAGATTTTTAGTTCCATGAGGCAATACCACCCTACTTTATTGCTATAAATTTATAAATTACCTTAAATCAAGGTAACTTATAACCAAAGAGTTCTAATATAAGCAGTGAGTGACCTTCTGCATTGCAGGGATCCAGTGTCTCACATTTTAAAGATTTTCTAGAAGAATTGGTCCATTCTAACTTTGCTTACCATCTATAACATTGTTCCCCAAATAGTCTAGTTTGTTTATTATCTGGTGCTATTTAGCTTAGCCGGTAGTCCTAGAAATCTATTGACAGCTTTCTACTGGGCAATATCAAACTTGGAAAGACAACATGGAGAGGGAAGATAATCAAGTAGACAGACCTGAAGGGAAAAACTGAAGAAAACCTTTTCTCTATGCAGATTCCGCGTCTGTTGTTCTACAGACTCAGACACCACTTGCTTTCTTTTGCTCAAGGGTATTTCTTGCGAATCAGTGGGGTAACATGTCCTCTGTCTCAAGTGTAAGAGATGGAAAGAGGAAGCATCTTAGCTTCCATAGGATGTCCCTGCTCAATATCTTGGGCAGTGTGTTGATAAGGAGATCTGGATTTATAAAACTTAGGTGGAAAAGCAAGTAGCCCAGCAGTCTGATGAGAAATAGGGTGGTGAAAAAGACATATTGAAAAAACCTGAAAAGAGAAAGTCAAGAAACTGTTAACCAGAGGTTAGAAAACCAGGAACAAAATAAAACGTATACCTAAATGCATGTCTGGCTGCTTCTCAATATGCATATGTCTCCTACTAATTGTTGTCTTCATTACTGACAGCCCCCTGCACAGGTAGCTCCTTCCCAAATGCTGGCTTGCGGGTACTCTCTCTTCCATCACCATGTTTGATTTTCTTTTAGTGTTTATCCCTGGCTGAAATTATCTTGTTCTTTTGTTTTTTGTTTTATTTTTTTTGTTTTGCAAAGTTGCTTTCCAAAGTATTTTGCACTGATTTGTAACCCATCAGCAGGGTATGTGTTTCTGTGGGTCTGTATTTTTCTCCAACACGTGATATCATCAGACTTAAAAAAAATTGCCAAATGTGTGTAAAGTTATGGTCTTAGTTTGCATTTCCCTGATAAACAATGATGCTGAACATCTGCTCACAGGTCTTACGTATTTCCTCTTGCCCATTTATCTGCTAGGTTGCTTGGGCTCATCGTATTGATTTGTTGGAATTCTTTATATGATCCTGATATCAGTCCTTTTCCACTGGGTGGAAAAGATTGTGACTATCTTCCCTCTACTTTATAATTTAGTTGCTCTAATGTGTTAAAGAACAAAAGTTATTAATTTTAATAAAATCTAGGTTATCAGTCTTTATTTAGAACCAGTGGTTTTTATGTCTTATTCAAAAAGACCATTCCCTACATCCAGGCCTAACAGATGTTCCTATTTTCTACTAACAGTATATGTTAGTTTAAAATATGCCCACACTATTTGATCTTCTGCCCTTGAAAAGACTCTCCTCCCTTGGACTGTGGGCTGGACTTAATGACTTGGTTCTAAAGAAGAGAGTATCATGGAAGTGCCAGTGTGTGACTTCCTAGATTACACACTAAGACCATTGCAGCTTCCTCTTTCCTGTCAGGAGGAAGCAGCTGTCCTGTTGGGAGGACACATAAGCAGTCCTGGGGAGAGGTCTGTGTTAGGAGGAACTGAGACTTGCTGCCAACAAGTAGCAACATTTGCCAGATGTGTGAGTAAGCTACCTTGAAAATAGGCCCTCCACCCCAGCCAAGCCTTCTAATGACTCTAACTTGGCCAACATCTTAAAAACAATTTTTTTTTAAAGTTTTATTTTTATTTCTAGGAGAGAGAGAGAGAGACAGCGTGAGCAGGGGAGGGTCAGAGAGAGAGGGAGTCACAGACCGAAACAGGCTCCAGGCTCTGAGCCGGCAGTCAGCACAGAGCCCGACGCGGGGCTTGAACCCATGAACCGCGAGATCATGACCTAAGCGAAAGTCGGTCGCTTAACCGACTAAGCCACCCAGGCGCCCCTTACAAACAATTTTTTAAAAAATATTTACTTATTTTAGAGAGAAGGAGAGAGCAAAAGCAAGGGAGGGGCAGAGAGAGAGAGAGGGAAACAGAGTCTGAAACAGGCTCCAGGCTCTGATTTGGATGCTCAACCGACTGAGCCACCCAGTTGCCCCTGGCCAGCATCTTAACTGCACCCTAATAACAGATGGTGAGCTGGAACCACCCAGCTAAGTGGCTCACAGATTCCTAATCCACAGATATTGTGAGATGATGAAGGTTTGTTGTTTGAAGCCACTAAGTTTTGGGATAATTTGTTAAGTAGCAGTAGATAACTAATATCGGTTTTTAAAGATTTTTTTTTCTTTTTGGACATTTAGTCCTTAACACATCTGGCCTTGCTTTGTAGATATACTGTATACGTTTAAATGTGACCCAATCTCATTTTTTTTCATCTGAATAATCATTTCCCCCCCTACCATACTTATTTTATTTTAGTGTTTATTTATTTTGAGAGTGAGAGAGAGGGTGAGAGAGAGAATCCCAGGCAGGCTCCATGCTGTCAGCACACAGCCCAAAGTGGGGCTCAAACTGACAAAACTGTGATATCATGACCTGAGCCAAGATCAAGAGTTGGATGCTTAACTGACTGAGCCACCCAGGCACCCTACCATGTTCATTGAACAATTCTTCCTTTCCTCTCTGACATACAATCATTGTCACATATCAGAGTTCCATTTTGCCCTGTTTATATTTCACTGGTTCATTTTATTATTCCTGTGACAATATCACATTACTGTAATTAATATAGCTTCAAGGTTAAGTCCTAATATCTCGAAGGGCATGTTCCCCATTCTTTGCTCTTCTTTAAAATTGTCCAGGTTATTTTTGACTCTTTACTCTTCTATATCCAATATATTTTAGAATAATTTTATTAAATTTAATGAAAAATCTTTTGGGTAGGTTGGTTGGAATTGAAATGAGTCTATCATTTGAAGAGAATTGATATATTTATGATGTTACGGCTTTCTATCCATGATATGGTATTTCTCTTGTTTAATTCATGTTACTTTTAATGTTTCCTAATGAATTTCTGTAAATTCCCCTTAGAGTGGTCTTGATTTCATAAACTGATGAATTACTTTGACCTTGTGGTTTTACTGTGATTTACATGAGCAAATTTCTACTTTTTCCTTTCCCGTATAACCCTTATCCAGTTGTGCTGGATTGCTGCCTGAGGCAGAACTAATTCGCTACCTATGTCCACCCACCAGTCAAAAACAGCCCCTTCCTGGGGCTCCTGGGTGGCTCAGTTGGTTGAGTGCTGACTTAAACTCAGGTCATGATCTCGCAGTCTGTGAGTTCGAGGGCTCTGTGCTGACAGCTCAGAGCCTGGAGCCTACTTCGGATTCTGTGTCTCCCTCTCTCTCTCTGCTCCTCCCCCACTCACACTCTGTCTCTCAAAAATAAATAAACATTAAATAAATTAAAAAAAAAGAAAAAACAGCCCCTTCCTCACCAATTTACTTAAGTTTTTCTCTGGATCTGATCTTGGTGATAGGAGTTAGTATCCATTATAGTATAACATCTTGGTCAGAATTAGAATCAGAAAACCTTTACAAACCTCTGCCTAGTATTCTCCTTGAAGCTGAACACAGTGTTCATAAGAAAGTTCTGGGATGTCATTCCCAGAGAAAATCCTAGGAATAATCTACCTTTCTTATCTCTTGCGTCTGTGCCCAGTATACCACTCGCACATAGGATATTGGAGCAGAGCAAGAGAAAGACCTTTGTAGTTTGATATGATGAGCTAGACTTTTAGGACTTTGTGAGATTCTCTTCAGGATAACAACCCTCTTTTAAGGCAGACAGTTCTTACCCTGGGAGTCCATGTGGGTAATTTCATGCTAGGCACTGGTGTCAAATTTTAGGCGAAGGCAGCCTCAGAATTCTAGGGAAATTCTGCTAGCTATTCTGGGAATATTGTATTTAGGGATATCTGAATATGTAATAATGAAGGGGTATCCCCCTTAAGCAAATTTTCCAGACAATTGGAGCTGACCTTTAAGCACCAATAGTTTTATGTTAAGCATTTTGATGGAACTCTTTCTAAATCATACTTCATGCCACTTTGAATATATGTTTCTCTTTGCCTTCTTAAACAAATTATATTGAACATAATCTGACCTTTTCTTAGAAATTCAGGGACTTCACAAGTGCCAATTTTACTGTGCTGTCACAGTGATTCTCTCAGGACTAATATCCACTTGGCTGTTTGAATCTTGAGCTCTTACTCAGTTTAACAAGTAGTTTTAAGCAATTATTATGTTCTGGGTATTGTTGGGTGTGATCTCTCTTTCATAATCATTTTCTCTCTCATTTGCTGTTAAGCAGGGGGTATATTTGCATTTACAAGAAATCTCTCATATTTCTAATGTAACATGTTGACATTATAATAAGTTTGAGGGAGGCACATCTCACACAATAGTGTCAAAACTCAATCACTTTATGAATCACAAAAGGATCACTCTGTTTATAATCTGATATTATTGGGGAGCCATATCCATCAAGCTAATTCAAATAATTAAAGGGAAAAGGGAATAGATATGAGATTTGCCACATCTCTCTTAGGTAATAAAATTCCTCTTTCTGATTACTAGTAGGCTATTGGCTTCTAAAAGTGGAAAACTGAGATTAGGGATTGCCTTTGGATAAGGAAGTCATACGTTAGAACTGAGAAACTTGGTCATTGATGACATTAGTTTGTTGACTTCACTCTGGGGGTATGTGTGTGTGGGTACGTCTACAAGGGGTTCCTTGTCTAGACTTTGTTGTTTGCCAGGATGGCAAAGTGCAACACCCAGTTTTCCAGGAAGTTTACTCAAAGGTGTCTGCTTACCTTTTACAGAACCATGTTCCCTTGTTTAGGAGAGAATCATCCTTGGAGAATAAAAGACATTCATAAATAAGCAATTTCTGGAATCTACCATTCACTGTCAAATAACATTAAACGAGCCATTAATTGATGCTATATTTAGATAATATCTTGCAATTTTTTATATGCATAAACAGATGGAATTTTCAAAGACAACCATATGTATTTGCATGTGTGTGTATAATTTTGTATTACTTTTAAATATATTGATCGGAATGAGTGAAGACCTAAAAAGGTAAGGTATGTTGCCCAAGGTCATACAGCTGCTAAGTGGCAGGGCCAGGCTTGGAACCTGGGTCCTCTGAATCCACATTACAACCTTACCTCCTCCTTAACCAGTAACCCTTAAAGAAGTATATAGGCTATGAAAACCACACAAAGATATTCTAAGAGAAGTTTTAAAAACTCTAAAAATATAAAGATGAGGATATTTCCTGGATTTCTGTGGCATCTCTCTTCCAAAATATTTTCTCAGCTATTTCATTTTCCTTTTAGCTTGCTTGTGAGATAAAAATGAAGCAGTACAATCACATTTTAAAATTGTGAAAATGATGCTCACAGAATTGGAATTAGAAAGAAACTTTCTGGGTTACAAATTTGATTCTATAGCTTGAGTGAGATGAAGCAGGATGCTAGCCGATCAGTTGCTCAAGCAGGCTGTAAAGGTTGTTCAAACATCATAGGTCATTGAACCATCATGGGACTCTGGTAATCTTGAGGAAGACTTTCTCTCCCATAGGTGGTGAGAAGGAATACTTTGATTAGTCACTGGGAATAGATGATGGGATCTATCAGGGAGCACGCCAAGCTTGGTTCTTGAGAGGTGGAGTCCAGTTAATTTCAGGAGTTTTTGTTGTTTGTTGTATAATATGCAAGCTTGGGGCCAGAATAACTTGTTCAGAATAATGGGAACCATGGTCACTGTGAACATGGTTTGATATATATCCAAACATCTGGATGACCCCAAGGACAATTATTGATTGTTGATACTTGCTTTTGAGGAATAGAAGACTTCTTTTTTTTTCTGAAATTATGAAGACCACATATCTCAATGATAAAGTTTCTGGTGAATGTCAGTTTTGGCTCTAAAGCCAATGTACATTACAAAATTAAAGTCTAATAGAAGTTTATGCCACCACAAGACATGAAGCAGGCCAAAGGGATGCTCTACATTCAATTCTGTGTCCTTTAGACCTTTGCATATATGCTAATGACATCATGATGTTAAATATGGATACTGAGGCTGTTACATAAAAATGTAATGACTTCTCATATTTTAACTCATGGGCCAGTTCTGATTAGATGGTGATATATGCCCTGATGTTCTGTGTAGTGAGAGATTTGGAACCTTGTTGTGATCACCAGGAAAGAACATTGTGATTGTGGGGGATGGGAGGAGCGATATATGTGTCCTGTCTTGGCCTTTTCTCCAGAAAGAGCTCCCTCAATTAATATTTCTTCCTGCTTCCATCCTGAACTCTGTGAGGTCGGAGGCTAGTTTCTTTGAGAACAAATCATTTGCATGGCTCTGGGAGAGGAAGGACCATTGTTACATAGCATCTTTGTGTGTTTAGGCTTGGAATGCTTTAGAATTATGTGTGGTACTATTCTTGGAAAATGCACATGAGAAGATAGGTATGTGTCAGATGGCTTATAGTGTTTTGGAAACTCCCTCGAAGGCAATGACACTGAGAGAAACTGAAGGTGGAGTGAAATGCTTACCTTACTGTTTTGGCTGTTATACTCTTTTCTTGCAGAATTCATGCTCAAGACTTTTGATCTAAGGGAAAAAGAACCAAGGTAGGAATTGAATAAAGTACATTTAAATCTTAATATTACATCATGGTTTTTAAAAACCGTTTTTATATTCTAAAGCTATACTGTCCACTGTTGTAGCCAGTGGCTGCATGTAGCTGTTTACACTTAATGAAAATTAAAAAAAAAATCAGTTCCTCAGTCACAACAGCCATCTTTCCAGGACTCACCAGGTGGGTAGTGGCTACATACCGGATAGCATAGAGAATTCCATTGTGTAGCCCTGTTCTAAAATCTTGGCTTAGTAATGAAGCCATACTTAGTGTTCAGGAATGATCTCAGAAGACTTGAAGGTGTCCTTTAGAGGTAAGGACCTCTAAGTCCTGGTGCCTTGGCCCCCAGGCCACAATGTAGACCTAGCCTATTTAGAGGCTGCATGAAGCTTAGACCTTTTTCTCTTAATCCCAAGACTCCTAAATATTTAATAAGTGGAACTACTTCCTGAGTGAATTAAAATTTAAATTCTAAAGAGGGTCAGGAAATGGAAGTGAGGTTTTTGGTTTTCGTTTCTCACTATTTAGACTCTTGAAATACTCAAAGAGTACTTTATTTTGAGAGGGAGGCTTTTCTCTTATTATAATTTCTAATTTTTAATGTTCATAGTTTAATATGGTATACAGTTTGCATTTCATAATATGTTTGACTTAGTTCATGTCTAGAGATTAGTTTCATGCCTATCCCATACGGTTGAACTTCCATACATTTTGGGGAAGTGAGGATGGTATTAATTTTAAGACCTTTTCTGTAAAATTTAAGGAATGCTCATTTTATCAAGGTGCCAGATTACTAACCCTTTTTATTCATTTTCTTTTATTCATTAAAAATTTTTTAAATGTTTATTTTTGAGAGAGACAGAGCGGTGGTGGTAGGGAAGATGGGGCAGAGAGAGAGGGAGATGCAGAATCTGAAGCAGGCTCCAGGGTCTGAGTTGTCAGCAAAGAGCCCAATGTCGGGCTCAAAGTCATGGACCTGAGATCATGACCTGAGCCCAAGTTGGATGATCAACTGACTCAGCCGCCCAGGTGCCTAACCCTTTTTAAAGCACATGTTCCTACCCTTAATATAAACCTGAATAGGGGCACCTGGGTGGCTTAGTTGGTTAAGCGTCCGACTTTCGCTTAGGTCGTGATCTCGCGGTTCGTGGGTTCGAGCCCCGCGTTGGGCTCTGTGCTGACTGCCAGCTCAGAGCCTGGAGCCTCTTTCAGTCTGTGACTCCCTCTCTCTCTGACCCTCCCCTGCTCACGCTGTCACTCTCTCTCTCTCCTAGAAATAAATAAAAAACATTAAAAAATTAAAAAAAATATATAAACCTGAATAATTGATAGTGTGATACAATTATGAAAGAAGGTATGTTTATGCAGTCTTTTAAAGAATGATAGAAGGAGCAGCATTTTTAAATGGGTGTGGTTGAGTGGGAGTTGACCAGATCGCTAACAGAGGGGAAAGTTATGTGGTGTTGGGGCTCACTCAGTTCCAAATGGGAATTGGTCAGAGAAATGTTTGCTCTGACCCAGGCTGAGATGGAGTTACCACTAAAACCAGGATGTTCCTTTGTTTGCCAAAGCTCACACTTCTCTCTCAAGGAATCGAGTCTCTAGTTCTTCTTCTATTTTCCTCAAAGTTTCCTGGTACTTCTTCAAAGAGAAATAAAAGAAACTACAGTTAGTCACTAGAAGCCTTATGCTCTTTTTACTGTTAATAAGCATGTATTACTACATTGTCATATGGATGTTTGTTATTCCCACTGCCATTTTGTCTTCTTTCCCAATCTACCAGTCCCCCACTACTCCAATCTCTTATTGCACTTCACCACTGGGCAGGTCCCTGTGGTTATTGGGATTACAAATAGGAAAAGTGCTCATTGTTAATTTAAGAGCTCAGAGCTTTGGAGACTAGGGCAGTAATAGAATGATTCTTGTGGTAGAGTGTCATCCTCCCTAAAGGCCTCTGTAATGCCACCTCGAAGAATTAAAACTGTGTTCTTTGAAAAGCCTGGTTTCACTTCATGTTGTACCTTAACAAACCTATCACTATCCCTTTACAGAGAAACTATACCTTTATGCAGAGGGCCTGATCTTCACAGAGCTGGGCCACAAATGCATAGTCTTCTGTTACCTGGGAAGCCAAAATTCAGTCTTAAATTTAACTCAGTAAATTGCTGTAAGAACAGTAGTGTGCTTGTTTCCTCTTAAGTCCCAGGCATTAAATGTGCTTTTCTTTCTTTTTTTTTTTTAAATGTTTATTTATTTCTAGGAGACAGAGAGAGAGACAGCGTGAGCAGGGGAGGGTCAGAGAGAGAGGGAGTCACAGACTGAAACAGGCTCCAGGCTCTGAGCTGGCAGTCAGCACAGAGCCTGACGCGGGGCTTGAACCCACGAACCATGAGATCATGACCTAAGCGAAAGTCGGACGCTTAACCAACTAAGCCACCCAGGCACCCCTTAAATGTGCTTTTCTAATTGTTCTACACATGTATTTGCTGTACATATGAGATCATACCCTCCCCCTCCCCCTTTTTTTGAAGATCAGCAAGGTGTATTTTACAGTCCCAATGGGAATTATTTGGGGACAATAGGGAGAAAAATAGATACTAATTTATTGAAGGTGTAGATTATGGAAGGTATTCTGTAAAACATGTGAAAAGAGGAGGTAATCTGGGAGACTCTATTGAAATGATCTAATACATTCCTTCAAATCTTGAGACCAAAGATCAAGTTTTCCTTACTTTCGAAGAAGGAACATTGAAGCTATTTTCATTACCTTGGTCAGCTCTTTCTCTTGGTCTGCACAGGAAGCTTCCAGCTGTTCTAACTTCACCTGTAGAAAGGGAAAGAGACTGGTAACTCAGCCAGGCAAACGCAGGATTCCATTCTAAAATGGGATCGCAAATGTTATCTTGCAGGTGGTTAAAGTGCCTCAGGACCAATTTTAGACATCTTTTTAATGGAGGGATGTCAACCTTGAGATGAGAGGACACTTGAATTGAATCTGCATAATAAATATTAGCCAAATGGAGATCTGGAAGAAATATGTCCCATTCAGAAGTTACAGCAAGGACCAAAGTTGTGAAGGAGCACTAATTTGGTGTGTATGAAGTTGTTATGTGGGTGGAGCTTAGGGGAGATTGGTAAGAATGAGATGAGGTGGGGAAAGGTAGACAGGTAAGAGATTATGTAGGCCCTTATAGCTTCTGGAGAGTTTGGTTCTTTATTCTGATTGCAGTGAGAAGCTAAGTGAGAGCTTAAAGTTGTAAAGGCACAATCTGGTTTGTCTTCTTTTTTAAATTTATTTTATTTACTTAAAAGGTTTTTAACGTTTTTTTTTTTTAGAGAGCAAGAGCGAGCGAGAGAAAACAGGGGAGGAGGCAGAGAGAGAGAGCGAGACACAGAAATCTGAAGCAGGCTCCAGGCTCTGAGCTGTCAGCACAGAGCCAAATGTGGGGCTGGAACTCACTAACTGTGAGATCATGACCTGAGCTGAAGTTGGACATTTAATTGACTGAGCCACCCAAGTACCCCCGGTGTGTCTTCCTAAAGAAGCATCTTTTCTATGTGTGGAAGGTAGACTGTTTAGGTTTAAGTATAAAAGCAGGAGGACTAACTAGTAAGGAGGCTACTTTAGCATCCAGGTGAGGGGTTATGGTGGCTTGCAAAAGGATGGTAGTAATAGTAGTAGTAAATGCATTTGGGATATATTCTATAGGCAAAGGGGGCATATTGCAGTCTTTCTCCCCTTCCCTTTTCAGTTCTATTTTTCCTACTTTAATCGAGCTACCTCCCCCCCCTCCCCCCAACACACACACACACATTTGGACTCTTCTAACAGTTACTTTTCCCTCCAGTCAGTTACATCTAGGGCCAGACGGCCAACTGTGCTATGGGCTGTATTTTAAAGACCGTGGTCTGAGTCACAAGGAGTTGAGGCAGAGATCTCTTAAACTGCTGAACTGATCACCAGCATGCAAGAGGAACAGAAGCAAAAGAGATCATGTATATTTCATGGAATTAGAGATACCATCTGAGAATTCTACAAAATAGGTGGGCAAAAGGGAATGATTGAAAGGATTAATAATACTCTTTAGGTCTGGGCTGACTGCTGCCAGGAAAATAATGGCCATTGTTGTGCTAGGAACACTCTATCTAGAGTCTGTCAGAATCAGCTCACCTGACATGGCCAGCATAGCCAGACTTAAAGTGTCACCACTAGATTCTGGCAGACTTGTTGTTAGAAAAACTGGTTTTGGGCAGAAGAAGGAAGAAAATCAGTTTTCCGACCTCTTCAGTTTTATGGTAGGATAGTCAAGGAGCTTCAAGCTCCTTTCTAGTCTTAACTGCAGTTTATTCCCCATGTACATACAGGCTCCTGATGTCTCTCTTTCTGGATTAAGTTTCCTGGATAGGCATGCCCACACAAGTTACCTGATGGCTTTGACTTCTTTTTTTATGGCTATCACTGCTAATTTGACCAACAGAACATAGAGCTGTAATTCTCCATTCTTTCATTTTCTATTGCTATTTTCAGTGTGTCTGTATCTTCAGAGTCTTCATACACACAGTATGGGCTTAAGTATGGGCTTAAATGTGGGGCTTAAAAAGCAAAAGAGATTGAAAGATTGGGACAATGTGTTTTTCTGCTCTTTAATTTAGTTTTTCTTAAATGACATGTCTAAAAATAACTATCCATTAAAAAAAAAAAAAAAAAAAAGGAAGCATGAGGGGGCCTGGCTGGTTCAGGCAAAAGAGCATGTGCCTCTTGATCTCAGGGTCATGAACTGGGCCCCCATACTGGGTGAAGAGATTTCTAAAAAAAAGAAAATTTACAAAAAGCAAAGAAAAATTAGATAAGGCAAGGACAAAGACATATTCCTACAGAAATTATCAATAAGAATTTTATTTGCTCTCTGAATAAAAAGGTCTCCAAATCTTGCATCTTTGATCAGATGGATTATGGTTATGCTCAGGCACTTAGCTGTGAAACACAGTTAGGGAAATACTAAGCACTGCATGATGCCCTTAGCAGGTAGAGGCCACTATATACTTGAATGACCAATTGAATGAATCCTTTTCTGGATTGGATTCAGTGTGACAAGGTGGGTAAATTACCTAGTACACTGGAGATTCTGAAGTCCAAATCTACCTTTATGAATTCATACATATGCTTCTGCCAAACTGTTAAATAATCACCTTAAAATTATGACTTTTTAATGTTTTAGAACTCCCAAAACAGAATATTTTATATACACAATTTCATTCAGTTTTCAGACTGAGGCTGGGAGGAACTGATTAAATTGCCCAACTTCATATATCACACTAAGTACCTCTGGGACTGGGATTTAAATGAGGGACTTCAACTATCTCCAAAGTTATATATGCATTTGTACATTTGTGTCTTGTTCTTTTTGATGGAGAGAGAGCAAAATATATGGCTGCAGACTGAAAGCCCTTACTAAAGGGAGAGGAGAATTCAGCATTTAGTATCCCAGGTTTAATCCTGGCATGGCTGAAACTACAAAGAATTTATCCCAACTTTGACAATTGTTTCCACTTGAAGGCTTGTTTCCTGGTCACGCAGCCCAAACCCATTCGAGATTGCTTTTTTGTTTACCTTTGACTCTTCTGGGGTTCCCTTTAGATTGTCTTGTTCACACTTGATTGCCTTACGTGATTTCCTTGTAAGCTGTGGTTTCAAACAGAAAAAAATACATGTCAATTAAAAAATATATCAAATAAAACGATAGAGCAGACAAAGACATCTGTTCTCTCATGTGGGGGAGCCAGTAACTTGGCCCTGATCAGAGCTGACAGGAGATGGTCCCTTGGTAGATACCTGGTGTCTTTGGGAACATCTTTAATCTACCTCCATCTTCTTCTCACTAGTTTTGGCCACCAAAGTTGCTCAAAGCAGGAGTACTTTCCTGAACCCCTAATCCATGCCAGATTATTCAGGCATGTGGGTATGGGTCAGAAGGTAGGGTAATCATAAAGAAATCCACTGTATTTTGACCAGGAGTTGAAGTAGAGGGAATATCTGGACAAAGAAGAAGGAATTTTTAGGAGTTAAGTGTTTTTAAAAGTCTCTGTTGAAAATAAAGTTAACCTCTCACCACAAAGGTCCCAGTCAATCCCTTCAACAGAATATCTGTTGGAATCAATCTCCTTGTGATAGAATGAAGAACCTATGAGATCACTGAATACCTGGTATACCCTATCCACTCCTTTCATTTGACACTTGCAGGGAAAATTCATGGCACTTAGGTCATGAGACTCAGCCTCAGGAGAATGGAGCAGGAATAGTACCTACACACAGCATAGGCCTCTCTGACATGTGGGATCTTCTGTGATTATTTGCCCTCCCTTGCCTCTTTGACAAGTGGTGCTGCTGTGGGGACACAGGGAACACACAAGAGCCCCACCTCACCTTTCTTTGAAGTTCTTCTATACTGTGGACCAGAGTCTCATTCTTCCTATCCTATTGAGAGGATGAAGCAGAGTTTAAGTGTGCATCTTTGTACTGCCATCTTGATTCAGTTGATTGTTCTTTATTTCACCCCAGTGACCTTTTCCTACAGTAACTGTACCTTTCTTTTTTTTTTTTTTTAATGTTTTATTTATTTCTAGGAGAGAGAGAGAGAGAGACAGCATGAGCAGGGGAGGGGCAGAGAGAGAGGGAGTCACAGACTGAAACAGGCTCCAGGCTCTGAGCTGGCAGTCAGCACAGAGCCCGACGCGGGGCTCGAACCCACGAACCGCGAGATCATGACCTAAGCGAAAGTCGGACGCTTAACCGACTATGCCACCCAGGCGCCCCAGTAACTGTACCTTTCTGCATAATGTCAGGTAAAAGACCTGTGGTTTGATCTCAATACATACACACCAACTTACCAGGGATCGAGATGACCACGTGCTGGGCTTCCCAGTATTAAATATTACCAGAGACACCCTACCCTCCACACATCCCCCTCCATGCAAGGACATATTCTGCTATGACTTTTGAGTTGACTACACTTTGTATGTAAAAAGGGGAAACTATTGTTTCTGACAGTGAGGAGGAATCAACCCTATCAAATGGCTTTTCCCTGCTTTTTTTTAAAGCATTTTTTAAAGTTTGTTTATTTTGGAGAGAGAGCTAGCAGGAGAGGGGCAGAGAGAGAGAGGGAGAGAGAGGAAGGGAGGGGGAAGGGGAGGGAGGGGGAGGGAGAGGGAGAGGGGGAGGGAGAGGGGGAGAGAGAGAGAGAGAGAGAGAGAGAGGGAGACTGACTCCCAAGCAGGCTCCATACTGTCAGTGCAGACTTGAACTCATGAATTACAAGATCATTACCTGAGCCAAAGTCAAGATTCAGACACTTAACCAAAAGAACCACCCAGAAACACCATGCTCTTCCCTAATTCTTGCTTACGAGTCTGGCTGTCTCTTCTTCCAGCTCCTGCAAGGCTTTTTCCCTCTCCATCATGGTGTAGTTTTCCTTTTCCCATTCCTCATCTTCAGCCAAGTCTCTGGTCTGAGCAATCTCACCTTCCAGCCTGGACAACGCAAGCACACACTATGAGGAATTGACAGCCTTAGAAGTAATAAAACACATAAAAAAAGGGTACTTTGATGGTAATAAATAGAAACCTCAAGTTGGAAACACTTACTTTCCTGGATCCTTAGGATCAGAATCTCTTTAAAGACAAGAAAAGTAAGATTCCCTTGATTACTACATCAAACACCCCAATGTACTTCGAGCTCATGTTAGAATCACTCTTTGTTTTAGGACTCTTTTTGTTGTTGTTTTAATGTCTATTTATTTTGAGAGCGAGAGCGAGAGCGAGAGCGAGACAGTGAGAGAGTAAGTGGGTTGAGGGGCAGAGACGGAGAGAGAGAATGCCAAGCAGACTCCATGCTGTCAGAACAGAGCCCGATGAGGAGCTTGATCCCAGGGTTCAGGATCATGACCTGAACCAAAATCAAGAGTTGGATGCTTAATTGACTGAGCCACCCAGGTACCCCTAGGATTCTTTTTGAAACTTGCTGTTTTGTTCAGGGTTTGAACCACAGACAAATACCAAAGAATGAAAAACAAACTTGTTTGTTATATAAGATAAAGGTCTCTAGAGCAAGTTGGAGAATTCAGTTGTTTCTTCTCCTTCACCCGGTTCTTTGGATTAGGAATTTTCCTCATGAAAACCCAACACTCACCTCTGAATCTCATTTTCTTTCTCTTGGATTTTGAGAAGAAGTTCCTGATTTGCTTCATCTATTCTCTGCATATCCTTTTCAAGGTCCATGTTCAAACTGTTAATGTTCCTCTTTGACTGGACCAATCTTAAGATTTCCACTTTCTCTGACCTATAGGTTCAGCCCCCAAAACAAACAAGAGCGAGTTATCTTAAGATCAATAACTTTTGGGCCAAAAAAGATATCTAGAAGACATATAACTCATTAGCTTGGCTATTTCTGGGAGCACACCTTTCTTTTTTCATTTTTAGGAAATTACATTTCTTAATCATGCTTTACAATTTGTTTCAATAATTCTTAACTCAAGCTCTACAATTTGTTTCAATAATTCTTAACTCAGTCAGCAAAGGAGGTCTTTCTTGGCCAAAGTGCTTAGCATAATAATGTACCCTCCATTTTGGTTCCAGGAGAAGTTTTGCTTCCTTTTTTTTTTTTTTTTTTTAAATTTTTAATGTTTTATTCTGAGAGAGAGAGAGAGAGAGAGACAGCATGAGCAGGGGAAGGTCAGAGAGAGAGGGAGATACAGAATCTGAAACAGGCTCCAGGCTCTGAGCTGGCAGTCAGCACAGAGCCTGATGCGGGGCTTGAACCCACGAACCGCGAGATCATGCATGACCTGAGCCGAAGCTGGGTGTTCAACCGACTGAGCCACCCAGGTGTCCCAGAAGTTTTGCTTCCTTACATAGCCTTTTGCATTAGAGAGAATGGTTTTTCAAATTGTTCACAAAACCTGCTCATGCAGTACACTTTTATCAAGTACGTTTAGTCAGGCAGCTGGTATGTAATTTATGGTTGGACACAGCTTTATGCAGAGCCACAAGAAGTTTCCACCAACAGATAGGGCTTCAGTCTTTTCCTGCCTTCTCTCAGCTGAAAATTTCTCTGCCATTGCCTATTAGAAAGCTTGAGAATCTGCTATGGGAGTCACTCCATTGAGCACACACAGAAGTAATCCAGGCTTTCACTGACAAGAATGCAGATATGTTTTTTGAAGTAAATGTGAATGAAATAATGGTAACTTAATGCTAGTGTAGTCTAGAAATTTATCTGGCACATGGGAAGCTCTTAATAAACTTTTCATTTTCTTGTGTGTCAATGAATTAATTGGTTTGTCTCTAAAATGACTAACTGGAGAGAAGATAGTGAGGCAGAGGGACATTTGTATTGAATAGGCACAAGGGATGGCTTTGGAAAAGAAATTCCTGCCTTGGAAGGGCTGACTTGGATGTGGGCTTTGCAATGACTATCACTTCAGGAGGGCAAGGGGTGATTGGGCTGGAGTACAGTGGAGGATGAATGGATAGGAGCTGAAGGAGAGAGGGAGACTAGGAAGGAAGGAAGGAATCAACAGCAGACCTACTTCATACCTTGGGCCTTAGATGTGACTTTGCATAATCAGGACTACTTACTCATAGTAAGTACTTACTCAAGCTGATTGTCCTTGTGTTCTTCCATTGTAGATTCCCTAAAATACCAGCAGAGATGTATCTAATGAATTGGGGAAACGGGTCCATTAATAAAACTGGCTGAGAGTCCCAAAAGACAGGAACAGAATTAGGTTAACTGGTTTCCTCCCACCCACTCCTACATTTTGGCCATAACAAAACTTAGCTTTCTTATTCTTCTGCCCATGAATATGCTTATGCCTCAGTAAGGATACAATGAGGATAGAGGGATAATGCTGGAAAATTCCATATACATCCTGCAGCAGGTATATTTAGATGGTTCACCAACACCAAACCCTTTGGAAATGTATACATGGCAATAAGCATCAGTAGATGTTATCAGTTGTTCTTAAGTCTATTTTTTTTTCCTCTATGCCCAGCTGCTTCTCTTAAGCCCCATGTGCATAGATAAATGTGCATAACTGCCCTGGAAAATAATCTTTCTTCTTTCTAGCCTGGTTTCTGCAAGAATCTCCACTTATTAAGATCTTTAGTATTAAACAGGATGCAAAAAACCCCCCAAAACAAAACAAAACGAAACAAAAAACAAGCAGGAGTAAGTAAATTGGCTTGTTCTGCTCCTTAGTTTCCTCCTTTTTCCAGTAAACTCTACCTCCCTTCTGATGTATGGTCTTCTTGATTCTGCCTTAGTCTATTAGCTTCAGAAGAGTCTTATCTTTCCCCACTGGAACCATCCAATAGAATCTCAGAACCTTCTATAGAGTCATAATTCTGCTATTGACATAGGATGGGTGGGGCAGTACATTATAGTAGGGTGGGAGGTAATGGTTTCTCATCATTTGTGCCAAATTCAGAGCTGAGTCTTCCCCTTAGTGGCAGTAGTTTCAATGGATCTGATTTCTAGGCAGATTGAAGGGATAGCTTCTGTCTTATTTCTCTAGCAGATTGAGCACTTTCCCTGCCCAAGCTCAACTCATATGGGAACTCTGGGTTCTAACACCTGCAGCCTAATCCCAAAATGTAGCCAACTAACTACTCATTCATTCAACAAACACTGAAACTTGGAAGGAGCACCTATTTTTGCCAGGCACTGTTCTAAGTATGAGGGAAACATAGTGAACAGAATAGCCCAAACCACTTGCCTTTATGGAGTTTACACTCTAGGTGTCTTT
>NW_027530019.1:15131017-15189422 GCF_008692635.1 Crocuta crocuta
GAGGAAGGGGTAACACAAGCAACAGAATACATGAGTAAATTGACCTTATCTGGTATGTACATTTTGGCCAGATTCTGCACAATTTGTAACTTTTTGTGTGTGCAAGTCACGGAAACCTGAAGTTTCAGATCTTGACTTAATAAGGGCTGCATTGAGTTGATTTGTGGGCCAGAGTGACTTCTTAACATAGTGTAGTTTCTAACAAACTATTTGTAAAATTAATGGCCTCTGATGACCCCCATTACCATCTCCCTTCTTCCTGAAAGAAGGCATTTCATTGCTTTATGAAGCTGTACACAGAAGAGTAATTAAGTAACAATTCAGGCCAATGGCCTCTCGGAGGAATTAATGGTAGGGAGAGTTCATTAACCCCAGCTGGTTATAGCTTCTCCAGGAAATGCCCTGGACCAAGGTTATCTTGGCGATTAATGTATTGGATAGAGGCTTTAACTGGGATAAAAATAAAGCTCTGTCTCCTTCCTGGGGAGCTTTTCTCCTTGAGGGGCTCCCAAAGGCAAGCCCATAGGGGCAGCAGAACCCCAAGCTTGGGGCCTTGAGTGGGAGGAGGGCAACAGATTGCCACTAGTGAGAATTGCTAAATCAAGGTAGAAACAGGGCACTGGGGGCAGATTAAGGTCCTTGTAGAAGCCTTCCTGCTATTTGGGAGGTGGCTTTTGATTAACACCCAGTGCAGCTTTAGGGCAGCTGTTTCCACCTTCTTAACTTTTGCAGGCCACACCCTGCCCTGCACAAAGTCGCTGCCAGAGAGATGCAGATTTTGCTGCATTGCTCCCAGGGATGCAGTGGTCTTTATGTGGAAGTCTGCTGTGAAAACCTCGTCTTTTGACAGGCTGGGCATTTGGGCTCTTTTTGCTGGGGCTTCACCCTCCTACTGCGAGGGGCCTGGTGGGATGCATAAGCCTGAGAAGCTTCCTGGGCCCTGGTTCTTTCTTCCGCTTCCCGGGGAGAGAGACCTATTTCTTCTGCTCACCTCACTTGTCCTCGCTTTACTTTGGCAAAATCTTCCTGGATATTTTTATAAATGAGCCTGGTTTTGAGGCTCATAGCCAGGCAAGGCTCTAGAACCTCATTTTAGATCAGTTTTCAAATACAGAATCAAGTACACTATTTTCCTTATGTCCTTATTTTTAGTGACTATTTCTGTACAGTCTTTAGGCTCATGAAATCTCTTTGAGTTTCCTTTCAGAATCCTTCTCAGAATAGCTTTTTCAGAAGCAGAAACTTGAACTAAACTGAAATGTGAAGCAAAAGAGAGAAGAGAGAGAGAGAGAGAGAATGTACCAGTAGTTAATATTGTCATTAGTTAATAACCAGTAAACTGTGGTAGTTTAAATTGGCAAAAGGTTATGTATTTTCTTTTAAAACTTAATCTACTTATTTTTGCCTGTTAACAAACCCTTTTTTATAGTTTTCATAGAATAGGTGTACTGTGGTATTTTGCCTTTTCACTTAATATTTTTTATGAACGTTTCCCAGGTTGATGACATTCATAATTTGCCTCACCGTATCCCTCTTACCACACTGTTTACTTTTTTGCATACCTAACTGCTCTTGAAGGCCTGGAGAGTACCTGTATGAATTTTCTAGAGCTGCCATGACAAAGTACCATGGGCAGTGAGGCTTAAACAACAGAAGTGTATTTCTCACAGTTCTGGAGGCTGTGAGTCCTGATCCGGGTGCTTCAGGGACTGTTTCTCCTAAGGCCTGTTTCCTGGGCTTGTAGACTGCTGAGTCCGCTCTGTGTCCTCACACGGTCATCCCTCTGTGTGTGTCCCTGTCCTCATGTCCTCTTCTTTTAAGGATATAGGTCATATAGGATTAGGGCCCACCCTAATGACCTCATTTAAAATTAATTACTACTTTGAAGGCCCTATCTCCAAATAAAGTCACATTCTGAGGTACTAGGTATTTATACTTCAACATTTGAATTTTGGGGGTGATACAAGTCAGCCTACATGCGGTATTCAGCAAATGGTGAACTGTGACCAAATTTATGAACATTCAGGTTGTTCTCTGTCTGCCTAAATAACAGCACTTGAGAGAATATATTTGTATAGTCATTATATTTTTTCAGAAAGAACCAGCATATTAAAGTAGACACATAACTTGTGCCAGTTTTGAATGTCTTTTCATTAGTTTATCAGTCAACTGCTTTTTATTTTACAGATGAGGAAAGACCAGAGAGATTACATGTCTTATTGGGATTAAAAAAGACTTTTAAACAATGTGCTGAACCTGAGACCACACCTCTCAACATTTTCTGGTTCATTCTTCTGTAAGCCTAGGAAAGTGTAACAGGAAAAGGGCATTAGCTCAATGATAACACAGGGCTGGTAGTATGGAGCTATTATTCTGGGTACTTCACATATTAGTGACATAATTTTTGTTTGCAGTGAGGTCATTTCTTCTAAAGTAACCATGCTTGACCTTTGCTTTCATAACCATTTGCTTTNTGCCCCATTTGCTTTATTTTAAATTTGCTTCTCTAGCTTTAGTTCAAAAAGTTTGCAGTTAGAAAGTGATCATTAAATGGAGGATTCCTTAGAAGCATAACTAGAAAGGATAACTAGAGCCTCTGCAAGCAGACTTTTGTAAAAGTTTTACACTAAAATTTAGTATAATTCTATACTCCCTTCTCAGTTCTTCTGTGTTCTTTCTACCGAGTACTGGGAATACCTTTAAACTGCTTATTGGTCCCTTTTGATAATTACAGAGAAGTCTTTCATACATTGAGATTTTAGGATGTCTTTTACTTAGCAGAAGTAATACTGTGGTGGAATGTTTATACTGTAAATGACATGTTTAGCTTAGCTTTGGTTATATGATTCATTATTCTTCATTTATTTAGTATTTTTCTGAGCACCTAGGTAGATAACAGGATAACCCAAAGATGACTAGCATACTCAGTTTCATAAGGCTCTGCACTGTGATAAGTGTTATAATGTAGGCAGAATAAAGTTGCTTTGGCGTTCAGAGAGGGAGCATCAAACTTTATGATTTAGGGAAGCTTCAAAGGAGTGGTACCTTTTGGAGAGAGTTGCGTCCTAAAGGAAGAGAGTAACATTATAGATAGTAGGAAAGGCTACTCTAAGAGGAGGGAATAATAGATTCAACGGCATAGTATGCTCATTGGTGAGTGGTAAAAACTCACTGTAGTTTTTGCCCAAAGTAGCATATCAGAAGGTGTGTTATATGAACAATTGGTTGTGTAACTGATAGATTTAGCTGGGGCATGGAGATAACATTTTTTATTTTAAAGATTAATTTTAAATAGTAATAGTTAATATTTAGTAATGCTATAAGTAGTATATTAAAACTTGATTTACAGGGGCACCTGGGTTGCTCAGTTGGTTAAGCGTACCAACTTTTGAGTTCAGCTCAGGTCATGATCTCATGGTTTGTGGGATTGAGCCCCACATCAAGCTCTGTGCTGATAATGTGGAGTCTCTCTGCCCCTCCACTGCTCACACTTTCTCAAAATATAAATAAGTAAACTTTAAAAAAAACTTGATTTAGAGACATTGCTTTGAATGAGAATAAATTTATTTGAGTAAAAACAGTCCTTGGTTTAAAGAAAAATATTAAGTAGACAGCGATTCTGGGGGAAGATGAATGTAGCAAACATTGTGAATGTGAGTAAAGTTTGGGGATTAGTGTTCTAAAAGCATATGAAGCAAAGGACAGCTAGGTCAGCTGAGGACCACCAAGTGTTTGTGCTCAGGATGTCGGGTTTCATCTTAAAGCACCCAAGTGGCATTGTAGACTTTTAGGTGGAAGAGTGACATGGTCATTGTATTTGAGAAAGATAATTCTGGAGCAGTGAAGGATGGATGGGAGGAGGAAGCCCCCAGTGCTTGTCCAAACTGTGCATTATTATCAGCCATCTCAGGGGAGATATTTTACTTTATGTTTCCATTTGGAATGGAGGCTCAAGTTTTTATCATGACTTTTCCCTCAGTGGAAATTACATATTAGAGTTCTTTTTTCCTTTATGTTTTTTTTTTTTCTCTTTGGTTTATAAGGGCAATACTAAATCTTCTTGGTGAATGATGTCTACCACACTTACAATAAGAGGGTTTTTGTCCCTAATTCCTCCACTCTAACTTATGTAACCATTGTTTGAATAACTGCAATCTATAGGTGATTTGGTCTCTCATTGTTTTTGTTTGTTTGTTTGTTTATTTATTTATTTATAGAGAGTGAGCGCATGCACATGCGAGGCAGCAGGGAAGGGGCAGAGAGAGAGGGAGAGGCAGAATCCCAAGCAGGCTCCAAGCTGTCCGTGCAGAGCCAGACACGGGGCTTGATACCACAACCCTGAGATCATGACCTGAGTTGAAATCAAGAGTCTGATGCTTAACCAACTGAGTCACCCACATGCCTCTCTCATTGTTCTTTTAAATTGTTTTCATTAGATCTATTTCTTCCCCTAAGTAGAAATGTGGAAATCCCATGACAATTTCTGATTGCTTTCAGTCACAAAACAGTGTTCCACTTCAGTAATCAAAGGATCCAGTACCATAATCAAAATTCTGCACTTGGTATGGAGTGGAGGTTTCTGCCTGCTGGCCCCTGAGGCCTACTGTGGGTGGAAAGATCACAGCGGGGAAAGGGCTTATTGATTTTCATCTCTTTCCACAGGGAGCACGTCTGCTTCTCCTTTCCACCGGCTGGCTACTCATTCAGACACCTACCAGGTAAAAGAGGAAAGGAGACTTTAAAGTCCTTACTTGACCGGTTCTGTTGTGCGCCGGCACCATGTCCCGCAGGGCCTGCTTGAAGTTGAGACCTGATGCTTTCTCTTGTGGATGCTTCAAAGAAGTTGTTGGAGGTTGCCTAACCATTGTCACGACATAACTGGAATCTCTAGCTTTGACCTGGACGATTGCATGTCTAATCCAGTCGTTCATTTGCTTTTCCCTCAGCCGCTAAGACTTTTGTCATCATGCCAGCTTCTCTTTGCTGATCACTTGCCCTTCCAGGTGGCCAGGACTGGTGACATAATTTGTAGAACTCTGTGAACTGAGTTCAGTCTGTGTGGAACTCTGAGAATGCAGGACTGCTCTCTCAGAAATTATTAAGAATGTTCAGCCAGTGACAGCAGAACATTAAACCAAGTATAGATTCCTTTTGAATGCAGGTTCTTGTGTGACTGCACAAGTCCCATGTCCCCGAAGCTGGCCTTGTAGGTGGCTCTCAGGAATGAGACCTAAGACAATCCTGTGCAGGCAGACACAGTCACATATTCTTTGTCTCAACAGGCTCTGGAACATAGGCCCACTCCCACTTGTTTACTCTGCTGTCAGAGCAGTTAGCTAACCTCTATCATGCCCTTAGATTTTCTAGATGACAGACAGTGCTCTCCAATATTCCCTAAGCTTTCAAGGGCACCTAGTAAGATCTCCTAATGGGCTCACCAAAACCCTTCTCTTGTATTATTTTCCTATTGTTGCTAAAATAAATCACAAATTTTGTGGTGTAACACAGCACAGATTTATCACTGTACAGATCTGGAAGTCAGAAGTCTGACATGGTTCCCAATGGGTAACATGGAGGTGTTGGCAAGACTACTTTCCTCAGGAAGTTCTAGGAAAGAATATTTTTCCTTGCATTTTCCAGCTTCTATTATTATTATTAATTATTATTATTATTATTATTAAATGTTTATTCATTTTTGAGAGACAGAGAGTGAGCTGGGGAGGGGCAGAGAGAGAGGGAGACACAGAATCCGAAGCAGGCTCCAGGCTCCCGAGCTGTCAGCACAGAGCTGGACGTGGAGCTTGAACTCATGAACTGTGAGATCATAACCCAAGCCGAAGTCAGACGTTTAACCAACTGAGCCACTCAGGCGCTCCATCCAGCTTCTAAAGGCCAAAGCATTCCTGGTCTCATGGCCCCTTCCTTCTACCTAAAGGCCAGAAGTGTATAATCTTCAAATCTCTCTGATTCTCTGAGCTTTGCTTCTGTGATCGTATTGTCTTCTTTCACTCTGACTCTTGTGTCCCTCTTATAAGGACCCTAATGTTACCTCTAGTTCACCTAAATAATTCAGGGTAATCTCCTCATTTCAAGACCCTTGGCCATGTGAAGTAACGTATCCACAGGGAATGGAGACAAGGACATGTTGGGAGGGGGGGTCATCTTTCAACTTACCTTACTTATCTTTTTTTGTTTTTTAATGATTTATATTTAATTTTGAGAGAGAGAGAACATGGGCAGGGGAGGGATAAGGCAGGGGAGGGGACAGAGTATCCAAAGCAGGCTCAGCAACCAGCCCAAGATGGGGCTTGAACTCATGAACCCGGAGATCATGACCTGACCCAAAGTCGGATGCTCGCCTGACTAAGCCACCCAGGTGCCCCTCCCTCACTTATCATGAGGCAAAGAGAGAAGCAGCCCTCCCATCTTTCCCTTTGAGTTCACATCTCAATAGGCTAGGGAGCCGTCTGTACCCCATTGTGGACATAGACACAGCAAAGCCCTCTGAAGAAATCTGCCTGCCAATCTTGGCTCTACACTAATTCTAAAAGTAGGTGAGGAGTTTAAGAATCATCTAAGAAGTTCTCCAAATAAACTCTACTCAAGTCCTTATCACAGGATCTATTTCAAATTCACCTTTTGTCTTATGCTTTCCTGATTTTACTGTTAAAATATTCCAGTACCAATTAGTATATCAACTTTGGTCCTTACAGAAAGTGTTATAATGGATTAGTAGGAAAACAATAATACATCATTCTATTTTTTGAGGTAAATGTTTCATTTCCCTGTGATGAAAAGTTAATTTTGAAAATTCTGGGAAGTGATTGCTTTCTTCTATTCTCTGCTTTGAGTCCTGATACCTTGCAGTTTTCACACTTTCATGACTTAGAGTAAAATCTTCAAGTGTCATTTCTAAGAATTTTTTTTTTCCTTTTCAAAATGGGATATTGGAATGGATAGCTCTATGTGATCTCTTTGACTTTCTGCTGTAAGTTTCAGCTCTGTGCCAGGCTCCATGACCCCTCACCTCACTGATCATGGGAATCTAACTTACCTGGAACACAGCTAGTCTTGTTTTCTGTTTTCTGTGGCTATGTGCTCCTGTGCTCCCAGCCTATCCGCTGAGCTTGTACATCATTCCTGTGACCAGTGTCCTATTTTATTTCTCAGTTTCAAGGTCTAGAATTGTGTCACAAACCTACCTGGGAACACAGTTCTGACCTCTTCTGCAACTAGGCTCTGTTTTTGTCGGAACCTGATGCACAGGTCTCTGACCCTAAATTGTTCCCTAGAGCTGGGCCCATCCAGTGCTTCTTCCTCTCTCTGAAGTCCTGCCTACCCACGTCCTCACAGCTATATGGTCCGCCTGCTTACTGGAGCGTGCGCCTGTTGCTATTTGTTGGATTTCCTGGGTTCTAATCACTTGCCTTGTCCCCATCCTTTGTACCAGCTCTCTAGATCTCAAATGCTTTCTCCACTACCATCCTCCCCTTTGCTGCCAAATCAGAATCTTAAAGGCTGTCCTTTCCAGAAATTGTATTTTATCCCTACTTTAGCAGCTCATCCTCATGTGGAATATTCTGCAATTCTGGGGATGGAATTAATGTATAAATTGGGGTATTTTCTTATGAAAGTGAAAAATGAGATTTTAAAATTAGGATATATTTTGAAAATTCTATGCATAGGGTGTAGTCTGGTGACACTTAAACACATAAAGCATTTTAGGGAGCTATTTCACAAATAACATAGTGTTCTCAGAGACTGAATTATGCTACACTTCAGGAGAGAGGGTGCTCATCTTTATATTTGATTTTTTTTCTTCCAATACTCATTGATTTTTGTTTAGGTCCTTGTAATATTTAGTAGACCTTTTCCCTGTGAAAATGTAAATAAACAAAGATAAAGATGAATGTTTTCTTAAGCTGATTTTATTTTGAAACAAAACATCTCTGAGAGGTCAAATTCAAGATAATTTCAGAATTCTAAACAGGTTTTATAACCTCTATTGGCAAGAGATCTGTATTTGCAGAATCCATAAAGCTTTTAAGGTATAGTTGATATTGAAACAATAATGACCCTGGAACAGGATATTTCCTGGAGATTGATGACCGGCTGGGAGGGGTTGATGGCCTGAGGTGTAGTTGAGGGCCATTAACCTCAGACAGTCATTAAAGCCCAGGAAATGTCCTATGTCTAGGTCGTTATTGTTATTATAAATTGAAAATGGAAAAAAGAAACAGGCATACAGATGATCTGAAGGGCGCCTCCATTTCCAATGGTTTGAACAGGGAGCGTTCTGGGAGAATTTATTCCCCCGTCCATTAGCCAACCAATCTCTCTGAATCCTCTGTCACATCGTCCTTCAAGTGATGGGTCTTTGTGCTGGAAATCCCTGAATTCCCCAGACACCTGGGTAGAGAGAACAGTTCCCTTGTTGCAGCTACCTTTGCTCAGAGTGACTGGATTAAACAAATAGTAATGGTGAATAGCTTTGCCACTGCTCTTAATTGCACCCTACATTGCCACCTACGTCCTTCCCATGGGATCAGCTGTTTTCTTCTCTAGCTGCAGTAAATCTTCCACAGCTAAATTTTAAGCCATCGAATATTTTGTCTCTGCTTATTTCTCAGGTCCTTGGGGGTGAAAGTGCATGTTACTTGATTTGCAGTTGTGCTGTCTCTAGTCAAGCTACATATGGCATCCCTGTTCAGTTCCTTATTCAGCTTTCAAACAGTACTATAATTCAGAGAGATTTTGAATTCCCAATTCATAAATGATATTTAGTTTTGAATGTATTAAATTTCAGCTTTTTTTTACTCATCCTATAGTAGAAAATTCACCTTCCTCTTTTTTTTCCAAGGAAAATATTCAAAATGGAGAAGTTATCACTTTAGGATTTTTACTCAGGTTTCATAACTAAGTTGGGTGCGAAATACTCAGCTTGAATATTCTGCAACAACTTTCCAAATTTATTCATTGGCTATAGGAAATCTTATATAAAGTTTACCAAAAATATATCGGAGCACTATGACCTGAACATCATAAAGTTACCATTTCATTTACTCAGTAGTCACAAGGTTTGAGCCATGTATTGGATCAAATTCATCACTGTTGACTGAAAAAAAGAAAGAAAGAAAGAAAGAAAGAAAAACTCAGAATATTTCCTGTGATAACATTGGTCGGAAACATTAGCTTTAGAAGAATAGCATTTCCATGTATAGTGCTAGGCTGTCAATATTGTTATGAATTTTATAAAAATGACCCATCCTCAGAGGACTCCTCTTCTTCCTATAATGCCTGTAATGGTACCTGAAATTCCTGTTACTTATGACTTTGGTCTAAGTGAAATTCCCAGTTAATAAATACAAATGGTAGGGTGCCTGGGTGGCTCAGTCAGTTAAGCTTCAGACTTTGGTTCAAGTCATGATCTCATGGTTTGTGGGTTCGATTCCCGCATTGGGCTCTGTGCTCGCGGCTCAGAGCCTGGAGCCTGCTTTGGATTCTGTGTCTCCCTCTCTCTCTGCCCCTTCCCTGCTTGTACTCTCTGTCAAAAATGAATAAACATTAAAAAAATGCAAACAGTAAGTTTTTGACCATTGATATTTACTAAATCTTCCACACCACAATTATCCTGGAGATTCAATATAATAAAAATGGTAAGATTAATAAATAATAAAGGGAAATATCATGAAAGTGTTCTTTTGTTCAGATCCCTGTGAATGAAATCTATGAAATTCCTTTTCTTGGCAGGGTCTTCAGAGTAATTCACATTCTCTTTGATGTCCCTAAAAGTCCTCCTATGCCACCACTCATTTTCATTTTAATACCTTTTTATTAAACATTGTGTGTGCGTGTGTGTGTGTCTGTGTTGTGTGTGTGTGTGCACACTTGTGTGTGCATGTGCTGATATGTGCCCATTTGCTGTCTAGAATCTCTTCTTTAGGCTGACTTTTCTGGGAGGTGGGGTGACTTTCATGGGCTGTAGGATTTGTTGTTGCCTTATGATGGCACAGCTCATGAAATCAATGTCTCCCTGTAGGTTGTTAGTGAAACATAGAAGAACTCTGTACCAGCTATGACTTTTTTTTAATGACAATCTGATTTTGAGTTTTTATTTTTGTAGTGTGCCTGTTGATTTCCTAATTTATTTTACTTCAACAATTCTCCCCAGTGCTTTGAGTTCCTATATTGCCCCTTCTTGTGGAATTTGGTGCATGTATTATGGTATGGTTTGGGGGATATTACAAATGATGCTGTCCATGGTGACCTATAAAATCACCCCCTGACTCTCTACTGAAATAGGCATCTTGAATCTCCCCTTGGGTTAAATTCCCTCCATATTTCATACTGTTGAAAAGTTCCAGGGCCTTCTCTCTGAGTAGTTCTGTAACCACATCTCTACTCCATCAGTCACAGCTTGTTCATGAAGGTCCTGCAGTCATCCTGCATAATCTACACAGAAGAACCCTGTGATATCTGAATTCTTGCATTGCAAGGGTAGGCTAGAGACCACTTGAGGACTCTGACTTCACATTATTTTTTCAAGTCACTTTTATTGTGTTTCTGTAAGGCATACCAAAAGGCATAAATATCCTGAGTGTACACCCACAATACAATCCAGACAAGAGAGAGAAAAATGGGACAACATCAAATATGAAAATCTGGGTGTCCTCATTCTAAAAGAGATGACAGCATGAGAAGACATAACTAACTATATTTGTTGTAAAGTTTTTAAAATTTGGGCATAAGCTTCTAATTACTACTCTTCTTCAGTGTATTATGATATTATTATAGTACTTCATTATAGTTAGTTAGCAGCAGGTACCTTAATAATATGTTGGCTGTGTTGCAGTGGGTTTCAGCCATTTTTAATTATTAGAATTGTCTTATATTGTTTCAAAATTTTAATTTTATTTTAAAAAGTTTATTTATTTTGAGAGAGTGTGAGCAGGAGAGTAGCAGAGAGAGAGGGAGAGAGAATTCTATTAGGCACTGTGCTGATGGCACAGAGCCTGATGCGGGGCTCAGTCCCATGAATCTCAAGATCATGACCTGAGCTGAATGTAAGAGTTGGCCATTTAACCCACTGAGCCACCCAGGAACCACTCAAAATTTTAATTTAAGTTTTTTAAAAATATTTATTTATTTTTGAGAGATAGGGCACAAGCAAGCAGGGGAGTGGCAGAGAGACAGGGAGACACAGAATCTGAAGCACGCTCTAGGCTCTGAGCTGTCAGCACAGAGCCGGACACGGGGCTCAAACTCATAAGCCATGAGGTCATGACCTGAGCCAAAGTTGGATGCGTAACCACCTGAGCCACCCAGGCACCCCAAAATTTTAATTTTGAATTAAATTCAAAGCTCTGTTTCCTTCTTCATCTGGCCAGGTGGAAGGAAAAGGATAAGGGTGAACACTTCCCTATTAAACTGCCTGTGGGGAGGTTGAGTTCTCTGACTGGTTAGTTGTCTTCATTTGTTTGGCTCAAGGTAATCATTTATTGCCTTTTGTGAGCAGGCATTTTGCCTTCATTTGTTTGGCTCAAGGTAATCATTTATTGCCTTTTGTAACCAGTAGTTACTGGTCTTCTCATATGTAGGTTCTTTAAAGGGTTTCTGAAGTCCTTCCCTACCTAATGCATAGTTTTGGATGTGAGAAATCTGACTTTAATTTTCCACTCCCTTAGCCCTTCTTAAAGTTGTCCATTCAAAATCAAGGTCCCTTTTCCTGATGGTCAGCCTTCTTGGTGAAGTCTAGATAGACAGCTATTGTTTAGCAACTTTTCTCTTATAGACCCTTTGGAAAGTCATCTTTCTATGACATGTCAAATAATACGGCAGGTAGCTTCATGGCTGCCTCTTCTCCCAGAACACCCTCCACTTATCTCTCCATGGCTCAGGTAGCCCAGGTGTGCTGGCCAAACAGATTGCCAACTGGAAAATAACCTGCCCAACTTCCTTTCATATAGACACTTCCTATTGTTTTGTTTTGTTCTCTTTTCTCTTTCTTTCTTTTCTTTTTTCTTTCCTTTTTCCCCTTCCTTCCTTCCTTCCTTCCTTCCTCCCTCCCTCCCCTTCCCTTCCCTTCCCTTCCCTTCCAAGTTAGTTAACATATAGTATAGTAATGATTTCAGGAGTAGAACCCATGATGCATCACTTACATATAACAGCCAGTGCTCATCACAAGTGCCCTCCTTAGTGCCCATCACCCATTTAGCGCATCCCCCCACCCAACACCCCTCTAACAACCCTCAGTTTGTTATCTGTATTTAAGAGTCTATTATGGTTTGTCCCCCTCTCTGTTTTTTATATATTTTTGCTTTTCTTTCCCTATGTTCATTTGTTTTGCTTCTTAAATTCCACATATGAATGAAATCATAAGATATTTGTCTTTCTCTGACTTATTTCACTTAGCATACTACACTCTAGTTCCATCCACATTGTAGCAAATGGCAAGATTTCATTCTTTTTGATTGCTGAGTAATATTCCATTGAATATGAATACCACCTCTTCTTTATCATAACATCCATTCATCGATGGACATTTGGGCTTTTCCATACTTTGGCTATGGTTGATAGTGCTGCTGTAAATATTGAGGAGCATGTGTCCCTTTGAATTAGCATTTTTGTATCCTTTGGATAAATACCTAGTAGTACAATTTCTGGGTCATAGAGTAGTTCTATTTTTAATTTTTTGAGGAACCTTTTTGCTGTTTTCCAGAGTGGCTGCACCAGTTTGTGTTCCCACCAGCAATGCAAAAGTTCCTCTTTCTCTGCATCCTCACCAACATCTGTGGTTGCCCGAGCTGTTGTGTTAGCCATTCTGACAGGTGACGTGATATCTCATTGTGGTTTTGATTTGTATTTCCCTGAAGAACAGTGATGTTGAGCATCTTTTCGGGTGTCTGTTAGCCTTCTGGATGTCTTCTTGGGAAAAGTAGGCACCTCTTACTCTTTTTTCTTAAAATTTTAAAAATGTTTTATTTATTTCTGGGAGAGAGAGAGAGAGAGACAGACAGACAGACAGACAACATGAGCAGGGGAGGGTCAGAGAGAGAGGGAGACACAGAATCTGAAATAGGCTCCAGGCTCTGAGCTGGCTGTCAGCACAGAGCCTGATGTGGGGCTCGAACCCATGGACCGTGAGATCATGACCTGAGCCGAAGTCGGATCCTTAGCCACCTGAGCCACCCAGGCGCCCCGACACCTCTTATCCTTAAAATGGATCACTTTTGAACCCTCTTCCTTTGGTTTTAAGTAATAAGGTAATCTACTTTCCTTCTCCCTCATGGAATAGTGACTCCTTAAAAGGCTACTTTTCTCATTTCCCTCTAAGTTCTCTTTTTATATTACCCAGGAAGAGGAGGTTATACTTGGTAGTAAGGCTTGTTCTAAACTGAGATCTGTTAGTAAGCCCTGTAGGGATATTCTGTGTATTAAAATATGGGAGTCTTAGCATATTTTAGTCTTCAGCTCTATATCAGATGTAGTTCTGGGTAACATGAAAAATTCCCACTTGATATCATGCTTTAATCCAGAACAAGAAGAAAAGGGGAGAATATTAAATAAAACTACTATTGCTGTTCCTGTCCTAAAAGAATGAAATCAGACTCTGATAAACAAAGGTGAATGGGCAGAAACCAGCGTGAATCTTTTGGAGAAATTTGCTAGCCCAGAGAGGGAGTGGCCTGGCAAATATCCCTCAAGGAGTCTAGAAGGATGAGACTCCTTTCAAGGGCACCTTGTGTAATATTAACAGTTAATAGAGAAAACAAAAGTCACATTCTCTTCCTGTTGGCTCTGAATACCTGATCTTCCTCCTGGAAAGAGTAGAACTTAAAATATGAAAATAGAATCACATTTCAGGGGTGTTGGGTGAACAGAGAACACTGATGTGCTTTGAGTTCAGGTCTTCAGGCCCTGATACATTACACTCCAGGATGTCAGAACCAACAAATATGATTTCTGATTACCTTTTGGTCATCAGTAAGAGCACTTGGTTTTTTCTGCTCTTGTTTGGTTGTTGTTGTTTCACTTTTTTCTTGACAGTTCAATGAAAGTTTACAGGGAAAATTCCAAAATAAATAAATAAATAAATAAATAAATAAATAAATAAATGGAGGGGGATAAAAAGAAAGGTAAAGGGTTTTGAAAACTACAACCAGTAATTTTGATGTCATTGTAAGCATAATTTTTGACTAGACTAGTAAGTAGATAGTTTATGAGCAGTTATCAAGGGAGAATGATCTTTGAAAGCAGCGTGGATTCAAGAACAATAGCTAGACTAATCAGATCTTGTTTCCCTTTTATTAGACTAGTAATTCCAAGTAAAGCTGAAATTAAAATGTATTCTAAATTCCAAAGAACATCTCACATTCTCTCACTGCATTCTCAAAGATATGGTTGGGAGACATGAGTGAATTATTGTTTGCATAGGTGGATTCAGAGCTCGTTGAGAAAAAAACTCATTCATTCAACAAATAATTTTGAATTCTTGTTGATGTCTAGGCAATGTGCCTAGCCCTCAGAATAAGAGACTTAGGGAATTAACATTCATTAAGTGTCTGCTTTGTGCACTTATGCTTAGTGCCCTGTACATGGGATCTCTTTTACTTGTCTGAGAAGTGGACATGATTGTGTCTATTTTACAAGTGAGGAAACTGAGGTTCAGCATTGTTGTTCAAGATCTTAACATTAGTATGAAGTGTTGTTGGGATTCAGACTTTGATCTACATCATGGTAAAGCCATGATGTTCCCATGACATGATTTTCATTCCTCCAGAGAGTAAAGCTAGTTTCCAAAAAACAAGTCAGCATAGCAAATTCAGCCTCAGATGGTGAGTCAGTATAATGAGGAACTCTCCATCACCTGGAACTCTGAAGCCCCTCATGTATGGGTGAGCTCTGTGCATACCCCACCCACTCTCACTGCAGGTTTTCAAGGAAAGAAGGAATTACTTTGTCAGCGATTACAGGATGTGATATCTGTGTTAGGGGAAAGGTTGAATTACATCACCTCTGAAATCCTTTCCAATTAGAGTAAGCTTTGAGTCTTTGACATTCTGTGCCTATTAAAGAATCCCCTCTTACTTCTGAGAAAATGGGTTTATTTACTGCCTTTTTGACTTATTGATGTAGTGAAAATATTTTACTATGCTTTAAAAATTTTTTTAAATGTTTTGAGACAGAGATGAGAGAGCGAGAGCGAGAGAGAGAGAGAGTGAGAGAGAGAGAATATGTGCACATGCAGGAGCAGGGGAGGGGCAGAGAGAGAGTAGGGACAAAGCATCCAAAGCAGGCTCTGTGCTGACAGCAGAGGACCCCATGTGGGGCTTGAACTCACAAACTGTGAGATTAGGACCTGAGCTGAAGTTGGACACTTAATTGATTGAGCTACCCAGATACCCCTATTTTAACTATGCTTTTAAAACTCTTTATAAATGTCATTTTAAAAGATATCATTATTGAAGTTTTTTTTATATATATAATGGTTTATCTTTACTTCTAAATTATTCCTTAGGATAGATACCTAAATGTGGAATTATTGTAACAAAGTGTTGGAGGCTTTCAGTGTGTGTGTGTGTGTGTGTGTGTATAAAATCTAATAGTTCTTTAATAAGTTGTTGGAGGAGGTCATTGGAGAATGTAACTGCCAGTGGGGGATTCTCATTCCCCCACCCCTTGTCCTTGAAATGTCTCTTCAACCCACCAGTCCAACAGTGGGAGCCATTTTCACAGCCTTGAGAGAACAATGTATTCTAGAGACCACGTGGGTACAGTCTATGTGACTGAGCTCAGTTAAAGGCCTCTGTATATACTTTAATTTCTGGTAGGTGGGCACAGACATCTATTCATGTTAGTAATGCTCAAGACAAGCCTTGTATGTAAGTTCTGTTACTTTTAAAACTGCCACCTGCCAATCTGGAATGGTCTATCTCTTTCTTCAGTCTCTCCTTTGCCCTATGTGTATGAGGGCCAGTTTCAGATTTTACTCAGGAAGCTCCTGAGGTTTTCAGCCAACAAAAGTATCTGTGTAGAATTATATTCCCACAAGCAGGGCTTGAGAGTACTTATCTTCGCTTCTGTGTTGAATGATTATCACAATTTTGGGTAAATATTTAGGTGAAAAATAGTATCTAAAATATGCTTCAGTTTTGTTTCTTTGATTATTAATGTGGTATATTTAAAATTTTTCATATTTATTAGTAATTTTATCCTTTTGCTAAATTGTTCATTTTTCTATGAGGTAAAATACCAATTTATATAAGTAATTTATATATGCAGAAAATTACCAGTCTTATGCAGTGTATCTTACATTTATTCCTCTCTGTTTTGAGTTTTAATTCTCTTTTATTTTGCAGAGTGGGGAGGGACTGATTATTTCAAAAAGACACTTGTCAATTTTAAGTATCAAAACAGTTTGTGTTATTGACTTTTCCTCTTCTGTGGAGACAGCAGTATGCATTAAGCTGAAAAATTACTTTCCAAATGTGAGAAAGGGGTTAGACTGCTGCTTCAGAACTGTGGAATTATAATAACATCTTGGATTGCAAGTAACTTGTTCTGCGAGTGTTCCACAGGTTTCTAATGTTTCTAGTGCAAACATTTCTAATAAATTTTATTCGACACATGAGTGGTGTCTTGGAATATGAGTAATATGTGATGCTGAATGTCACATGATCACCACTGAGCCAATAGTTCATCTCTGTCTCTGTCTCTCTAGTTGTGGGAATGTGGGTGATCATTTCCCATGCTCGGATGCTCCATCTCAGGCTGTGGTGTTTGGCAGAAATCAGTGTTTTTTCAGAACATTGGAATGTGCTCACAACTGGCACTAGTGTATTTTTTGTTACTTCAAAACACCAATGGACAGTCCTTTGTCTCCCATACAAGAGTAATAGGAATGCTTTGCTTCATTCTAGGTCAGGCTGCCTGCAGATAGAGACACTTTCCTCTGCTGCCTTATTGCCAGGTACATTAAATACAGTAGATGACAGGAGTTTATTAATACTCTACTGTAGTCAACATCCATATGAGGTATACAATGGCCCCCATGCAGAAAAAGACTGCATTGAACCAATAGACAGCAGTGATTCTGTAGTGACAGTGAAAGTCATCTTATATAATAAGCCTCCTCTTTTGTCTCCCTCACACCAGCCACTAAGGTTTTCAGAGGTAAGTGCAGATTAGTTTATTTATTTTTCTTTATGTTTTGTATTTATTATTTTGTATTATATTACAGTATTGTAATCATTTATATATGAATATTTTTGGGTTGTGAAATGAATCATCTGAGTTTCCATTATTTCTTATGGGGAAATACGTTTTGATATACAAATGATGTGGATTACAAGCATGTTTCTGGAATGAATTATGCTCGCAAACCAAGGTTTACTGTATTTGGATTGTTTACAAGCGGTTGCCACATCATCATCAACAAAAAAGGTAATTACAAAATGTGTACATCACAACATGCCTTTTTAAAAAAAGTTTATTTATTTTGAGAGAGAGAGAACATCGGAGGGGTAGAGAGGGAGAGAGCGTCCCTAGCAGGCTCTGCGTTGCCAGTGCAGAGCCTGATGTGGGACTTGAACCCACAGACCATGAGATCATGACCTGAGCTGAAACCAGGAGTTGGATATTTAACCAACTGAGCCACCAAGATGCCCCAAAAGTGATTTTTTTTAAGAAAGAGGGAGAGAGTGTGCCTGACTAGGGGAGAGGGATCACAACATGCTTTTAATGAGTCTTTGCACTGTGCTCACATTCCCGTAAATGTTCTCAGAGATGCTCAGCCTCAAGCCCAACTGGAATCTCTGGGGAGTGGCAGACACTGGTGAAAAAAACACAGGTTGGGGTGGGATATGTGGCAAAAAGAGAAGGCAGCCATCCATTTAGAGATCAGCCCTCAGTTTCAAGGCCACCTTTCGGCAGGCTGGCCTCAGGCTGGAGCTGTGGTCAGAGGGAGGGGCAGATGCAGGGCGGGTATCATTCAGGTCAGGCAGAGGCTGGTCATCCGTTGTGTACAAAGGTGCTCCTCTTTGGTGCGTATTAGTGTATTTTCTAAAATCATAATTTGTCTTTGCCAGTTTGACTGCCAGTCTTAGCACACTCAGCGCAGGTCTCTGCCTACTTACATTTATCAGTAAGATTCTTCCTTTATCTCTTCTTCATATTTGTCTCCCTTTGGAGCTTCTTTTTCTGCAGCAGCTCTGAGACACCAGGTTCTGCTCCATCAGGTCTGATGACGTCATCCATCTCCTGGCAGCTCTGATCTCTGCCAGTTCAGCTTGCTCCTCTGTGCCTTCCAGGTCCTCCTCAATAATTACCAGCTTCCAGGCCACCCCTTCATACTTCCTGTCTGCCTCTTCTATGATGTGCTCTGCTTGTCTAAGTTGCGTTTCCTGGAGTTCCATCTTTGCTGCATATTTAAGGCTCTATTTTCAATAACCTTTGTACCTGTTTCACTTTCAGTGGCAGGTTTCTGGGCTTCTTCAGCATTTGCAGGGCAGTGGCCAGGCACTCCTGGGCAGGGTCCCTCTCTTCCTCAACCAGCTGAATCTTGTGGTTTAAGGAGGCTACCTCAGCCTCAGCTTGCTCCCAGGTTTGCCTTTGCCCTCCACTTCCTGCTGTAAGTGCTCAGCCTTCTCCTCTGCACCTGCTGCTGAAGAACCTGCATCTTCATTGCCTTGATAGTAGTGATCCTGGCCATGGTTCCCACCCAGCCACTGCCAGCACTCAGCTTCCTGCCTCCTCCACTCTTTCTCTGCCCCTCCCCCACTTGCACTCTGTATCTCTCTCTCTCTCTCTCTCAAAAATAAATAAACATTAATAAATATTTTTAAGTAGTGTCTACACCCATCATAGGACTCGAACTCACAACCCCCAGATCAAGAGCTGCATGCTCCATTCACTGAGCCAGCCAGCTGCTCCTATGGCTACTTCTCTTTAATGCTTTTCAGTTATATGAGATGGAGAGCTTCAAAGTAGCTTAACAAAAAATTGGGAATTTACTGGCTCACTAATGGCTCCAGAGAACTGCCTTTGGGTAGTGCTGAGTTCAGGGGCTTAATAGTATCATCCAGACTTGGAACATGTCCACCTCTCAGCTTGCTTTTACTCTGGATTGACATAATTCAGGCAAAGCTTTCCTCTTGGTGTCAGAATGGCCATGCAAAGATCCTGTCTTCTTAGTCACTCAGTGAAGGAAGGTTCTCTTTTTCAGTTGTTGTAGTACTTGAATGAGTCTCACTGGGTGGGCATAACTGTGTGTCCATTTCTGAAACAGTCATTCTGCCCAGGAACATAGAATATTGGAATGGCCCTATTTACCTTGTTCACTCACTTTTGGAGGGATAGAGACAGACTTACATAAGCCAAGAGGGAGCATATTATTAACCCAAAGGAAAATTAAAGTTCTACTACCAAAAAATTTAGATGTCTGGTACAGTTTTAATTTTGCTCAATGTATTTTATGATATAAAGACAAAATATTTTGTTGTCACATTTAAGTTTTTCTGTAATTTCTTGACTTCAGGGCCTGGAACCTGCTTCTTAAAAACTTAGAAAGCCATAGAACCAATAACATTAATTTTTATTTTCTTCAGTTTTTATGGTTTATATTTTTGCACTTTTAAGTAAACTAGAACTAAATAGACATAAAAGCCAAATAAATAACTAGTTTAGTAATATTTATCTCTGAAACTGCTTTATCACCTTTACAGCATAAATTTGGATGAACACTACTTTCTATTTCTAAGCCACTTATTGACTTTTTATGTCTATGTTTAAAAAGAATTTATTTTTAAGTAATCTCTAAGCCCAGTGTGGGGCTTAATTTACAACCCCAAGAAATCAAGAGTTGCAGTCTCCGTCGACTGAGCCAGCCAGGTGTTCCTTTTCTGTGTATTCTTATGCCAGCACTATAGCGTTTTGGTTATTGTAGCTATGGAATATCCTTTGATATTTGGTGGTGCAAATAAATGGCAGGTAGCGTGACTGGCAGGGGATAGAAAGACCTGGAGTTAAGAGTTTTACCTACTACAACAGAGCCTGTTTTTACCCAGAAGAGGCTGCCTGTGCATGTGGGCTCTCCTGGAGCTGAGGTTAAGGAGTAAATGAAAGGGAAGAGGGAGTAAGAAAGCGGGGACATAGGGCCATGGAACCCAAACTGCTTTAAAATATGGCAGTGCCTGTGTGTTACAAAAGATATGGTCTTCTCTATTTGGAGCACAAGGCAAATTATTATGTAGGCCATTGCCTTTTAGCACATTCTTTTTTTTTTTTTTTCCTTTTTTTCTTTTTCCTCACTTGCTTTTGACATCTCCAAGTTAGGCTTTTGATGCCACTCATGCTTCAGAGAGTGAGACCAGTTAGATGTTAGCACTTTATGAGCTTGCTGCTTCCAGGACTATTTACCAGGGAGAAAGGGTGGTACCTAACACTGAAAAATGACCTCTAATGGTCACATTTAAACCTGTCATGAGGGCTACTGGAGACATTCAGGGAACAAAGGAGCCCCCTTCCCTCCTGATAACATCATCCAAGTGACCTTTTTATCCTGTTGTAAGGCTTATTCTGTTTCTACTGCAGTTCAGATGGGAATCATAGGAGGGATATTATGCTTCTGTTTAGCCATCAAATGTTTATTAAACTTTAAAAAAAATATTTATAAATAATTAGAGAGAGAGCGTACGTGCACCATGTGTGGGGGAAGGGCAGAGAGAGAAGGAGACGAGGGATCTGAAGCAGGCTCCGTGCTGCCAGTGCGTAGCCCGACACTGGGCTCCAACCCATGAACTGAAGTGTGAGATCATGAACTGAGCTGGGGTCGGATGCCCAACTGCCTGAGCTACCCAGGTACCCCACATGTTTATTAAACTCTTAATATTTGCTAGGTATCGTGCTTGGGAATTTTAATATAAATAAAATATTCCCTTTTTAAGGGGTTCACTCTCAGGTCAGGTCCAAATAGTTCTTAGTTCCTTGAATTTGCTTTCCCAAAGTTGAGGCTCCCACTCTGAGGACTTAAGACAATTGACATTGCCCCACGTGGTCCATTTAGAGGTCAGACTAAATTGCCTTCCATGTTTACACAGATTCTAGAACTGTTAGGGTTCCCACTTACACCCACTTTGTGGAAGGAAATAGCCTACCACCCCACCCACCACCCTATCTCCTTCTTTTATCCCAGGCCTGACTCTGTTTGTAAGCATGCAGTATTAGACTCTTTAAAAAATTTCTACTCAAGATAGAATACTTTGTTTTTCAAACTCATTGTGTCCCTTTTGCTAATGTTGACATGACAAGATTTTCTTACTCTGGACATATTAAATCAGGACTCTTCAAAACCTGAGCTTTACCTTCTGTAGCTCCATTGTTGCATATTTGGAGTGTAGGGTACTTATGATTACATTTTAATCTGTTCTTATGAAATTCTGTTGTTAACAGGGACATTCTGGAGGGTCAGAAGATGAATTTGTGGCTGTATCAAAACCATTTCACTCTCAACAAGGCAAAGATACAGTGGCTTGGGGTGCTTCTCAATGGCCAGGGACATGCTTCTTTCTTCATTGATCCTGTTAAGTGACCAGATCCTGTCCTTTGGGGTAAAAAATATCCATGTGATTATATGCTCTAATTTATCATTCAGTGATCATATTAGCTATGTCACCTTCTTGCATTCCATCATCTGGGCCCCCCTGAGCTGTGAGGCTATTACCCTCTCAGGAAGGCACTGACTTACTCATCAAGGGGGACTGCTTCCTCTCCATACTGCTCTGTCTCCCTGGAAGCCTTCCAACAGGACATCAACATTTACAAATTGATTTGTACTACCTTGGCCAGAATGTAATTCTAAGTTCCAGTTTCATCTCCTTCAGGCCTTCTTCAAAATTCCAGCTATTCCTGTCTGAGTTCCCCTTTCTTGTAGTCTAGTACTTGCCCTTCAGGTTATTTATTTGCTGATTTCTTGACAAAAATCTATCTTTTACCAACTTATTTATCCTTTAAAGCTCCTATTTATTTTCTAGCTCTTCCAAGAAGCCTACCTGAATACTCAAGCTGACTTCAGAGTCACAATCAATTAAATGCTACTAATTTGGTACTTAATTATTAAACACCTTCCATCACAGTGTAGTAGTTAAGGTCATAGGCCTTAGACACAGTTCTCTGGGTTTTTGAGCTGCTGGAATTTGGGCAAGTTATTTACCACCTCTAGGCTTTGATTTTTCCATTGGGTTCGTAAACCAGGGCCGAGAATGACCTTTCTTGGTGTCACAGCAGAGTCCATCTAGTGTTCTGTATGTAGTAGATGTTCAAGAAGTGAGGAGAAAGTGCTTGCAGCTTCATTTTGACAATGATGGGTTTACTTTAGAAAATAGTTTCCTGGGGCGCCTGGGTGGCTCAGTGGGTTAAGCATCGACTTCAGCTCAGGTCATGATCTCACGTTCCATATGAGTTTGAGCCCTGTGTTGGGCTCTGTGCTGACAGCTCAGAGCCTGAAGCCTGCTTCGGATTCTATGTCTCTCTCTCTGCCCCTTCCCTACTTGTGCTCTGTCTCTATCTCTTTCTCTCAAAAATAAATAAATAGTAAACAAACAAAAAAAGAAAATAGTTTCCTAAAAAATAGTTTCCTGCTGCAAAATTTCTCATAAATGTTGATTAAGAGTGGTCTATAGGCATAATCTTTTTGAATTCTTAGGTTAAGGATTATGGACTAATGGATTATGGTCTCAAATTTTCTGAATTCACAATGTGATGAGATTAACTCATTGTCATTGGAGCTCAAAACAAGGTAATAACAATTGTCATATACTTCCCTGATAGATGTCAGAAGAATGAATAACACATTGACAAAAGAGTGTGGTCCTATGTAAATTATATTACTGAAACATTCAGAGTGACTGGCTTTTCTTATGAATGATATTGAAAGGAATTTAAATAGATTTTTAGGAAGTTTTCTTTGTGAACTGGTTTCTCTTAGATTTTCCCAGCAATCTTCTTGATCATGTTTAATCAGTCATTTATGTGAGGATTGATTTATTACCACAGGTTTTTGTTTTTTGTTTTTTCCAGAGAATTTGTTTAAAAAAATTTTTTTAACGTATTTATTTCTGAGAGACAGAGCACAAGCGGGGGGGTGGGGGGGGGGCAGAGAGACAGAGAGGGAGACACAGAATCTGATGCAGGCTCCAGGCTCTGAGCTCTCAGCACAGAGCCCAATGTGGGGCTCAAACTCAGGAACCGTGAGATCATGACATGAGCCAAAGTCAGTTGCTTAACCAAGTGAGCCACCCAGGCTCACAGAACTTGTTTTAATGTTACTTCCAGAGAGTTACTGGCTAGCCCTAGTTTGGTTTATCCTGTAGGTCAAGGCTTTTCATTTTGTGCCATTATATTTTCCCTCTTTTGAAGCCTCTCTGGTTTGCTAATAATTTCTAGTTCGAGTTCTGTCACAGGTAACCTGTGCAATCTTAGGACCTTACTTTCTAAACAAAGAGATAAATTCAGTGATTCTCAATAATTCTGAAAGTTAGTATATTTCCTTTAACATCACCATCAATTGTATGTATGTGGTGGAAGAAACACTCTGTTAACTGTATATAGTTTTTATGTATGATTTTTTATAATAAATGTTCAGTATAATTTTATGCCATTTTCTTAACTGCCACAATCAGAATTTGTGTTTAAGCCTTTTACACTGCAACATTCAAATGTTCTTAGTCACTGGCTTTTATAAATGACACACTGGTACACTGCTCTTCCTGCTTTTAACCACATCCCATTTAGGACTTAGAGTAATCTTGTCGAGATTTCCAGGGCTTTGCATTTTCATTTTCTTTTTGGTTAAATTCATACATATGAAATATTACATGTAAACATATGATATATAATCAATACATAATATGTCACATATATGCAATATATAATCCACTAAAGAGAACAATGACATATAGTATCTATAAATTATACTATATATATAACTTTTCCTTAACAGAACTATGTATCAATTACAATATCTCTTGAATATATATAATTTTATCCTTAATTGAATTGTATATTGAAGGCCAGCTGGAAGATGTTGTCAGATAGATATTCTAGCTTGAAGGTCATTCTCCATGACACATGGATTCATTCTTCCAATTTCTACTAATTTAAACAATTTTGAGTTATTTGAGTGATTCAGAAGCTTCTATTGCCTCTGATCATGTTGCCTGTGTGAAACAAATATCTGTAGATTGAACACAATTGGAAAAATTAATGCTGTGTGTGTGTGTGTGTGTAATCTTTTGAAGATATTTTAAACCAAAGGCTGGAATCCAAATTTAAGTGAAAAATTCAACAGTATTGGTTCCAGCAATAAAAATAACATGACTGAAGTGGTTGGATGAATGTTCACCTTCAAATGTTTACCAGTTTGCACATGTGCAGGCAATAATGACTATTGGCACTTCACAACTTATTCTGCTGCCTAGAGGTTGTCAGATTTTTTTTAGACATCTATTCTGTGGATCTCAATTTTAGAAATGTTACAATGGAAAAAATTATATCTTGGAATCAAGAAAGCATGGTGCATAACTGTCAATCAAGCGTAACTTGATTACGCTTGCTTCCTGCTCCCAAAGGCATGTTAGTATTATTTATATTGGTTTGCCATAAATATGGCCCTTAAAGGATTTAAGGGTTTGAAAGACACAAATGCTGGTGATGTTGGGTGTGACCCAAATAAAGTCCACTAGACTGTATGCAAAGCTTGGTGAGAGTTTTGGTACCCTCTCATTCGTCAGGGGAGCCTTTCTGTTAAGGTATCAGAGGCTTTCCCCCTTGCTTCAGGAAGCCCATTGTCCTGTCCAGGGAGAGAAATTCAATTGGAAGGCACTTTATAGATCTCTCTTGTTCTTCCTGGACACAGAAGAGAAAGCCCAACACCTGACAGTTGGAGAGCTTAAACCTCTGAGTGAAAAATTGCCATGAATTTGAATGAAGATAAGAGAGAAGGGGACAGTGAAAGATGTTCCAGTGGTGAGAGATCATCAGTGTTGGCGGCTGCCCCTCCCTCTTATCTCACCTAATGGCAGTTGCCTGCCAATGTTTATTTGTCCATTGCCATTCACCAGCTGCTCCTCTGCCATGTTGTTTTCCTTCCCAGATGGCAACACGATGTTCCACGATAAAACTGACACAAAAAACAATGCAAAATTTGTCTAAGAGAGGTTCAGCAAGCATGAGAAAAACATCTGATATCTCTCAGAGCCCGCCAAGTTCGCAGCTTACAGTGCCAGAGTAATTATGGGATGATTTGAACAGAGGCAGTGCATGGGGAAGCCACTTCCAAATGTATCAGGTAGGTTTCCAGAAGAGGCAAAACATTCAGCTCTCTCGTTCCTCTGGCACCCTGACAGAATCAATGAGCGCTGCCTGTGGCTCCCAGAAGCCTCGTACATTATGGAATCTGTGCTTTACCCCATGCCGCCTAATTAATGGCCCACTATTTTAAAAACTCTTTTATTCAATTAGACTCTGCTTTCAATAAGATAAACACTCTTGCTATCAAAATCCCGGGAAACCAACATTTATAGGCTGCCTTCTTGCCAAAGCATCTGTTTTTCTTTTGCCCTTGGTCTTTTATTTTGTCCAGTCTTCATTTGGCTGTTTGATTCTGTAAAAATTGACTGCTATTTTGGGGAATAATAGGAAAGGGTTCCTCTGCCATCTTGGTGCTCTGAAGGCTATTTCCCCCTTAGCCCCTACACAAGAACACAAACCAGAGAAAATCATTTTATTATTATAGATTACAAAGAGCCACAGATGTTATTTAAAATGGGGCATTGACTGGGTTTCATATTCATCACTCTTACTCAAAGCATTGCCTTTTATATGGGTTACCATTATTACATTCTTTGTCAGATCATATTTTTAGGTGAAATACTAAAGAGTTCTTTCTTCTTTAATCTGACAGTGTGCCTCTTCATTTGACTCAAAATTGTCTCCTAGGGATAATTGCGTTCATGTCTGTTTGGCTAGATTTTTCCATAGTTATAGTTTATTTGACTTACTTTAGTGACAATACTGAGAAAAAATAGTTTAAAGAAATCCTATCTTGGATTCTAGGAATCTGCCCCCCAACTGGTTCAACTGTGCAACTATTGATTTTAAAATATTGTTAGTGAAAATAAAGAATAGGAAATGCCCAATAATCCTTGGTGAAAAATATTATTTTACTGAATTCATTCTTTCTGACTTAAGAGTGGTATAATGTATTGATAAAATTTAAAAACAGATTTTGCATTTATTTGATCTGGGAAGGAAGTTTCTATTGTAGGTAGTCTCTAACAGGAAAACCTGTTTGGGAATTGTTGACACATTCCTACATGTAGGGAAAGGCTCTTGAAAGGGTTCAAAATTTCCTGAATAAGACCTGAGCTTAGGTATTATCGGGGCCATTAACATCGGCTGAGTTACTTAACCTCTTGTAATCTCTATGTCCTTTTCTAGAAAATGGAAATATAAGTAATAGTTACCAAATACAAATGTTGCAAGGGTCAAATCAATTGACAGATGCAAAAGAGTTTTATAATTTGTAAAGCACGGTGCATCTATTTTGGTGCTATTAGTGACATGTTTCTCTCTTTAGTTGTATCTTCATAAAGTCTTAGTTGTTCTTAGATTACAACTTTCCTTCAATAGGGGATTTATTTTTCTTTAATTTTATTATTTGTTCTCACAGCCTCAGATATCCTGGGGTATAGGGCAGTGTAGATTTTATGACTGTTGTGAATATTTGACCTTCTAAGGGCAGAGGAAAGATCTGAATATATTAACTTTTGAGGCCATGCTCTAAATCAGTTTTGTAGGAAGCAGCATCATTTGACATTTCATCCTTTTTGCAGGACAGATTGTTGGGTATTTTCCAAGTCAGCGAGAGCTGAACTTGAACTTTTTTCTTCCAGCATTGAAATCATTTGACTGTCTATATACAGGTGGAATTAATATAATGTCCATATTCTAGTTCATATTCATGTTAGATCAAAATGATTCCATGGAACAGAGCAAGGTCAGGTTGAGGACTCTCAAAATATTGAGAGAGGTTGATTTTACTAATCCATGTCTGCTGGAGTTCATATTCATCCAGAATAGAACTAAAGTCACCTGTATAGCAGTTGTGCCTATTTGATTTCAGTTCTTCACAGCTACTGTAGCTTACTTAATTATCTATGGTGAAGTAAGGAATTCACACTGATAGCCAGCAGAACCTGTGTCCAAACATTCTGACTCAAATGGTTTGGGGTGGCTTTTCATGATCAAAAATTGTTCAGCTCCCCTAGTGATTCTAAGGTACAGTTAGGCTGAGAACCACAAATTTAGAGGTGAGTGGCAATTAATTATCTACCAATATGTACACAGTAGTTAGGTATTTGGCTAGGTGAGGTTCAGCTAGGCATGATTTTTGAATGATCACTTGAACCAAGATTCCGTGATGATGTAAAAGTTATTTTTTTGAGTTATAAATATTGATACTAAAAGTTTACATTTTTCTGATCATTTATTTAGTTTTTTTATATTAAATTTGATGTTTCCATATGAAATATTAAACATATGTCACCAAGTTTTCAACTTGGAACAATGGATAAAATAAATTGTGAAAATGGTAAATATTGACAGATGTATAATCATATACACAAAATTTTTTTTGAGCCCAAGAGGAAAAGGGGTCGTAAGACCAAAATGTTTGAGGACCACTGCTCTAATCTATTATTTTACTTTCTCCAGAGCTTTATGTCTATCTGGAATTACTTTGTTTATTTGTTTATGCATTGTGTGACTTTCCCAATTAGAATACACTAGTATAGATTATTCATTGCTGGACTTCCAGTCTGGTACAAGTGTGTGATGCAAAATAGGCACTATGGGTTGAATTATGTACCCTAAACATTCATATGTTTAAGCTTTAATCCCCATTATCTCCGATTGTGACCTTGTTTGGAAGTAAGATAGTTACAGATGTAATTAGTTAATTACAGATGTAATTAGTTCTCCAGTCATACTGGAGAAGGGTAGGTGGGCCCCTGATTCAGTATCATTGGTGCCCCTACAAAAGGGAGATGTTGGGTGTAGACATACACACAGGGACTGAAGTTCAGCTGCTCGAGCCAAGAGGAGAGAGGCCTGGAGGGGATCCTTCTCTAGCACCTTCACAGGGAGCAGGGCTCTGCTGACACCTCGATTTCAGACTTCTGGCTTCCAGAACTGTGAGACAATAAGTTTCTGTTATTCTGTGCCACCCAGTTTTTGGTAGTTTTTTTTTGGCACCTTGAAGAAATGAATACAGTAGGTATTTAATAAAGACTGGTTAAATACATGAATCAACAACTACTTCATAGTATACTACCACATTTACACAACTATGTGATCAAGTAATGCTATTAGATTCTCTTTCTTCATGTGAAGAAACTGAGGCTTAGAGAGGTTGAGCAACTTGCCCCAGGTCACATATCTTTGCCTCCTTAGCCAGAGCTCCTAAGCTCTACACTGCGTAGCCTGGCATATATACTATATAATAGTATGTATGAAGACAGGAGGTCGCCACCAGTAAGTAGCAAAATGCTCAGAAAGAGTGAGTACTTAACTTGGAAGCCCAGTATCTGGAATGTCAAGCATTTAATCTCTCTCTCTTTCTATTTTTATAAGACTGATTTATTTTTTAAATGTTTATTTTATATTTGAGAAAGAGAGAGAGAGTGAGAGAGTGCATGTGCACTCATGCATGAGCAAGGGTGGGAGGGGCAAGGAGAGAGTGAGAGAACCCCAAGCACAGAGCTGGCAGCACAGAGACTGATGGGGGCTTCGATTTTGTGAATGGTGAGGTCATGACCTGAGCCAAAATCAAGAGTTGGACGCTTAACCAACTGAGCCACCTGTGCACCCTAAGCATTCAATCTCTTATTCAATTTAAAGATCCTTGGGGTGCCTGGGTGGCTTAGTCAGTTGAGTGTCCGACTTTGGCTCAGGTCATGATCTCATGGTGCGTGGGTTTGAGCCCCGCGTCGGGCTTTGTGCTGACAGCTTGCTCAGAGCTTGGATGCTGCTTTAGATTCTGTGTCTCATTCTCTCTCTGCCCCTCTCCTGCTCATGCTCTGTATCTCAAAAATAAATAAATGTTAAAAAAAAAAAAAAGATCCTTTCCCACCTTCACCAGCCTAACTCAGAAATCTGCACTGGGGAAAGAGGGGGATGGAGTCTATCTTTACTTTCTGTATTCTACCTTGTCCCTACTTATTTCTCAAGGTTAGGGTGAGGTGAGGAAGAGAAGGAGAAGGATGAATAAAAGTTCTTTTAATTAGTATAGTGGTCATTTGACTTTGTAGCCCTCTGGGTGGCAGATGGGATAATTTTTTTTTGGTTCTTTAGAGACCCCTATTCTAGCATAGTTCCCTGGCAAGAGATGTACCCTCTGGCTGGCTCTGGCCCTGGTTCTTTTTGTTGGAGTCTCCCTTGGACGGTGGCCACTTGGGCATGGCCCTTTGATGGCAACTCTAGTCCTGCTACTACCCTTGGCGTCCATTGTGACTCAGAGGAGACATTTGACTCATTTTCCCCATAAACTCCAAAAGTACAGGCTGCTCCCACCCTGGCCCTCTCCTATCCTTGGCCATAAAAGGCAGCAGTTCCTGCAAGCCTCACACATTTGGATTCTCTCCAGACTAGTCAGTCTCCAGGTTCTAGGTCCTTCAGTCTTCAGGGGTTGTATGGTAAGCCCTCTGGGAGGTTTTCCTGAAGCTTCCCATACTTGGCTTGAGTGGCTGGGGGGGGGAAAATGCTGAGAAATCTGGAGTTTTTTTTTTTTTTTTAAGTGTTTATTTATTTTGAAAGAGAGAGAGCGAGCGAGCGCGAGCATGAGCAAGCATGAGTGGGGGAAAGGCAGAGAGGGAGGGAGAGTGAGAATCCCAGGCAGTTTCCATGATGCTGGTGCAGAGCCTCATGTAGGACTCCATCTCACCAACCATGAGATCATGACCTGATTTGAAATCAAGAGTCGTCTGCTCAACTGACTGAGCCACCCACATGCCCCTAGGTTTTGAAATCAGTTTCATGATATCATTATAGATTAAATATTGCTCGGAATGTTATTATGGCCACAGTACCAAAAACACTGGTACATAATATAAATGTACGTGTTCCAGTCCATGGATCTGTCACTTTAAGTAATTCAACTCCTCTTACTAAACATCCTCTATATGCCAGGCACTCCACTAGGATAAGAGAAAGTTCCGTTTCCTAAATTCATGTCCAAAAAATTCCTTTGGACAGTAGTCTGGTGTTCATGTTAATGGACCTTGGGTGAGGGCTAGAGAATGAGCAGAGCATAAGAAGACAGACTGAGGAATTCTGTGGGTGTGTGTGCACTCACATGGCTTTGCTGTCAGACACGATGAATACCACTGGCCAGGCATTGGGCTCATCACAGGCATAAGTGCAAAGAGGCCAATCTGACTGGTTGTCCCATGTTTACATATGAAAACTTGAAAGGTTCATACTGCAGCTGGAAGGAGAGCCTGGTACAGTATGAGGTGATATTTTATACTAGTTTATTATCTTGGACAAAGCATTGAATTAGCTTGGGTGGCATATCATAGAAAAGACGTGTGGTTTGGTAGACAGAGCTTGGGTCTGATCATCCCTGTATAATTTAGTGAGGTGTGTAGTCTTGACATAATCATTTATAGTCTCTGAGTTTCAGTTTCCTTACCTGCAAAATATGGATAATGAAACTTCATGCATATATACCCACTATATTTAGCTAACTAGATCTTTTTAGCTTGTGCCATATATGATTTAAATAAATATAGATAAAACTCATGATCAGGGGAAATAACAGATAAAGTGTGGGTGGTAAAGATTGGGGGAGAAGGTGAAAAATAGAATTATAATTCATATACTATATTACAAAAATAATACCTATTAAAGTGCCTTGTAAAATTCAGTTAAGTATTAGTTAATAGTAATGCTTATGCTTTTTTTCTAGTTTCTAGGTACTTGCTATAATGAACACACTCTCACTAAATTTGGATAATAAAGATGCTTGACATTTCTGTAGAATTTGTTTTCTTTCCTTTAACTTCCTATTTTTAAAAAGCTTTATTTAAATTCAAGTTAGTTAACATAGTGTAATAATGGTTTCAGTGGTAGAATTTAGTGGTTCATCACTGATATGTAACACTCAGTGCTCATCCCAACAAATACCCTCCTTAATGCCCGTCACCGATCTAGCCCATCCCCCGACCCAACATCCCTCCAGCAACCCTCAGTTTGTTCTTTGTATTTAAGAGCCTCTTATGATTTTATGTGGAATTTCTGAAATTAATATTATAAAATACTGTGGAACTGATATTTATTTTATTTTTTAAAATTAATTCATCTGTTTGTTTTGAGAGCGAGCATGAGAGAGGGAGGGGCAGAGACAACAGGAGAGAGAGAATCGCAAGCAGTTTCCATGCTGTCAGCACACAGCCCAACGTGAGCTCACTTAGGTAAAGTGAGATCATGACGTAAGCTGAAACCAAGAGTCAGACACTTAACTGACTGAGCCACCCAGGTGCCTCTGGAACTGATTTTTGGAATGAGAATCATACTCTGAGATCCAGAGGTTAGGAAGAACAAGCTTAGATATGACTTCTGTTCTTTCTGAAGATTTCTTTATTTCATATTCCAGTTTTGGCAAAACTTTTATTCTGGTTTCTTTTTTTTTTTTAATGTTTTATTTATTTCTGAGAGAGAGAGAGAGACAGACAGATAGACAGACAGACAGAGTGAACAGGGGAGGCTCATAGAGAGAGGGAGACACAGAATCCAAAACAGGCTCCAGGCTCTGAGCTAGCTGTCAGCACAGAGCCCGACGCCGGGTTCAAACCCAGGAACCGTGGGATCATGACCTGAGCCCAAGTCGGATGCTTAACTGACTGAGCCACCCAGGCACCCCTATTCTGGTTTCTCAGTAACTGAATAATTTGGCGCCTCCCAGTTATGCCCTTACCAATCTTTAGGTCTGATGGATATTAATCTCTCTCAAAAACACGGGACACTTTTGCCTCTTTTCCTTGCGCATGGGCGCTCACGCACACATCCACACACACCCCTCTTATGTGCAGTTTAGTATGCTTAATAAATTCTAGTGATCAAGTAGGGAGTTCTTTAGTCAGTAGGAAATTGTCTCATTTGTCTCTGGGAGAAAAAATTCTTAATTACCTTTTAGAGAGTTTGTTTATTTTTAAATGATGTTAGAGTGTGGGTAAAGTTGTCCTTTAGGGAGGTGCAAAGCTTAATATGTTAAGAGCCTATTAAGAATAAAGTGTGATTTTTACATTTATTCATTACTTTATTCAACAAATGTTTATTCACCTACTAGATGCCAGTCAGCATTCCAGGCACTATAGGGGTATATCAGTGACCAAAACAGAATAAAAAAGGGAAAAATCTCTCACTGATTTAACTTTTTATTTGGGCATCAGACTATAAACAAGATATTTAAGTATATTACCCAGTGCCAGGACCTAAGGAGAATAAGGAAATCATAGCCAGGCAAATGAATCAGTAGAGAAAGGGAAGTTCAGTTTGGAAAGGTAGCCAGAGAAGGTCTCACTGAGAACCTGACTTATGAATTGGCCCATGGGACCGGGCAGGCTCTGGCTTATTCTGGAAGAGCAAATTCAGAGACCTGGAGGTGGCAGTGAGCTTGCATTAGTGGGGCTGGAGAGCAGCCTGTGTGGCCAGAATGGAGTGAGTGTGATATTGGGAGATGAGGTCAGAGTTAATGGGGAATGAGGGGCACTCATAGAGGCCTTGGAGACCACAATGAGGACATCAACTCTTATCTTGAGGCCAGTGGGGAACCACTGGAAGGCTTTGAGTAGAGAAGTGATATCTCAAACAGTTTAGTGGGGTCACCCTTGTTTCTATGATGAGAATAGCCTACAAAGGCAGAAGTGGAGACCAGGTGGTGAGAAATGGTCAACTTCTGGGTATATGTTGAAGATAGAGCCAGCGGGATTTGCTTTGGGTCTACTACTGGATGAGGAGGTGAGAAAAAGAGAGATGGTTCCAAGGCTTTTGGTCTAAGGAAATGGAAGAACTTAAGTGATGATGGGAAACATCAAGGGGAGACATATGTCAGCTTCTCCTCTGTACTTCTCTCTCCCCAGCTCCTTCCCCCACATTGCCTCTTCTATCTTTTTCAGCTCTTTACAGCTCATTTATTGATATCTTGTACCTTCAAGCTCAGGACTGTCCCATTTCTTTCTGTGACATATCACTATATCATTCACCATCTTGTTTACTTTTCCCATTTCTTTTAAATTTATATTTACTAAAAAGAAAAAAAAGCAGAAAAACTTGGTAAGAGCTATATATAATATGGTGAGAATTATGGCCTTTCAATCCAGAATTTCTGTTGTCTTCTCTTGACATGTAATGAAGCCATAAGATTTGTGGAATGGATATACCAATAATCTACATTATTGTTTTAGGCTCTGTGATATTTTCCAGACTTTAATTTCGTCATCTTTAAAACCCAACAAAATGTTCATGGATGGTGATGTAACTTTTGGAACTGACAGCTAGTGAGTAGACAATTAGGTTTTCATCCTCAGCATTTCTGCTGGTCAGAAGCAGCCCGGTTCTGTGAATGATATAGTATCCTTGGGGTTGGTTCATATTGATGAGATATCACGGGCAATATAAAAGCAATTTCTTAAGTACCTGTTCTATTCTAGGTATGATACTAAATGCTACAGAGAATATCAAACCTGAGAATCTTAACATTCTCCACTGTAATCATAGTCATTTGCACAACCAACCCACCGGGAATTGTGAGCTATGGTGACAAAAGGCCAAAGTAGTGGAAGAAAGATTAATTCTAACTAGAGAGTGTTCATTAGAAAAGACTAAGAAATTGCTATTTGAGTTTCAACTTGAAGAAAGAGTGAGATGTTTATAAGCAGAGATAAATAGAGGAGCACGAAGAAAGGTATGGTATGTTGATGGGAAAGTATACTAACAAGTATAGGAAATAGTGAATAGTTCATTTTGGAGGGCAGGGATGTATTACAAAGTCTCATGCCACCTGGAGGAGAATAAATTTGATGGCTGGGAAATGGACAACCTCAGTATTGTTTCAGGCCTTCAAACCTGTTTCTACTCATCCTTAATTCCACTCCTTTCTATCACCATCTGATCCTACTTTGTTCCCTGGATTCTCTTCTTTTAAGCCGAGCTCCTTAAACAGTACATTCCCTCTATTCTATATGACTTGTATTTCACTCAGCTTTCTTAAGCCCTATCCGCATGTAGCGTTGTAGTGTATGCTGTTCAGTTCCAGATCTAAAGTCATAGAACATTTGGAAGCAATGGTCAGTGAGTATCTTTGTATATGAAATCTCTAGGCCATCTCCTTTAAAAAATTTTTTTAAATGTTTATTTATTTTTGAGACAAAGAGAGATGAAATATGAGTGGGAGAGGGGCAGAGAGAGAGGAGACACAGAATCTGAAGCAGGCTTCAGGCTATGAGCTGTCAGCACAGAGCCCCACACGAGGTTCGAACTCAGGAACTGCAAGATCATGACCTGGATCGATGTTAGATGCTTAAGCAAGCCTGAGTCACCCAGGCACCCCTAGGGCATTTCCTAATCACCAGTGAATTTAGGCTTTCACCATTTTATTAAAAATCCAGATATATTCGATCACTTTTCTTTTATGACTTTGTTATTTAATTCTCCAGTTTTCTCCCCTTGTGTCATCAAGTCTAGAAACATTTAGTGATTTGCTAATTGCCCTTGAGAACTGCATTAATCTTAAAATGTGTAACGTGAAGCACTGCTTTTGCTGTGTAAGTTTGGCATTGTAAAGATTTATGCAAATTGTATCAATAACTCAGGAGGAAACCTAAACATACATTTTATTCCTAACCAAGAATTTTACATTACTGTTACTTTACCCAAATCAGACCATTAACGGTCTGTGTGTATGTACTATAAGCCTACATCAGGGGATTTTTAAGATGTGGGAGTCCATGAGAATGGATGATGGATAACTTACATATTTCTTTTCACTAATCTCTCACAGAGATTTAACATTTCTTAATTATTATCCCATATTAGCTTTATCAATACTTGTGAATTTGTCACCAGTAGATACCATAGATTCTTCTGGCATAATATTATTGTTGCAGGTCTCTCAAAATGTTATGTATATTCATCACTATTTTAAATTATGGTAGGTATTAAATTCACCATTAGACATTGATGTTTAATATGTTAAAGCACATTTTATTTTGTCATAATTTTTATTTTAAAATATTTTAATGTATTTATATATAATTGGTTTCTTTGTTATTCTGTATTTTATTATAAACATTAAAAAATTATACTCAGAAAGGATCCACAGATCTCACCAGATTGTCAAAGGAATCCATGGCACACAAAAAAGTTAACCCTGGACTACATAATGTTTTGAATTAGATCCAAAATAATAGACATATAGACAGACAGACAGAAAGAAAGAAAGGAACCATTGCTATAAGATCAGACTTCCTCCTTTGACTCTCCTGTTTTCATGAATCAGTAGATGATCCAGAAGCAGAGGACACTCTTAACATGTTGATAATGTAACTATAGCAAAGGATTGAGTGTATTTTCCATTAAACCTCCTTGTCTATTTAACTAAATGGTTATGGCTAGTGATCAAATACAGAATGCTTCAGCCCAGAGAGAAACTTTGAAAACGTGGAGCAATCTTGGAAATGTTAATAAATATATCCTATTTAATACCATATTTTCTTTGTTTGAGTATATAGTTGACAAAGGGGAAATGCCAACAAATCATTTCTACAAATAAGATTTATTGCTTTGTCTCTTGATTTGAATATTTCCTTAAGCAACTATGCTTTATGATTATATATATATACCCAAGTACATTTGTATGTATAGGTCTGTATTTATGTACACATACTTGAACATACGTAGATATCAAAGTTTTATCTACTGTGTAGTGAAAAGTCATTTTTATTAATAATATACTTTATAGCTAAGACTTAAAATGGGAGTTTCCTATTGCCTTAAAGACTAATATTCTCTATTATACATCTCTCTGGTTCCTATCTATTGGGGTTTTAAAAAATGAATTTATAAAATTTATAAAATCTCCACTAATTAATTACTGTGTCCAATTAGATTGTATTACTATGTCACATTCCAATTTAGTCATCAGTTGCTCATATATTAATGTAAAAAAGTAAAATTTTGGATTTTAAAATTTACATTTCAAACAAATTATTTCTGGCACAATTGTTCTATTTATGTGCTACACTATTTATCCAATGACACATTATTTTTTGATCCTTTGCTGCAGCTTCTCATTGAAAGCAAGGTTTTTATTTTAGCTACTTTATAAAGCTTTCTCGCACTAAGGAGAGGCAGAGGTGATTTATGCCTTCTACATACCTCTTCCAACAAATAATCATTTAAAAGATTGATTATTTGTTCATATATTTTTTTCTATGCAGATATTGAGTAGACTTGAGTGTGCCATCCATTACTATCTTGCTGTAATAGATTTTATTCTGTTCATGTACCTTGGGTATCTCTAGTTGAGTTTATGTTTCAAGTTCTTTCTATAAATGTCAGCCACTGAGGTAGTCAGTTAAGTGGACGGAGTCCCTCGGATTGGGTTCTATGGTCCCTGGCACCATGTGTCGTCTTTCCAGTAAAGTAGTTGCTGAAGTGCCCTGGATCTGGCAGATGCTTAGTTAAACACCAGTTCATGACAAATGGTGCTTTCTGATCAAAGTGTTCCTACTACAGGGGCACCTGCGTGGCTCAGTTGGTTAATGTCCAAATCTTGATTTCAGCTCAGGTCATGATCTCACTGTTCATGGGTTCGAGCCCCATCTTGGGCTCTGCACAGAGAGCGATGATAGTGTAGAGCCTGCTTGGAATACTCTTTCTCCCTCTGTGTCTCTCTGTGCCCCTTCCCCACTCATGCTCTCTCTCTCTCTGTCTCCAAATAAATAAACAGTTAACAAAAATGTTCCTACTACATCTTTAATTCTCTTGATAGAAGTGCTGATAAAACTTTATTTAGTCATATAAATGGCCATTATAGACCTGTTTTATGCTGTGTGATTTAGGCTGTCTATTAGATAAAGTCAATTTTGTTTTTTGGAATTTCAGAAAGTCACATTCAATAAAGACACAGTATAAATACCTGAGGTATGTCACATTACAGAATTTCACTATACTTTATTAAGCATCTACAACACATTACTGTCTACAACACATCTACTGTACTTAGCACTAATCTAAATGGTAAAGTTACTATACAGATCACCCAAGAAAATAATAAGTTTAGGATATTGCTCAAGATATCTTAAGAATGTTCAAGGATATCTCTCAGCAAAGACATCATTTCCCATGAAAATATATTATAAAATTTGGTGTTGACCTAGGAGTTTTGGATTTGTTGCCTGTGTAATAGCCTGGTAGAGCTCTTTGCCAATGTCAAGTCTGTGGGTTGCAACTAACATCACACTACATTTTCTACAGATACTTAAAAGACAAAGACCCTTTTTAAAAAAAAAAAAAGATTTTATTTATTTCTGAGAGAGCGAGAGAGCGAGAGAGAGCGAGCGAGCATGAGCCGGGGAGGGTCAGAGAGAGAGGGAGACACAGAATCTGAAACAGGCTCCAGGCTCTGAGCTAGCTCTCAGAACAGAGCCTGACATGGGGCTCAAACCCATGAACCATGAGATCATGACCTGAGCCGAAGCTGGATGCTTAACCCACTGAGCTACCCAGGTGCCCCAAAGGCAAAGACCTTGTAGGGGGACCATAAAACTTTGAGTTTTTCCTCTTGCTGTTGAAAAGCTTATGCCACATAGTACCTTTGGTTTTGTTTACTTGTTTTGTGTTTTGTTTTGTTGCTGTGCTCAAGCTCTTTGAGTCCTAAAAGTTTATCAGGGAATTAAAACAAAATAGATGGAAGGAAGAAAATCCATTCCAACGATGATGTAACTGAAGATTTTCTCCATATGAATGATTTCACAGCCCTCCATCCTTTTAGTCATTACAGAGCCCCAGTGAATGCCAGACACTGTGCTAGGTTCTAGGGGTATAGAGATCAGCAATATATAGTCCATGTCCTCAAGGAATTGACAGGCTATTTTGTAAATAGCTAACTACAGTATAGGATGGAATGGAATAAATGCTAAATGGAGAGAGAAGAGGACAGATAACTATTGGCCACAACCTGTCCTAAGAGACAGCTTATACGACAGAGAACCATGTGTTCCTTGATGAATTGCTATTAAAATCTAGCGTTCGACTGAGAGGTTAAGAATGTGCTGTGTTTGCCGACCAGGGTTGAGAGGGATGTATAATGAAATTCACTTAATGAGGCTCTCTGAAAGCAGAAGTGCTTTTACTAGAGGCAACTTCCACTTGTCTAGTCATTATTGTGGTTTGCTTATGAGTAAAGGGCTTTGTTGTGAACACATTCTTTTTCCAAAGGGCTCTTTTGACAATGGAAGGGGACTGCAGTTCTCTCTGCAGGCCAAAAGAGGGCGCTTGGAGCTCTCTGAATGGCTATTACAAACTGCTTCCGAGCAGGCATTTGGCTCAGGTTTGTCAGGATGTTTTCCGACTCCCATAGAATAGATCTGATTAAAATATGGTTTTGGGACCTGGAAAAGATGTGGAAGATGCAGGTAGGTAGGCTCTGACTTGGGTCTTTTTGAAACTGAAGACGCATATTTATTTAAGTGCATCTAATGTTAGTGATTCACAGTCTTATTCCTTTTGTCTTTTTAAGTAATAGATTAGTGTCAAAAGGAGCTGCTGTCTTGATAGGCACAGAATATAGCAGCAAAAAACTAATGTTTACATTCACCTTGAAAACATGCCTTTATAGATCTGTAGCCAAAACTTTGTTCACTTATGCTTTGACATTCAATTATGGAAGCTGCTCTCCATCCTTTTATTTCCTTTAAAAGTCCTCCATTTCTCAGTTGGGAATGTTGAATTCTTTTGAGGTCTCCAGGGCCATGGTGGCTCATAAAGTTCTGAAGATGGGGCCATTAAGCTTGCAACTAGCATCCTGAAGATTGGTTTGTGGAGCCAGTGCAAACATGACTGACCACCTTTGTTCACAATTGCAAGGATTAGTTTTATTTTTGTTTTCCCTCTCAGGGCAATCCTGCCTAGAGGCCAGGATGAAGTAGGAGATCTCTTGAGGTAAGATCAAGGACACTATAAGAATTTCCATTAATCCTTTAAAAACGAAACAATGAATGGGCCATAGCATGGATGTAAACTAGGATTCTTGAGTTTTAGCCTCCATCCAAAGTGGCCTGAGTTGTAGATTGATCTGAGAACCTCACCGTTTTACATTTTAGTTGTCTTCCCAATTAAATGGAAAACAAATAGATTTTTCCCTTATTCATTTGGAGTTCTCCAGGAGGATTAATTTTCACAGAGGCACTGGTGTAAAATTTATAGATCTCTAAGGACCATTTGTTTCTTTTTTATCTCTATCCTCTATGACAAGCCCAGTCTATGGGTTACAGTAGTAACCAAGTGAATATTTGTTGAATGAAGGAAGGAAGTAAAAAGGATACAATGTTTTCTTAAAACAGAACATCCTCAGTTCTGTAATTGAGGAAAGTAGGGTTCTGAAATTTTAAACGATCTTCAAGGGCAGACATAAGTAGGATGACCATATCATTTATTGTTCGAATGAGGATAGTTTTGAGATGGAAAGGGAATAGCATTAATAAATATGTCACTTCAGCAATGCAAACTGGGCTGTTCTGGGAACATGAAGTGTATGGCCCTTCAATTAGTGACAAGGTGAGGACTATCTGGGTCTTCTGACTCTGTGGTACAGTGTGCTCTCAAAGGTATAATTTCTGCATCCTAATACATGATGATCATGAGGCATTGCAAGATCCTATAGAACGATATGAATCTTTACTGAAGTGAACTATATTCAATGTAATTTTGGTGTTAAGTGTATTTTTTTTTGTTTTAGGATTCTTTATAAATTGTCAAACTATGGAAGACTGAAATACTTGCTTAGTTTAAGCACTCAGTACCCTTATTTTGCCAAATAATAGAGGGTTTTGTGTATCCTTTACTTGTTAACAGTAACATTTTATGTATGCCAAGATTAGTATTCTTCCCACTTTATAGAAGAGGGAGATGCATTTGTGATTTGTCCAATATAATCAGTCTGCCGTCATGATTAGACTCAATTATAAACTCCATTAACATGCCATTTATTTCATGTAAAAATGTAAAACGTACCTTCCCTTGCCTTCATGGATAAGTACCCATGGATATGAGCATACCATTACATTTTCACATTTTCTGTTTTGTTTTGTACTTGATAGCCTTAGTTCTCTTGTTCGTGCATATCCATCCCTCACATATTAGGTTTATCTATAGAATCTGAAATATTTTGTGCTTTAGTCATAGTGAAGGAGGTAAAGAGAGTTCCCAAGGATATAATAAATATAGCAATTTGGAGGGTAAAGTCATTAAGAACAGGGTACCTGGACTTGTATCACGTTGTGAAGATGTTCTTAGCAAAGTGTTGTGATCTCCATGGGCCTCACTATTCTCGCTATCATTCAGGCCTTCTTTCTTTGAGTCTTCTCCTTTTTACTTTAAGCAATCATCCATTGCTGTCTGAAATTAGTTAGAAATTAGAGTGAATTGGGTTATGCTAACAGTAACAACCTGAAAATTTCCATAGCTTAAAACCACAAAGCTTTAGTTTTTGCAAGTACATCTGGGTTGACTCCTCCATGTTGTTATCAGTTTGGGACCCAGGCTGAAGGCACAGCCCTTGTGGATAGTGGCCAGTTTCATGGCACAGGGAAAGAAGAAATGGCTGATCACACTCTTGCTCCAAAAGCTTTGTCTTGGAAGTGACACATGTTTCTCTTGCTTACCTGTATATGTCCCAAGCAAGTCACATGGCCAAGTATGATGTCATCAAGGTGAGGAGTGGGGGGTGGGGGAATCACAAAAAGGGACCCTGGAGTATTTGACAGAGGAGTAATAAATGGTCCCATTTAGTCTTAGCTAAGATATTTGGTTGGAATCACGTCTTGCTTCAGAGAACCCATTAAGATTCTTACCTTATCCTTTTATCAATAAGAATTTGACTTTACAAAAACAGTTTGAGATTATAAACTAGGAGTCTCATCTTACTGAATTTCAGTGCTATTTGGCATGTCTATTCTCCAGTCAATATTTCTTATCAAATAATAGGTGCAAATCATCAAGCTAAAGTACTAGCCCTGTCTTAAGGGAAATTACAAAACAGTGATTTAAATACGTGTACAATCAATTAGCTATAAAAGCATTGGTATTTGTAATTCCAGACTCTAGGAAACTTCTTATTGAGAAAGTTTTAATACAGTTTTAATTTTTCAATTCTAGTTTTTATATTAGTAATTAAAATACTTATTTAAAGAATCACAATATTATCTGAGTCCAAGAGTACTGCTTTAATTAATATTGTCTGATTACAGTATATAGTATTAAATTTTCTCTTTACCTTTGTCAACTCTAGCACAGAGTTTTTTAGGGTGGAGGAAATTAGGTCTCTGCCTACTGCCTTAATCCAGTGCTTCTTTTGAAAGAGGCAGAAATTGAATTTATGAACTCTTCTTTTGACCTCTGAATGGTGGAGAAGTTTGCTGAAGTGCTGGTGACCAAGAAACTATGTTGAGTGCCAATGAAGTTCAGAGAAGCTGCTACTTAAGCATGAATAGAGCTTGCTGGAGGGTGTCTACTTCTGGGTCCCTGCACACTTTTGGCCAGAAAGCCACACACTGGCTGCTGTGTGGAAGGAGAAAGAAGAGAAGAACCAGAACCGACGAGAGAGGTCATTTGGTCCTGGCCGCTGGCATCCTTTACTGACAAGGCTTACCATTGTGGCATCTGGCAGAAGAGAATGTTTACAGGGTCCAGCTCCAGGATCACAAAGCAAAGAAGTGTGTAGTTCGAGCTGAGAGGCAATTGGTTGATAACTGGCACAGTGACTGTAGAATGTGTTGTTTAGAAAACGAAGAGAGAGCCATTAATATTTACTGTGAGGGAATAGGTATAAACTAGTGCTGTCCTAGAAAATCAAGGGTTAGGTAGGAACTGAGCCCAAGGGGTGAATAGAACCTAGATGGGGAAGGGTAATGTGTCAGAGAACACTGTGGGTGCAGGGAACAGTGTGAGCAAGGAAATGGATGCTGGGGACCTGGGGCAGCTAAGCTCAGTGTGTGGCATAAGAGAGTAATGAATATAAAGATGAAATAATGGTGATTTTTTTGAATAATGTTTTTGAAAGAAAGCCTTAATGAACGTATTATCCTAGTATTGATGCCCATAAATGTGGAGTTATTTTTTTGCCTTGATGTGCATTGCATTTCCCTTTCCACCATTCCCTCTTCAGGACTTGCCATACCTTCAGAAGGCATTTATTACGCTCTCTACCAGATTGGGAACTCAGTGCCTTCCATAGACCTACAGTGTACTCGCTGAAAACACTGATTGGGTCTCTCAAAATTAGGTGAAGGAAACTTGGTAGAGAATTTGCTTATTGTCAACCTTTGAATGTGATTTTATTTTGTAAAACTTAACATGTCTAGGCAGGGGAAAATGGAAAAAAAAAAAAAGGAAAGTTCCTTTTTCTCTGTAGTAATTTATAGCACAATGCATACCAAGAAGAAGCCTAGGTAGGTTATTTTTCAAGGGGATGTGTGTATGCATATGTCTGATTGAGAGAGAGAATAAGATTCTTAGTCTAAATCCTAAGAACAAGTATTATTAAGAGCTAATAACACAGTTGATTTTTCTCTCTTTTCCTCCTTCATCACTGAATCATCCATCTTCCTTCCCCCAGTAATAAGATCTCTTACAAGAAGCCTGTTATCCAGATAATTTGCACAAATGGTGAAGAAATGGAGGGCTAGAAATGTGAAGTGGTTTGTGTAAGTCACTGACTAGTTAGTGGTGGAAGCTGTTTTTCTGCTTCTTACATCAATAGTCCTTCTTTTCCAGTAGGTTCTCTTGCTTGTCTCTAAGTTCACAGAGCTATTATCAGAACTTAAGTATCTGAATTTCACATGTAAGGGAAAGTGAGCCCCTGAGATGTACCTCTGGACATTTGCTTTTTAGGTAAAGGGATACTGTATTCAATTGCCTTGTTCTAGGGCACTGACCCCACAAAGCAATATTGCCTCCCTCCTCGATGCTCTCTGTTAATCTACTTTTGTTCTGTTTATTTCTTGACCAGCTCCCCCATATCTCAGTTATTTTCTCCTTTGTCAAAGATTCACAGATTTGTAGAGCAGGGACTGTGTTCCTTTGGAAGGCAGGGATCATAGTCCAGACACTAACAGGTCTTCCATGCTGAGCCACTTCTCCAGCCAATATGTCCCCATGTGGGCCCCTCCATTCTATATTCTACAGTATTTTTTGAACCTTGGGTCCCCAAACTCCCAGATTTAACTCTGACATCTGGTAAACCATGTTGGAAAAGCTTCTTCTGGAATTACGACACCTCCCTACACACATTCCAGATAACAAATGAAAAGTATTTGGGGAAAAAAAGAGAAACGAACAGTTCTCAAAAGTTTATTTTAGATTGATTTATTGGCTGACCTCGCCATACCTTTCTAACAAACTTGCTATTAAAAACAGGTCCATCTATTCCAATTCACCACATGTGACCCCATTACATTCATGGTCAGCTTTCCATTGTATGGAACTCCGTAGAGATTTGGAGGCTTATTTCCAGCATTTAACTTCCCTGGTATAAACCAGGACTTTAATGATAACTGAACATAAGGGAAAATACTTTTTAAACATCTCTGTTTTATATATGATTATATAGTATTTGAAAATTTGATTAAATTGATTTTGTAGATATTTATAAAATATATCAGTGTCTCTACTTGTGATATTTCTGGGTTAGTGTCCATGCAGAAAGAACAGAAGTGGTGGTAAGCTGGGTTTTTTTTGTTTTGTTTTGTTTTTGCTTTTGCTTTTTGTCCTTGATGTTAGTCTTGCTTCCTGTGGGCTGTCATCATTTCTACCACTAAATAAATACTAAGTGAAACATTCATAGAAATCTTAGGAATGGGTAACCATCCCCATTTTCTTAAATCCTTGTTTCCCAAATTCTCTAAATAAGTTCATGAAAATTTGTAAAGCAGTTTTATTAACTGGGAAGTTTCAATAAAAAACACAATAATGTTTAAAGAAAAAACAAATCTGGCTTGGCATAAAATAGCCGTGTGATCTTGTCAGAAAGTCTTACTTTACAGAAGGTCCATGGTGCAAAAACTATAAATAAAGTAGCAGCTCCAAAATTTTGAAAAGAGCCACACCACTCTTTCCTCCTGCCTGATTTAAAAATATGTGACAAAGTAAGAGAATTGGAAAAAACCCTCTTCCCATACCCTGTCTGGCTAATTCAGACCAACTGGGAAAAATCACATGATGGACAACATATCAAAAATCTAGGCTGAAAACGGCCAAATCTATGAATAGCAGATATGGGAACCAGCCCAAGGCTTGTGTGTAGAAGGGTGACAGATAAAAATAGTGCCCTAAATTTTTCAAAGGTGATTTGAAACCTCCCAAGTATAGATGACCTTGCTACTGAAAATAAGATGACAAGGGCAAAGTTGAAATCATAACTCCTTCCGGGGCCTGTAGACTTAAGCTAATGTTCAAGAAAGAGGGGCTGATTTCTCCCCCTCATCAGCAAGCTGCACACAGGCACCAAACATTTCTTTTTCTCTGACAAATTCTTAATATATTTATCCTTCCCCTCTGCTCCTTTCAAGAAAGGAAGGCAGCAGCTCAGGATTGTGAGTTTTCAAAAGCATCCCATTTTCAGTTCCCTCCTTCCGATGAAAGCAATGTCCAGAAGACAAGAGGTAGGCTGAGTGTCATAAAAGAACAAAACAAAACAAAACAAAACATATATATATATATTTCTCACATTGTAAACTTTTTTTTTTTTCTTTTGCTGGACATTCTTCATTGTGCTCTGCCTCCACACTGTGCTTGATATCAGCGGGGGTGTGGCTTGCAGCTACTTAAATGAAAAATTTCCAAATTTTGGTGCCCCCCACCTCATATCAACTAGTTAGAAAGATAAAGGCCATATCCCATTTTTAGTATTTTATGTGATTGAGAAGGGAAGAAGGAGCCCAGAAGGAAGTGAAGTTGTTTTGAATGTCCATTTCTTTGCGTCCCTTCCACGCTCTGCTGTTGATTAAAATATCTTCACATGTCTCCAAGGCTCTCTAAGCTAGATGGGGAGAGTTTGGTGACAGTGTGGAATACCATTAGTGAGATTTCTTTTGGTGACAGACAGATGTAAATGTATCCATCTAATTCTCTACTCTCAGGTCTCTTTCTGCAGATGGATGTTAATAATTAGCAGTTGCATCTCCTCCCTCTTTATCAAATTGGATTCTCCATAAATTCATCATTTCCTTTTTATTTTCTCAAAGTAGCAGCAGCTCTGACAGCCTGCCTTTGTTCTTGTGTTTATAAATAATTTATAACACAGAAATATCTCTTCTTAGTCTTAAAACATAAACTAATGGAATAACACAACACACTGGCCCAAACTACCTTCTACTTGAGAAGAAAAAACCTCAGTGCAGGGTGAAGAGCTTCATTTTTAACAAAAGGAAGCTGAAGATCATATGGGGGAAAAAACATTTAGTCAGTGGAATATAGTTTTTTAGTTTTAATATTTCCACCCCCTCCAGATTCTAGCCGTGTATAGGAGTTCTAGATAGCACAAGCAAATTCTTTTGTGATTTCTTTTCCAAATAGTATACCTTGTTCGAATTCCCAAACACACAGTGCATTTCATTAAGCTATACAGAAAGGAGACAGTTATTCAATTAAAACATCCACAGATGCTAAAAACATACCATGGTACATTTATTCCACAACTTTATGCTCATAACCCATGCACAATCTTCAAACACCAAATTACAGGGATTTGGTCCAAATTAGCAATAAAATACAATGTGTTTGCCCTCTACTGGGTAGTAATGACTGTGTAGTTTTCCTTACATACCCAGTGGCCTTGTAGACAGCTTCATAACTGTTTCATGTAGTCACTAACACAGTGTTATAAACAAATATGGCTAGGATTTGTGCTAATTAAGGTAAATAGAATAATGTTGAATCCGTTTTTCTAAGCTGAGATCTCCAGCGGAGGTAGTTTAAAATTTTTCTTCTGTTGCTCTAGACTTGCACATCACATCATAGGAGATAGCTTATAAGTCATCATTTGATATCCTGGAAATATATTCAGGTTGTAGATAAATAACCCGCCTAACAATGCTAATGCAGAATGTCTGGCATGTAATTTAGATAGGAATCTGAACACCTCCTTACATCAGCTGTTAAGATTTTGCACTGAAGCAGAAATAACGTCTTATCTTCCATCTGGAAATGGGACATAGAATAGTGACACAAGTTATTTACAGAGTTACTGCAAAACAAGAATGGTAACAGAGTAACTACAGAGCAACTCCCTGGGTTACTGCTGCAATATAATGCCAGATAAATAATCATGCCAGGGTAAATAAATTGGGAGATACCCAGTTTTATAGAGCATAAATGTAACTTGCATTCCTACTGGGGTGAAGCTTTCCTTTGCATGTTGATTTCTAAAGCTCCTTTCCAGATCACAGCGGACCCTGCAGAGCAGCAAAAATGTACCTAGAACTCTTAGGCCGTTTCTACCTCTCAGGAAGCTGGCAGAGGAAACCATGTCCAGGGCTAGGGTTGAGGCCTCAGCACAGTCCTGAAAGACAAACATACCTTTAGATTTAAATTGATTGAAGGAAGGGACTGGGTTTGACTGGAGAGGAATTTGGCTGGTATTTCAGGTCAGGTCTTCTCTCACGGTCCCAATTGTCTTGCTCTTGGCAAATGATTTATTTTTCTCTTAAAAATGGAGTGGGATTAATATCCTGACTTTGGAATGTTTTCTCCCCAGAAACAGCAGTCAGCATTATTGGTTGGAGTGATTCAGGAATGAAGCATTTAAAGGTTTAAGGGTTGGGCTTTTTTTTTTTTTTTTTTTTTTTTTTTTTTTTNAAATAATTACTGGCTTGTACCACAGCCCACCAATTAAGAAGAAATGAAATCCTCTCTTTGGCTTAAAAACATTTCTACATAAGTACTGGGGCTCCTCCCTCTCCCAGTGGCCCACCCACAGAGTATCTTCTGGGCTCTGTCTTTATCTCTGGGGTCCTTCTGGGGCAGGGGTATAGCAGTATATCTCAGAGAAAAATATATTTTTTTTTAATTCAAAGCACAGAATATGAAATGCCCTAGAGTTTCTCTCTCTCTCTCTCTCCCCCCCTCTGTTTCTCTGTCTCTCGTCCCTTTGGAAATTGACACACGTAACTTGACAGAGTGTATGTGTGGAGGCGGGATTGGGACAGATAAGGAAGGAAGATGAGAGCATTGCCCACTATGGGGTAGAGATTTCACAAGAGGAAAACACAATTTTGACTTCAGAAGAAGACAGTTTGCTGCGCTTGAGAGAACTGAAGGGAAGATGGAGAAAATCCCACAGAACTCAGTTAATAGATGATAATCAATTTAATAAGGGTCTGATGGGATCAGAGCATCTTCCAAAATTCTGGAATTTTCCTGTCTACTGTGTCATAACACAAAAGGCAGGGCATTTGTTTCTCCGTTCAGGTCCTTGTCATCTTTCTAATTCTGTACTTAGCTAAATGGCTGAAGATGTTTTGGTTTGTAGAGCAATTCTTGTTCCCAGCTGCATTAAACTGCTATTATTAATTACCTCCTTTGGCCTAACATTATGCCTTTATAACACACGTATTGTCAGGCTCTGTGCGATTATTGGAAGGCTATGCCATACACAAAGGCATTAAGCTTAAAACAATAGAGGCTGCTTATTTGATAGTAGAAGATGTCAGGTGGAGACAAGCACAGTTGGCTAGAACTGACTTGAAGCTCGTCATAAGGAAATAAGGGGTGAGGTGATCACAGCACAGCATTAACTGTGCGTGAGAGACACACAATTCTACATGGCAGCTTCCATCATGCATTTCCCACGGAAGAAGGGGGGAAACGGGCTGTGGGTAAATGATGGGTGAATACAGAATCAATTGTAGTATATGACAAGACACTTTCTCTCTTTGTTTAATATATAAATCAGGAGCACTTATGAACTGATATTAATTAAAATAATGTATTTGCTTTCTTTCAACAGTAATGTCAGCCTTGTTAAAAAACGGAACACTAAATCTTCATTAGACTTTCAATATTAAAAAACTTGCATGAAATATGAATTAACATTTAACTTGTTGCTAGTTAGATTAAAGGGGAGAGGATGCAGTAGGCATTTAGCATTTTGGACAAAAGCAGAATTGGCTTTCCCAAACCCAGGAATAAGTTGGTCTCCAGAGGACACGCTGATGAGGGAATCATCCATCATTACCTTCTAACAGGAGTGACTGCAGCCCAAATGGAATTACTGAATGAATGCTCTCGCATCCATGGAATTAAGTTCATATTGAAAGGCTAATGCCTGGTGAATCAACAGAATGTCTGAACATGAAAATTCAGCTTACAAAGGTCCTTAGAGTTCTGTTGATACATATTTGGGAACATGAGCAAAACAGCCTTCGTTGTGGAAGAAAGCATATATTACGTTTCACTTTTCTAGAATCTTTCCACACAAAAAATTATGAAAAGCTTAAAGTGCTGTTTACTTGGCTATGTTAAATTTTGGAAATGTGTGACTACTGGAGGGAACAGGTGGGTAAAAGCCTTTTTGTTTGTTCTATTCGGATAGATGGGTATTTGATGACTTCTGATCTTCATTATACTGGTGGCCTGAAATTAGAACAGATGTAATTGGAATGACCGGGCTGAGACCTTATATTGCATTCAAAAATACATTACGAAACTCCAATGATCTTATTGGCAATGTGTTGTCTTAGGTGCAAGCTGCTCATAAGTGCACTTGCTTATAAAACAAACCATCGATCTTATAATTACGTTCCACCTGGATTTATATGTTTGGAAAATGTGATTGAATTTTAGACCGCTCTCTGGGGGTGGCATGTATGTGCATGGAGAAGCCACAAGGTGGTGGTATGGTGTCACCATATTTTTTAAGAACAACAAGAAAAGGGGGTTTGTTTAATGAGCTTGCACTCACAAGCCTGCTCATCTAGTGAACTGTGACTTTTCAAATACCAACCTATTAATGTCAAAGGCAATACTGAAGGGAACAGTTCTGTTTGATTTAAAAAATACAGACAATGTGAAGTCCACTATGGCCCAGTATCTATCACCTATGGGGCTCCATTCATGCCTAATGCTTTATTCAAGCTAAGACCTAGTTTTTATATATCAGATTAATACATATCTACAGCTTTGCACCTTTCCAGTTTGATTTTTTTATCATCAGGGCTCACCGGGGCCATTTTCATTCCCTTACTATAGCATCTGCAAGCAGGTGGATTAGAGATAACTCTCATTGTGCTTTGTTTTTCTCCCGACACTGTCATTAATCATTCCTTAAGCCACACTTCAACTTCTAGTAATCAGGACTGGCTGCTCCTGAGCTGCACAAGAATTGCCTCTCACAGTGTAATATGGAATTGGAAGCGAATGGCTGAGGCCAGACGCCTCTTCTGCATTCCCCATCTATCTCATCATTTAGGTATTTATCCATCTCGGGCTTGTACAGAGAGCACCTCTCTCCTTCCCATGAGGACGCAGATTGCAACAGAGGATCAGATTTGTTACCAGGCTTTGGGCTTTGATTGTCCTCTTATAAGTTCGGGATTAAAGTGAAATTTCCCACAGGGCTATGCAGGATTTGCTAGCATTTAACTGTTTAACCTGGCTGTTTGTGAATGAGAATCCTGTGGTCAACTATTCCATAGAGAATATTATGGTAAGCCGAGCCTGAGTGGTACACATTCCGGTGTGTGCCTATAAAGACGGGTGCAGTTGATTCCAATTAACTTCATACCTGGTATCAGTTGTTTTCATGTACACAGAGAACAGTGATCCTAGGGCAAAAAGCAAGCCAAAGCAGTCCCTTTTATGAAACATAGATGTCAGTTTTAAATAAATGCAAACCTGCTCCCTCAAAATTATGATTTCCACTTGCACTTTTTACACTGATTAGAGAATTAATCAGTCTTGTATTGGGTTGTTTTCTATTCTGTGTAGATGTTTTATGTTCTCTAATTTGTTTACCAGTTCTAAACTAACAACAATTTGACTCTTTATTCAACATGCCTTTGAATGCAACCAAAACAGAAACAGAGTTGTGAATTTATTTGCACTTACTATATTCACAATGATAAATCTGTACTTAGAACATCTTAGGTTAGATGTGGAACTTAAACAGATCGAGCTTTCTAATTCTTTGTTATTCCTGAAGAGGGAAATTCTTCTAATGTGCTTTTCATTCCCCAAAGCCAAGGCAGTGTGGAACCGGGGAAAGGATTATTCAAGATCAAGTCCATATTTTTTTTGTTGTTTTTTAGATTGTGTCTACTTAAGGGAAGGCTTTAAAAGAAGTCAAAATCATTCTGTTACCTCGTGTTGAGGGGGTTGTATGCCCACCCACTGCTCTCATTCTATTTAATGTGAATATGTTTTTTAAGTGCTAAAAAGGATAGTGCTCGTTTTGTGTACCTCATCAAAAGAAACAGAACAAGGAGGAAACAGAAGTATGGAATTTAGCAATCCATTTAAAGCTTATGGTGAAATCCGTCATTTGTAAGAAAATCAACCAGATTATTAAATCTTTATTCTTTCACAAATCCTTCATCCTATTTTTTACCTTAATTTTGGTATGTTAAAGAAAAGTGAAATACACAGTTTAGCAGAAATAACTTTAAAAAACTCCTACATTAAAAAAATTGTCACAATAGATTGAAACATTAAGAAAAAAAAAGTTTCAAGCATCTCACTGGAAATCCTTTTGTAATGGCTAGTGTAGGTGGCAAATTGATTATTTTGGGGGAGTAGTAGAATGGGAGCTACAGTGGTCCGTAGACTAATTTATTTGTTTTGCTGCATTTGAGTTAGACACCCTCTTAGTAGGGAACAGCTTTCAAAGCAGTTGTGATGGACACTGATCTTGAGCCTGGTAGGAGCTTTGCTTGGGGTTATAAAACAGGAACACGGCAGGGTTTGGTACTAAATATCCTTAGCCCCATTTACTATATCCCATAGAATTAAGGAGGCACTGAGTCAGGAGTACATGGGGGAAAAGTTCTCTGTCTCTCTCTTAAATGCGAGAGAAGTCTCCAGATTCACATGAGTAATTTTCAGCTGTGTATTATGCTCCTGAAGTAACCTCTTCATTCCCATTGTTTTAGTGTGAAATCATTTCCTCGGGAGATAATTAGAGTTGCTCCATTTATTACATTAAATGATTAGCATGCACTTGAAATGATCCAGTGTATTTTCCTTTATTGCTGATGACTCTTAAATATGGGCCTTTATTCGTAATGGATAAATTAAGGTTGTCTTGGCCCTTTGTAGCCGACTGTGTAGCCAAACAAGAGAGACTTTCTTTTCCAAACACAGGCCAGGTGTGCAGTGGCTGAAGTCTAGGTCTGAAGAGATTCTATTCATATGAATGTCCCACCTGGTTCAACAAAGAGCTTGATAGCACTGCTTAAAGGTTTTCTCTCCCAACCCCCTTAGTAAAAATGCTTTTAATGACAGTACTTTATCTAGCATTACTCATCATAGGTGTGTGGAGTAAGTAAGTTTAACGTAAAGTGACCCAAGTTCACGTTTCAAAAAAGTACCTCACAGGAAAGGCATGCACATGATCTGAGTAAGCAATATGCCCTACCCTTGGAAAAATGATATTTTAAGAATTGCCAAATATAGATTTCATTTGGACGCAAGCGCCACTTGCTCTCTTTGAACTAGGCTGGTGGTGTAGCTGACAGAGTCGTCTAAAAAATCCACTGGAAAGTTTGGAGCAGGTCGGCACTGCACGTTAAGTAGGCATCATTGCATAATTAGAGGAATGGGGAAGAAATTGGTGCATCTTGTAGTTAATTCGTATATTCAGATTTTCACTAAATGATAATAAATGGGAAAATTTAAGCATGATGTTAGAAAAATTTAAACTAGTATTTAGCTAAAAGATGTAAACATGCACAGATATAAGGACTAACCATGATGAGGATTTAGCCAGTTTCACATTTGTCCACTGTCTAAATATGTGTTGATATTTAATAATTTTCATCATAAAGACAGAATTTTTCATAAAAGGAAAAAATTTCAAAGGAAATGATTTAAACAACCCCTAAAACTTGAAATAGTTTTTATATATTTCGAGGATGAGATTATTTCTGTTTACACCTAGATATGATTCAAAACTATCATTTTGTCTTTATGGATTTGTTTATGTATTTATTGTGTTCTAATGGCATTGTTATTTTCAAGAAATCACCTAGTTACTATGGGAGGTTTACAATGCTTGGCAACAGCTGGAGAATTAAAATAGGAAAGAAGAAAAGAGGCATGGGGTGTGAGGTCAGGACTAGGTACTTTTACATTTGGGCAACATTGATCTCTTTGCCCCAAATGGAGTGAGGCCATTTGGATTTCCACACCCTGATTTCTCAGGTACAGTGAATAGAAGAATAAGTTACCAGAAATCAGGTATTCCCTTAGCAAGTGTGAAGAGGAATTTAATACTTCTCTCATATAATTCGTTTACTACCCCTCTCTTATAATTCATATCCCAGGAGTGGTCACATAAATTCTCTGTAAACAGTAGCTAGCGTTTTACTGTTGCACAGCCAAATAAAAAACACTCGTGGAAAAGTTCTTTGTGTCTGAACTGTGATCTTCAGAAGGGAGGCCTCTCAGTACTCAGTTGCACAATAGTTTGTGTTCCTTCATATACTAGAAAACAACAGACTATTTGTGCTTTATTTTCTGGGGGCAGTTTTAGCTTTGCAAAAGCAATCTGAGTGACTATGCAAAATTTCTTATGAAACATTATTTACAGTAAATTGAAAATGAGAATGCTGTGGTTAAATATCTAAATAACTTTAAGTAATCTTGGTATATTCGTATTCACTTGGATGAAAACTTTGCATATTCAGTTGTTTATATAATAGGAGATACTACTGGCTTCAGACTGAGGCACTGCTGACTCTGGGAAAACATGGTCTGAAGATCCACTATATAATGACTTTCTCTCTGCTTACATTCCACATTGTTTACCTGAAATGCTCTCCTACTAACGTTTACTCAGATGGGACACATCATTGTAGGAGAGGAGAGAGTTTCCTAGATCATCTAGTCATTTTTTAAATATATAAAGTGACCAAGATTCCCAGACATACAGGGATTTGTCTGGACACACAGAGCAGTAATGTTACGACTTCCACTGCCTCCTAACTCTGTGTTGAGTCCAAAACAGAATGCAACAAAAAATATCTGAAATGCCTCTGCTAGCTTCCATTCCTAGTGGGAAATGTTATTTACAAATAGGGAATTGGGAGCAATCCAGTATGATTAGGCATGATCCTTATTGATGAATGTTGCTGCTGAATATGATTTTAATTCTATGCAACACAGTTTTCATTTAAATTATTTTAAATGGATAATGGCCAAATTGTATTAGCCTTTAGCTAACCAGACCAAAGGATCTTTGGAAGATGGCAAATTCAATTACTATATAAAGGTGTTGGCAGTCTTTTTATGGTAAACCTATTTTTAATTTCTTTAAGAACTTTTGCGAGCCCTGTCAATTTATGGTGTTCTGAATTGGAGGAGACATATTATCTTAAAAGAGTACTATAATGTTTTGTAGCTCTGACAGGAGAATTCTCAGGGTAAGGATGCTTGAAAGTCTTTATCAATGTCCTTATAGGAGAAATGATCCACTTGCAAATGATGGAGATGGAGGATAGTTTTAAATTGCACTTCTTTGTATAACTTTGTGAATTTCTTTTTAGTGTATGTCTTTTTCAAAAGATGAAGTTATAACAGTACTAATACTAGTGGTGTGGAAGGTTACAATGGCTGAACACCATCTCTCTCAAACGTATATTCCATTTAAACAAAAATACCTGATAGCATTTCCATTATTCACAGGAAATCACACAATATAATGGTTTCTAGCACTCCTTTTGTAATAGCTTATTTAAATACTTGGGGCTGCAATTCAGATTTCCACTTTGTTCAGACTTCACAGAAATACTTTATTCAATTGATCACATTTTTATTCTTTATTGTACTCTAAATCGCCTTTGATTTCTTAGAACACCAGAAATAAAAATCACTTCTGTAGTCATGTAAAATAAAAAATTCCTCCTCATGCATTTACTTAAAGACAAAATAAAAACAAGATCAAAGCCAAACAAAAACAAAGTAATGAAAAAAAAAAAACGCTTCCCCACCAGTAATTTAACAATTAAAGTATATTATGCAAAAGAGCACTTATGTTCTATGGATTGTTTTATAGTTTAGAAATCTAATATTTTATTAAAATAGGCTTTTCTTAGGTGGAAATTTTATTTCTCTCAGCAATCTTTGTGATATTAGACTTTTGTGAAGACAACCAGAAACCTCAGTTGATGTTTTTAGTGATTGATGGCATGAGATTGAAGCTAACCCCACCCCCCTAAAATAAATCTCATAAATATACATGAAGTCACAAAAACTGGCTAAAGTCTTAACTTGTAATAAGCTTGTGTTTTAGCAGTGCTTTAAATTTAAAGAAGAAGACTGAGTGTAGCCATTGTAGTTGACACATCAGGGTGACGTGACTTTTCTGTATAGAAACTTTATCCCAGAATATATGGTCTAAAACAAGCTTTATATCACTTCAGGGCACTTACAGAGAAAAAAGAGAAATCAAGCTAAAGAAGTCGGTGGTAACATAATGTATATTAAGTTTATTTCAAAAATGCTTTTACTTTTGCCTTTATGCAAATTAGAGAAAGTCTGTTAAAATGAATCCATGGAACAAGAGAGATTCAATTACAACAAAGGTAACATAAGCCTCCAAGAGAAAGGAATTCAGACTCCGGGGCTGGTACTTTTTGCTTTTTTATCTGAGTCCCTCCCAGGTGAAAATGAAGCACCCGTAGTAGCATATGGGATATTTAACTTTATTATGATAATGCTACAGCCCCTAAAGGAAAGATTCATGGAAACGTACCAGTGTGTGTCTTGATAAAATAGAAGTAAAAGACTCCACTGTTACAATACGTAATTTAACTATGCAAATACGGACTTAGGTGTGCAATGATTTATCCATTTGAAATAGCTTGAAATTCTTTGAGAGGATTTTTAAAGACTTTATTGTCTGAAAATGAGTATTTATAATGCTTTAAAGACAGTGGTTGTTACTTAACAGCTAGCTGTAATGTTTGGAATCAATAAAGAATGAAATGAAAAAACATATTTAGAAAAACTTCCAAGTGGGTTTCGGATAGATTCTGTGAAGTCATGCATCAAATTACTTGAATTGATATAGCCCCTTTTAGAATATGATACCTACATATATATTTTTCATATATGTGTATGTATATATACATAAAATCTATATAGGATGGGTTTTATTCAAATATCCTTAATAACAGTTAAGGTAGTCTCCTATTTATTGTTCATTTTTCTTTACTCCCAGGAAATGAAAATATTTCTTTTAAGATCGTGTGAAAATGTTTTTATATATTGAAACAGAAACGTCAAAATTCATTAAGAACAAAGCTCTGGCATATTAATCTGTCTGCCAGTTCTCAGCCTAGTGTGAACTCATCTGCTTGTAAGTCTTGAAAGTAGATATCAAAATAGAAATGCTCAGTAATGATTTCAGTAGTATTAACCAGTTCGCCTTTTATTAAAAGCACAATGCTTGATAATCTTGTGATATCTGTGATCTGAGTAAACTGATCAGTAAATTAGAAACGCAGGTTTCCTTCTCACGTTTTATCCTAAATCTATATGAAGAAGCATCCATTACTTGCAAAGTTTCAAATGTTATTTGATTTATATGCACTTGAAAGAAAGACTTCCCCTTGAAACGAGGACAAAATGTCCAAAGACATGGTAAATATATAGTTTCTTAATTGCAAAGCCAAAATAGATTACCCACAGCCTTGCAAAAATCTAAGACATCTGCTTTGTTTGAGGCAAGAAGAAAGACATCTGGGGGCTTGAATGTTTCTTTGTGACCTGTTCCAGTGTGAGTAACCTTGTAGTTAACTAGGCATTTAGTCAGGTCCCAGAAAGATCATTGCCTGGACTCTGCCTCAGAGGCTGATGGGGACCCAGGCCAAAGCCGAAATGTTCTGCCCAAAAGATCACCGAAGCCAGGCAGTCAGAGTGGATGTGTCATAACTGGGGCAGTGTAATAGCAGCCATCAACCATTTATCTCTCTGGCAATCATAAACCTACACACATGAAATAATCGATGGGGCAGAGAAAAAATTTTTAAACCTCAAAATAAGAATGTCAGCACCACATCTTCTAGAATCATTTTGTTTTCCGACTAATTTGTAATTCTATTATTATTTTCAAATCTCCTTAAATGCCTGGGTCTTTCTGTCATACAGGGAACCTCTGGTGATTTCATATGGCATTGATGGAATAAATTCACATTAAAAAAATTTCAATTATGGGCTTCGGCAATTACGTTTGACTTCTCTAACTGCAAAGAAGCCACAATAAAGTAACTCTTCTGCTATTTGGTTATATTCCTGGGTAATGTTATGTGTGTTCAGTCTAGCACAAAGTGGTTTATTTGTTCAAAGCTGCCTCCTTGATGTTCCGGTTTGCTTGTTCATCGGCCAAAATGAGCACCCTTTTCCTGGTGCTGCCATCCCTGTGTGACTTTGTAACGGAGTCCAGATGCAAGCTGNGCCCCCCCCCAAACTGCCTGAGAGTTGTTGATAAATCTTTCCATTGGAATTATACTTGTCTAAGTGGCAGAGATACAAGATTCACTTTTTATTCAGTATTTGAATGCACGGACGGCACATTTAATTGCTCCCCATAGGCAGGAATTTGGCAGAGAGAAAGCAGCGTGTTTTAATCGGTCTGTCTAGCTATATTTTAAAACACCCCTTACCACAGTGCCTGCATATTTGTGTTGGCATTAACAGAACAAAAATGCGTATTGGACTTGAAAGGTGTTTTGATGGTAGGTAAACACATTTATTTTTCACCTGAATCTGTTTTCTGTACTTACCATGCCAAAAAGGCAGCCCGGAGGGTGGTGCTTACGTTAGGGGGAATTAGGAACTGAGGATTTTATTTCTCAAGTGCTGCCTTTAGAATGTGGTTACAGGGGTTAATTTAATTAAGCTACAAAATACCCAGTGGTGGAATTTAGAAAACAGATCCAAGAGTGGAAAAGAGAGGTTTTTTGGACTTAAATAGCAAAGTAGCTGCAAATGAACCAAAAATGAATCAGATGCTTTCCTTTCAAAATGTTCTATTTCCTTGATTAGAAGACTGATTCTCTTTATATGTTCATCATCACTGTTTATGATAAGTACTAATACAACATGTGGCTGATTCTCCAGTGTGTAGGAACATTGTGCAAATAGCTGGACTACACATTTTCGTAAGCACCGCAATATTGAAATTCAGCGTGGATTTATGCACAAAATCAAGAATAGTTAAATTGGATACCTTTTTGTATTCCGTTGGTGTAGCACTTTTTCTTGATCTCTCTCTCATATCATAGAAGGATCTCTTTCACTGTAAACATGCCCGGATATTCAAATATCTTACCTTTGACCTCCTTCATGTTTTAAATAGTTTCTATTTTTCTCAAAAGAGCATCTCACACTGTATCCAGCACTTTACTGCAAAAGCTCCTTCTCATGCTTGTCTTGTTTTGAAATAACACAGATTATAGAGGCAGGCACACGGAGTTACCATAGAGGCCCCTTCTCCTTACTTGTTCTAGCTCTTAGACACGCTTAACTCCCCTGTATCCAGCCTTTCCCCAATGACCTTATTTTGCCACTCGCCTCCCAGATTAAAATACAGTCAGATCATTTGGCTTATGTTCAAGGCAACTGTTGTCTCCTTCCCTGAAATGACCTAGCGTTTGTTAGTTTGCATCAAGTTTTTAAAACATTGGTAGTGTTTAATAGCAGAAACAAAGTTTTCTGCTTTGTCAGGAAATTAACCATGCACCAAAATAAAAATAAGTACTAACAGCCTGCTGTGTGATGAGATGCTGGAAACAAGTAAAATTGAGGCTGCTGTCTTGACAGTTTGAGAAAGAAGATTCTTGGGGGGGGGGGGGGGGGG
>NW_027530019.1:15189445-15213062 GCF_008692635.1 Crocuta crocuta
GAGGATTTGTCTATAAATTTAAAGAATGTCTCCCAATTATGTCGCCATAAAGAATACTTTTCTAATGTTTAAGAGCGGTATTTTCTATTACCACACTTATTATAGCGAAATGTAGAAATGCATGAGTGGTGGGTGTTTGTTGTGACATCTGAACTATTTGTAAATATTGTTCACAGCTTTCTTAGCATATTTTAGCGAGGCAACATTTCAGGAAAGTATAATTTATTGCACATGATATAGATGGTGAGTTTCCCAACCCATTTGTTGTAGATGTGTTTGCCCAAAAGAAAACTGACACTAGGCATATTAGATTAAAGTAGCAAATTTCTGTCTGTGGGTCGGGAGTCCTGTGGTGGTTGCTCTGCTTTTATAAAAAATCGTCAGTGAGACCAAGAGATCGGCTTGACTTGATGTCAGTTTCCAAATAATGTAGTGCTAGCACGGTTGGGGGAAGATTACATGTTTCTCTATTATTGTACTATGTTTGCTCCTATGTACCTATGTATGTATGTATGTATGTACGTACATGCATACGTATGTATTTTTGATCAAGCAGGCTCTTATGAATGTGACATGCAATCTCAACTCTAGTTGGCATGGTATTTTCTTCTTTCACTTCCCAACCCGAAAATAAACACCTATGCAGCCTTTGTCTCTGATACCTTATTTGAAATCCTTTGTCTTAATCTTTTAAATTTTCCTCGAAGAGAGATAAAGGTCTTAGAGGAAGAGTTAAGACGGATTCTTTTCCTCTCTCTTCCCTGTCATTTTAGGTGACAATGAAAATAAGTTTTACTTTAGCTAGTTTGTTTTTTAAGCTGTCGTTTTTTTTGCGGGGGTGGGGGGAGTAGAATTGGGACTATTTTGAAAAGGTGTTTTGTTTTCAGAATACAAGTGAATTATTTGGGAAGTAAAGCCTGTTTGTTTTGAATAAAGGAAGCCTCTACAAACTTGATCCCTGTCCCCTCCTTTTCTCTTCTTCCTTCTCCTTGTACAATAGGGAGTTATTAGCTTAAGTTCACATAAAAAGCCAAAATATTGAATGCCTACTATGTTCTGGACCTGTAATAGTAACCTTATGGTAGCTCTGTTAGGTGGGGGGATCATCCCCATTTTTCAGGCATGGAAACTGAGACTTAAAGAGTGAAAGTAACTTGTCCAAGAATACACAGCCGGTGAGAGGAGTGTCAGGATATGAATCTCAGGTTGTCTGGCTTCAAAACTGATGCCCTTTTCCTTCTACCATAATGCCTTTAAAGTCAAGTTAAATGTGGCATTTATTTTTATGGTAGAGCAGTTATCAACCATGGCTGTGAACCAGAATCATCTCTGTGGAATGTTAAAAAAATTCAAATACTTGGTTTCCACTTCTGGAAATCTCATTCTATGAATTTAGGGTGGAGAGACTGGCATCTGTGTTTTTTGAAGCACCACAGGTTTCTGATGCCCACCATTAAGAGCCACTGGCATGGAATGTCCTTCCCTTTCTGCCAGACAGTAGTAAGATAGTTCTGGTAAGATAGAAGACACTGGTGTTAAGTTTGCACCAGATGCAGTATTTGTTGGTTTTTTAATGTAGCTCATGTGCTGTTCCATCTAAGTTTCCATTCTTTTTCATTCTTTTCTCTGGGATCAAATATCCAGAATGGCCACTGATAAATTATGGTAGAATGGCTGTTTGTATTATTTTTAGAGGCATTTTGTCTGTTAATGATAACAACCATCACAAGCAAGATGCTGACCTGTGAGTTGAGGACAGGTATCAGGTCACCCATTACAGACGTAACTCAGCTGAGATATCTGTTGAATTTGTATCATTCTCAGAGGTTCTGAGAGTCCATACCTGATTTTTAGAGGCATCAATATCAGTCCTAGGAGCCCAGGGTGAGAAAGTTTTGTCTGTGTAGTAAATTCAAATTTGCTATTCAGCACACCAGTTGCATATAACATTAAAATGAAGACCAACTAGAGGCCCTCTTCAAACTGACAAGAAGTCTGTGTTTGGCTTACAGTTTGTATGCTTTACTAAATTGTACCCAGTTTGAATAGCACTATTCATGCCCTGTTTACACCTGCTTCTGGCACTGAACCATCATAAATGCTATAGTGTACCTCTCTTATGAATTTTCTGAAAGTAGGATAAAATACTTCTTTTCTACAATCTTTCAGCTAATGGTTTGTGCCAATAAATTGACTACCATGTAGAAACCAGCAGGATATGAAAATGTTCAGCTTATGGCTTACTAAAACTGGAAAAATGACACATATTGCTGATTTCATTTACCTGAGCGCACCTACCAAGTCTCAGAAACCATTCGCAGGCGTTTTGCCATCAATGAATATAACTGATCTCACGAGGATTACCCTAATCACCACATAGAAAAACATCTTTAGGGAAATCTGATCTTAGCCCCAAAGTCTATTTACCAAGCAATATTGAAATTAAATTACAGTGGAAGTATTTTTCAAGAGTCAATAGCCCAATGGTCCTATTCCTAGTCTGATATATGTATTTGCTGGCTTATATAATAAAATTTGCTCTTTTATAAAAGATTCCTGGTATTTTCAAATGACATGCCTGTGCACATCCTAAACAAATATCTTAACTTAAAAATGAAAATGTTCCATCCTACTCTTCAGCTCTTTTTGCCAGTGACTCATCCCCTACCTGCCCAGAAACAAAGGCATAAATGCCGAAGCAGCCGAGATACATCTATCTCTGTAACAGAGAAGCAAGTGATGCTAATGGTACCAGCACGATCTCTGCCTGGCTGAACCCAGCAAAGACCCACTGATTGATGGATGACTTGCAAACATTCCCTCTTGCTTTCTAACTGAAAACATACATCGAAAAAGACCCTCGGTTTATATATAAAGTATAAGCAGCAAAGGTGTGCTGTCTTAATTTTCAGTCTAACCCTCAAGACATCCTCCATGGCATCAGTATTAAAGCAGGAACCCGGACTACATTTTCCTACTCGATAATAAGCTATGGAAGTTGCATGGGGTCGAGTCTCTAGGAAATCCCCTCTTTCTTTGAAAAAATGTCATTGGTAAGATAGGAGATTGGCACCACAATGAGCAAAATATAGTGCGGGCTGATACGCATTGTCAGGTAGAATTTGGTTTGAGACACTGACTTTTGTCTGCGTGGTGTCTCCGTTCCAAAGAAGATGGAAGATGCAAAATTGCAAGTTTCCAATCTCTGGTTAATGTGGTCTATACAACTGAATAATGTATAAGGAGATGTTCCTTTGATAATGTCACAATTATTCATTGTACAGCCATAAACTCAAATATTCACATTAACAGCTAGGTATTATTTTTCTTCTCTGAAATTAAGTGAGCGGCATCAGTGGTCATAAATGAGAGCATTCATCAAAGGCGGAGCCATGGCAGAGGATTAAGCGAATGCTGATGAAGTGTCCAGATTCCCATAACTTGGAATGGAGCTGCATTCAGCATTCCTTTATTATCCATCTGCCACATAACAAAAAGTCTCCTATATTTAATGCAGGTTTGCCCTAGGCCACGTAATAGGATTAGGAATAATTTCTACAAATTTACAAAAACAAATCACATGGGAAGGCTTAGAATTTGCTAATAATTTCTCCATAGCCGGGAGATCAAAGGGTTGTAAGAGTCCCTAGCCAGGCGGTAGTTTGACCCTGGCCAGGCTTTTTTAATGAAAGGGTTAATCTTCTCCGAGGTGACCATAGAGGAGCAGATAGTGTGACCAAAGGCAGATTCAGGCCCCCAAAAAACAAGGAAGAAAATGGTCTGAAGAGTACAACAGCAAGAAAACATTTACAGAATCACACTACGTTTTCTGGTTCGAAAAAATGAAACTGCAGAATGTCATTGAAAGAAGCAAGACAAAGGAAGAGGGCCGGCTGAGAAGCAAACCCAGGAAAGATCAAAACCTCTCACCATTGCCTTGAAGAAAAAAAAATTAGGCTGCTTGCTTCTCCTTTTAAAGGTCTGACTCCTTTGTGGTCAGGTGAGGGCCGCCGTCTCTTGCCCGCTCCCACCGTTCCCATTGGTCTGGGAGGAGGAGCAGACCCACCTGGCAGGGTTCACCGGCACAGGAGACCAAGGGCCTTGCAAGGTGGCTCCGTGTCAGGTGCACCACTTTATAGGAGGCACATTGGGACAGAAAATAATGAATTCTTATAAGGACTCTCCATTCTTAAAGAGACACGAAGGTGAACAAGGCATATTAAAAATGATGAGGGGAGCTAGGAGGAATGGCATTGATCCAGTGCCTTCCAAGTTCTAACTCTGATGAGTGACAACCTGTAGCCAAAATCTGCTATCCTGCCTTTTTGTTATCAATGGCTGTAACAATGGAGTCTGGGCTGGCACTTATCTAGCGCTCTGTTTGCTCTGTATCCTAACAATGGTTGGGGGTCTCATTGCTAGCAGCATGACTTGTTCTCAAGACATTCTGCATGGACTGCCATGTTTCTCCTCTATCTGTTGTGCCACTCATTGAATGGAGGGGTTAAATATGGAATCTGTCTGATTTTAAGAGATGGTAAACAATTTCATAGTCTCTCTGAAGGGTGAGGTAGCCCTTTGATGGGCATGAGAGGTTTCTGTTACTAAGCCTCTTAATCTGGGAGTTGAGCCAGCGAGACGAAGATCAAAGTTGCCTGCTCACCCACTTCTATTACCTGTTGGTCTGTGAAGACTGAGGTAAAGTCCTTCTTAGACAGTTCACTAAGAGATTGCCTTCAGAGAAAAGGAAGGAGGTTGATTGAGAAGATGGTATCAGTAGTGAGAATTATGCTTTTAAAAGAGGGAAGTTTAGTTTTGGGTTATTGCTTTCTTTTCCCTCCAAAGTCCTGATAAGAAGCTGGCTTATGATAAATCCAGCTCCTCCTGCCTGAAAAGAAGTCAGGTTGCATCAACTTCTTTCCTCCAGGGCCCTATGATTCTCTCACTCCTTTCCTTAGAGTTGAGAAAAACTGATTATGGATTCTGTCTGGGCTTCGCTGACATTGGTACGGGATAAATGTCAAGATGGACCTCCAAAAACGTAATATCCTGCCTGCCAGTTTCTTGCAGTGCCAAATTTCTTTGTATGGCAGTATGGAAGAATGTTTGGTTCTTTTGGTGGAAGCAGCTGGGCTGGGACATAGAAATGGACTGCCTTGGCACTCCCAGATGTATTGACTTACAAGATGTAGGGAGTCACAGGGTCATAGCCAGTCAACACTTAAATAACAAGCCGAGAAGTCAAATTGAGGTTTGTTCTTGGTTTGTCTTTTACTTGGTGAGTGCTTTGCATGTATTGGGTGCTGTCCTAAATGCAGTACATGTATCTACTCTTTTAATCCCCCTATCATTGTCTGATGGAAGAATATGTATTACTTATACCTTATAGATGAGGAAACTGATTCTTAGAGAAGTTAGGTAGTTTACTTAAGAGATGAGAGGGATCTTGGAGGTAACTGAGTTTTGTCTTTATTTCATTTTTCAGATGATTCAGTAGAGGCTCTGAGGCAGTAATTGACCTAAATTAGGTTACACAGTTAATGGCACAGCTTGGGCAAGAGAACCTAGGCTCCCAACTACCTGCCTGTGCAAAATCATTTCCATGAGAATGTACTGTTTCCCTGCTGCATCCCCAATTAGAAAGCCCTGCCCTTCTCTCTTAACTCGGATTTCTATAACTTCCTTTAAACACAACAGACAGATTCATTCAGTCAGCAATTGTTAAAAACCCACAGATGATAGAAGCACTGTTAAACTTAGGGGATGTGAAGATGCATAGGGTATAGTCTCTCCCTACCCTTGAAACACTGTCTACAGGGGGAGAGAAATAAAGAGAGAGCAGTAGACTGGCAAGGACAGTGCTATTTATGGAGGTATGTATCTAGTGTGTGATGACAGCTGTAAAGAAGAAGACAGAACTCTTTTTGGTCTTCCAAGTTTTTATTAAACTCAACTATTTAACATATAGTGTGGTATTGGTTTGAGGAGTAGAATTTAGTGATTCCTCACTTACGTAGAATACCCAGTGCTCATCACAACAAGTGCCCTTCTTAATGCCAATCACCCATTTAGTCCATCCCACACCTACCTGTCCCCAAACAGCCCTCAGTTTGTTCTCTATTGTTAGGAGTCTCTTATGGGTTTGCCTCCCTCTCTGCTATTATCTAATTTTCCTTCCCTTTTCTTATGTTCATCTGTTTTGTTTCTTAAATTCCACATATGAGTGAAATCATATGGTATTTGTCTTTCTATTTGTCTAATTTATTTCACTTAGCATAATACACTGTAGTTTCATCCACATTGCTGCAGATGGCAAGATTTCATTCTTTTTAATGGCTGAGTAATATTCCAGTGTGTGTGTGTGTGTGTGTGTGTGTGTGTGTGTGTGTACATACCACCTCTTCTTTATCCATTCTTCAGTGAACATTTGGGCTCTTTCTGTTGTATTTGACTATTGTTGATAATGCTATTATAAACATTGGGGTGCATGTGCCCCTTTGAATCAGTATTTTGGTATCCTTTGGGTAAATGCCTAGTAGTGCAATTGCTGTGTCATAAGGAAATTTTATTTTTAACTTTTTGAGGAAACTCCATACTGTTTTCCAGAAAGGCTACACCAGTTTGCATTTCTACCAGCAGCGTTAGAGGGTTCCCCTTTCTCTGCATCCTTGCCAGCATCTCTTGTTTCCTGAGTTGTTAATTTTAGCCATTCTGACAGGTGTGAGCTGATACCTCACTGTGGTTTTGATTTTTATTTCCTTGATGATCAGTTATTTTGAGCATCTTTTCATGTGTCTGTTAGCCATCTGGATATCCTCTTTGGAAAGGTGTCCATGTCTTCCCATTTCTTAACTGGGTTTTTTTGGGTGTTTAATTTGGTAAGTTCTTTATAGAGTTTGGATACTAACCCTTTATCAGGTATGTCATTTGCAAATGACATTCTGTAGATTGCCATTTTGTTTTGTTGACTGTTTCCTTTGCTGTGTAGAAGCTTTTTATCTTGATGAGGTCCCAATAGTTCATTTTTGCTTTTGCTTCCCTTGCCTCTGGTAATGTGTCTACTAAGAAGTTGGTTTGGCCTCCTGGATTGTCCTCTAGGATTTTGATGGTTTCTTGTCTCACATTTAGGTCTTTCATCCATTTTGAGTTTATCTTTGTGTAGGGGGTAAGAAAGTGGTCCAGTTCACTTTTCTACATGTTGGTGTCCAGTTGTCTCAACACTATTTGTTGAAGAGACTGTCTTTTTTTTTCCCCATTGGATATTCCTTCCTGCTTTGTCAAAGATTAGTTGACTGTATGTTTGTGGGTCCATTTCTGGACTCTCTAGTCTGTTCCATTGATCTATGTATATGTCTCTTTTTGTGCCAGTACCATACTGTCTTGATAATAACAGGTTTGGTACACAGCTTGAAATCCAGAATTGTGGTGCCTTCCACTTTTCTTTAGAAGACGGAGCTCTTAATGGTATAAAATTAGGGGTCACTTCCTGGAGGAACTTACATTTGAAGTTTGATGACTCTAAGAGTGAATAAGATTTTACTGGGCGAACCAGGAGAAAGAAGATATTTGAGGAGCAGAATGGGTGAAATCATGGAAGTGTTAGAGTGAATGACCTATTGAAGAACTGAATTAAGGTCAGAATAAATATAATTGACCATACTTTCAGTTGAATGCTGTGAAAGTGTGAAGTAGAGGCCAGATAGGAAATGATGAGTGTCTGAACTGTGTCAGTGAGAATGACGGGGAGAGAACAGATCTGAGAGATAAAAAATGAGATTGGCATGACCTGGTAACATGGGAGGTAAAGAAGACGGACTCCCTGGTTTCTTCTCTGGTGACAAGACACAGGGTAGTACTTTTCACTAAAATAAGACATAGATGTAGCAGAGTTAGTAGAGAAGATAGTTCTACTTTGAAAAGTAGAATTTAAGTGCCTGTTGGACACCCAAGGCACACTTTTCCACCTGACTCTTGGAAATATGGGTCTGGAGCTCAAGGGAGACAATTGAGTAGAAGTTAAAGACATGGACATCTTCAGCATGTAGGTGGGAAATGCAACCATGAAATAGATGAGTATGGGAGAGTATATGGGATGATAAGAGGGCAAAGTCCCAGTTCTTCAGGAGAAAGCAGAGTATGAGAAACCAGCAAACAAAACAGCAAGGGAGCATTTGGTAGAGGAAGAAAATAACCAGCCAAAAAGGTTTATGGCATAGAAGGAAAGGAAGACAGTGGGTCAATACAGAGGGAAAAGTCAGCAGTGTCAAGGAAACTAAGGACTGGAAAGTATACTGGAAAGTATACCAAATACTAAGAGTGGGGATTGGAATATGAACAATTTTAGAGGGCTGATTGCAGGAACTCTGTGAGTGAATAAGTGGTTAGGAAGAAAGATGGAGAGTGGAGTTTGAAATGAAAGGAAGGTGAGAGAAAAGGCATTCTCAAGGTCTAGGTAAAAGACTAAAGGCATAATAAACCACTATATGTTCATGGAAGGAGCCAGAAGAGAGGGTTGGGTTTAAGACATGGAATAAGTTCTCAGGGAAGGAGTTGAGACTGAATGGAATCAAGAGCACATGTAGTCAGATGGCCTCAGCCATGACTCTGCCTCAACAGGCATATGAATAGAGGTAACATCTTTCCTTCCAACTATCTGTCTGGAGCCAGTGATTTACCTGGGGGTTTGTGGGGCTTCCTGGCAGCAGTCTAGGGGAGATTTAAATGACGGGTGCAGGATGGGATGGGGAAGGGGTTGTTTAGAAGTCATATTAAAGGGGAAACATGTTCTGATGGTGAAGAGTGGCGATGGGAAAAGCAACGGAATAAAAGTCATGTTTTAGGGATAAGGTAAGAGAAAGAGAGACTTCTCTCCATAGTGACAGAAGGAGTCTGACACAAACCTAACTTAGCACCAGGGCCTCAGAGCTAAATGCAATCTTGATGGCGGTGTTAGAGCTATCATAAAATTTTTGTAACCTGTTGTCTCATCATGTATGTGTAAACTGAGGGATGAAAGGGATGTGTGTGCTTGTTCAGAGAGCTCTTTCTCCAAATACCAGAATATTTTGAGATCAGCCCTTTAGGGCCCCCTCCCCCCCCCTTCTGGAGCTATCAGTACACAGAGATAGGGAAACTGCTCATTCTGCCTTGTTTTACCAACACCAGGAGAACAATGGTGGTACTTCTCTTCTGTCTGGTGAGTACTGAGAGTACAGGATTCCATTTGGAGGGGTGGGCGGGCAGCAGCTGCAGATTGCCTGGTGGCAGAAATGGCAAGGCTTATCTCACAGGGAAAAAAAAAAAAGAAGAAGAAGAAGAAGAAGAAGCTGTCTCACAGAGATCTGGAATGTCTTCATTTGGGACATGAAGCCCCAAACCACCACCATGCAGAAAGAAAGAGGGAGTCTGCATTTTGTTTTAAAAAAGTTATCACGGGGGCGCCTGGGTGGCTTAGTCAGTTAAGTGTCTGACTTTCGCTTAGGTCATGATCTCGTGGTTTGTGGGTTTGAGCCCCGTGTCGGGCTCTGTGCTGACTGCCAGCTCAGAGCCTGGACCCTGTTTCAGTCTGTGACCCCCTCTCTCTCTGACCCTCCCCTGCTCACGCTGTCTCTCTCTCTCCTAGAAATAAATTAAAAAAAAAATTAAAAAAAATAAAAAATAAATTAAAAAAGTTATCACGGGCTGCTCAGTAGGAGTCAGTATGCAGGCAATGGTGACTGCGGAGGGTGGCAGTGTTTGTGATGGCTGGAGTGGCTTTATCGGAGGAGCTGGCGATAGGGTGCCAGTTTTCATTACTGAAGTCAGAACTCCAGGTTTGGTTTACCAGGACCAATCCGTGAAAACACCAAGAACAAGCATTGTGCTTCTCAAGCTGTGCAGTGGAGTATTTAAAATCGACATAGTCTTGGGGCGCCTGGGTGGCTCAGGCAGTTAAGCATCTTGACTCTTCATCTTGGCTCCAGTCATGATCTCATGGTTTATGAGTTTGAGCTCCACATCAGTGCAGAGCCTGCTTGGAATTCTCTCCCCTTCTCTCTCTGTCCCTACCCCACTGATGCTCGCTAGCTTGCTCTCTCTCTCTCTTCAAATAAATAAATACACTTTAAAAAAAAAGAAAAGAAAGAAAATCAACATAGTCCTGAATTCCAGTTACAGCTCTCCCAAGTACTGGGGCAAGTTATTGAACTTCCCTAAACCCCAGTTTCTCATCTGAAACAACCTCTTCAGGCAGTTCAGACACTTACTTTAAATGTCAGACAATGTAGGTGCTCTAAAAGCAGCTGGCAGTAAAGCCCTTCCTAACCAGTAGCTCACTGGAAGTTGTAGCATTTGAGGGTAAGACCTGAATGACTGGAGGTTGGTGATACTAAATGTTAATGTTAATGGCTACTTCTTATCATAGGTTGGGGGAGTTTGAATATTGTAATTAAATTATTTCCCATCTTTCCACTTAAGCATAGTAAGCAGGTTTACTCAAAGTTAAGAAGAAAAGAGAGACAGTTGATTACATTAGAAGGCTGCTGAGCTTTCAAAAACAAAGGGATTCCTGGATCTGCACTTAGTCTGTAGTGTAGCTTGTTCAGGTTCATGTTCTTCCCTCTATTCCATGTTCTCTGATTTCGTTCATTCTGTCTTCAAGCTGTTCTTCAGTATTCTCAAGGAAGATACAGATACACCTATTTACTACTGACTCTCCTACTTATTTAATTCTATTGATCTAAACAATTTCACAGGGGTAGAAAAGATAGCAATCTTGGTTGATTCATAGCTGTTATTATGTTTCTTGAAGTGTGTTTTGTGGAGCTGCTCATGGGATGTTAATGTATCATATGCAGTAAGGACCCTTATTTTACGGACCTGGAAAGCCAGGTTAAAGAGGTTTTATTTCTGTAGTAAACGTTTCCCAGAGACTTACTATGCTCACATGTACTTGGATCTCCCAAACTTATTTGATCCTCAAAATATTTTGTTTCCAAACTACTGCAAGAACTTGGGTTTAGTGGACCAAGCTTTGGGAAGATTGTTTCTTGGAAAACACGGGGCAGCCAGGATTCTTGGAATCTGAGATATTAAAGTGGAAATAATCCTCTAGAATCTTTTAGAACAGCAAAAAAAGAAAAAGATGGAAAATTTTAGGGGCTAGCTCTTGGCGTTCTGTGCTTTCTTTTCAAGACACGTATAGGAGGATTAGGAGGAACTTGACGGAGGAACAAGGGGGAGAAGAAGGGGGGAAATGGTGGGGGAAAGGGAGAGAGGCAAACCATGAGAGACTCTTGAATGCTGACAAAAACTGAGGACTGATGGATGTGGGGGGGAGGAGGGATGGGCATGGAGGAGGGCACTTGTGGGGATGAGCACTGAGTGTTATGTGGAAACTAATTTGACAATAAACTATTTGTAAAAAAAAAAAATCAACAAGAAAAAAATAATAATAAATGCTATAATATGGATGAACCTTGAAATCATTATGGTAAATAAAATAAACCAGCCATAAAAAAAAAAAAAAAAAAAAAAAAACGNTGGGCTGGGGGAATTCAGTGGTAACTCAGACAAAGTTCTTTGTTAATCTTCCATGAGTGGTATGGCAGTGCAATACTGTGTAGAGTTTTTTGTTGTTGTTGTTTTGTTTTGTTTAAAATACCAGAGACTGACTCTGTTTCTATTCAGTGAATGGCATTGATTTCTGGCAATAGCATTTTTCTTGGGGTGAAGCATTGAAACCACTACCTTTATTTTTTCAAAATTTTACTTAAATTCTAGTAAGTTAGCATACAGTGCTAACTTGATTTTGGGAATAGAATTCAGTGATTCATCACTTACATGCTGCACCCAGTGCTCATCATAAGTACCCTCCTCAGTACCCATCACCCATCTAGTCCATTTCCTGTGCACCTCCCTCCATCATCCCTCAGTTTGTTCTCTATCTTTAAGAGCCTCATGGTTTGTTTCCATTTCCTTTTTTTACTCCCCTCCCATATGTTCATCTGTTTTGTTTCTTAAATTCCACGTATGAATGAAATTATGTGGTATTTGTCTTTCTCTGACTGACTGACTTTGCTTAGCTTAATACCCTCTAGGTCCAACTGTGTTGTTACAAATGGCAAGATTTCATTCTTTTTGATGGCTGAGTAATAGTCCATTGTATTGATATATCACATCTCCTTTATTCATCAGTCTGAGGACTCTGGGCTCTTTCCATAGCTTGGCTACTGGCAATAGCATTTTTTAAAAATGTTTATCTTTGAGAGAGAGGGAGAGACAGACAGACAGACACTGAGCAAGCAGGGGAGTGCCAGAGAGAGAGGGAGACAGAGGATCTGAAGCAAGCTCCATGCTCACAGCAGAGAGCCTAATGAGGGGCTCGAGCCATGAATCATGAGATCATGACCTGAGCCCAAGTCAGATGCTTCACTGACTTAATCCAGGTGCCCCAGCAAGAGCAGTTTTTATAGCAAATGTTCTGAACAGTGATCAGGGCCAGGGATATGATGTTTATTTTTTTAATAATAGTAACTAAAGCCTATCATAAAGTGTTATTATTTGTTATGGATATATTTTTAAAAAGGACTATTATATAGGATTTAGCTGTTTCATGTATTATTATTTTTTTTCCTTAGAGAATGTGAGCAGGGGAGGGCCAGAGGAAGAAGGAGAAAGAGAATCTTAAGCAGGCTCCACATCCAGCACAAGAGTCCGATGTGGGGCTTGATTTCAAAACCTGAGATGGTGATGTGAGCCAAAATTGAGTTGGATGCTTAACTGACTGAGCTACCCAGATGCCCTTGTTTCATGTATTTTTAATGATTATCTTTTAACTAAGGCATGGTAGGAGTTTTATTTTTCAGAATACATAAGCACTCACTATTTTAATTACACTACATAACCCATGTTATTAACCCTGGTTAATGCTTCTTAACCAGGGATTGGTAGGCATAAAAAATCCTGTATGCTGTTTATTAAAAATATATGATATTGGCCTCACACCCACAGACATGATGAGATTTGTGAGGGGCTCCCCAAGTTTGTGTTTTTTATAATGCCCTTGGGGTGATTTTGATACATACCTTGAGTTGAAAACCACTGGGATGAATGTAATTAACAGAAATGGGTTATTTTTCATTTATGAAACAGTGTGGTGTGCTAAACTTTACACAGTTCTCATTGATGAAAGTGCCTGTAAGAATGTACATTTTATTATTTAAAAAAATTTTTTTAACGTTTATTTATTATCGAGAGACAGAGACAGAGCATGAGCATGAGCGGTGCAGAGAGAGGGGGAGACACAGAATCTGAAGCAGGCTCCAGGCTCTCAGCTGTCAGCACAGAGCCCGATGTAGGGCTTGAAATCCATGAGATCATGACCTGAGCTGAAGTCAGATGCTCAACCAACTGGACCACCTAGGTGCCTCAAGAATGTACATTTTAAAGTAAAAGTGATTGGGGTACCTGGGTGGCTCTGTTGGTTAAGTGTCTGACTCTTAGTTTCAGCTCAGGTCATGATCTCATGGTTTGTGACTTTGAGCCCTGCCTCAGACTCTGCGCTGATAACACAGAGCCTGCTTGAGATTCTCTCTCTCTACACCCCTCTCTGCACTTCCTTGCCTTTCTCTCTCTTAAAATAAATAAACTTTTAAAAACGTTAAGAAAATAAAGTAAAAATGATTAGCAAACAGCCTTATTGGTGTCTGTGTCTCCTACCTTCTAAGCTTTCCTTTGGAGGTAAATTTGGTGATGAGTGGTAAGGTGAGGGGAAAGGCAGGAGACTGGCTCATCTTGTTGTAGATTGCTAGGTACCAGACTCTTTTGAGGGACATTCCATAAGACTGTGGTTTATAGGTACTTTTGATTAAGGGAAATATATGACATTTCAGGGTAAAGAAAATAAGAAGCAGCTGAATCTCTGGGGTAGGCTATATCAAGAGAGGTGATAATGAGAAGGAAGTAAAGGAGCTGAGTTTTCATTTCTTGGCTTGATGTTCACATCAGCTCATTCTACACAGATCATTGGTATAACTACCAATGACGGTATTTTGGATTCGCAAATAACAGAGAAACTTAAACCACATGGCATTCCCATGAGGACATTGCTTTAAAAATGACAATGAATGATTTTGCAGAAAATGGGATGTTTGTCAAATTAGAGGATCAAATTCTATTATCTTTCAGTGTGGGGAGGAGGAAATTTTGGTTAACAAAGTATTACAACATCTGTAAATCTCTTAAGAAAGCTTTCTAGGATGAAATGATGAAATGATAGCTTACTGTGGAGAAGGGAAGATCCAATTATCCTCATATTAACAATTTTAGCTTTTTTGTTTTTTTGACCTGCTAGCAAGCTAAGAAATGGTTTTTGAAAGAAAAGGTTGGGATTTCACTAACTGCTTGTGGAATGGATGAGAGAGCGATGTGTCTATGACATCTGTCACCCTACTGATCTCCTGGGTTGATTCAGAACTATCCTAGAATGGAATCTGAGGATAAATTGGACACTGTATGGATTAGGGCATGAGTTTTCTTTGAGTAGCTTGGCTTAAAGTCTAATTGCCTCAGTCACACAGCACCTTTAAGAACCTTGGATTCTCAGGAATCAACCACCTTAATCCCTATTTGTTAATCCTTCAGGGAAATTGTGCATGATATTATTACATATTGTGCATGATTTTGTTTTATATATCTTCAAACCATAGGAGGATGCATGACCCTTTCTAATACCTGTTTTATTTAAAATGGATTATTTTCCCAAACTTTTCTAATGAGAACCTGACTAGAATCTCACATCCCCACCCCATCCCCACAAAATACCCAACCCAAATATTACAGTATAATTGAAATTAGATTAAAAAATTAAATGACATTTTGTGAGCTGTTTAAAAGGGTCAGCAATGTGTTTGAGCGCTACGAGATTAACCTTTGCTCATTTGGGAAAATGCAGACTTCAATAGGGATTCTATGGCTGGGGTTGCACTTGCTAAAAGTTTAAAACAGTAATTTTTTCCTAAGAAAGGTCATCTTGAGCTAAAATGTCAAATAAATTATTTAGATTACTGAATTAGAAAAGTGAGGATCTGACAGGCTGAATTTTTTATGCACATTAGCCACAGCCAGGGTCTCTCTATGCTCTTTTTATTAGGTAAAGTGCACCCCCTTGCCTCTTATTAAAAATCTCTCCATTTAGTCCAATACACTTCCTTTGATAGATGACTGCTGCTTTTGAACATCCAAATACACGAGGCAGCTGAATTCATATGGCCTGTATTCATCTTGTGTGCCTCTAGGCTGGATTCTAGCAAAGAGGCAAACGAGAGTAGGGAGGGGGTTGGCACCGAGAAAAGAACATACACGCAAGCTCATACACCAACAGTAATTGTTTGTATGTATGTATACAAAGACATAAGCATGTATGTAAACATATATATTATATTAAATATATATATTTAAGCAAGATAAGCTTTAGACTTTAGCAAAACAGAAACCCTTTCCAAGGGTATATAATATGTAGTGTGTTTCTGATAGGGAACATGCAATATTATCAGATTGTTCCCACCTAAGAAATAATACCAAAAATTCATGGCTTTGTGGCCATGCGACCTAATTCTAGAAGCAAGGACACTCTTTGAAGGAACCTCTAGGTGCACTGCCACCATGGGGATATGGCAATTTTCTGATTAATGCTTATTTAATACAATAGTCTGAACCTTTCAAAAAACTTTCTTATTGCACGTAGGTGTTGCCAGAACTAGTTTTATTTTAAATATGAGGAAATTGAGTTACAGAGCTATCAAAGTTAGTGACAGGGCTTGGTTGCTATCACAGACTTGCAGACTTGAGTCCTAATATTGTTCCTGGCTCCTTCTTTCCCAGGATGTCTATGGCAAATCTTAAGCAGAGTTTCTTAAGTTTATTAAGCAGAGTTCTTTAGAATGTTTAGTTGAATGTTTTGGAGCCTATAGGTGGAGATGCACATGGCATTTTCAAGTGTGTTTATATCTTTTATACATATAGTATTCTGAATTTCTGAGACTTTTAATTTCTACCTCTTATGTTTTATCTACCTATATCTATCTGTTCATATCTATATCTATATCATTTCTATCTATCAGTCTGGTTTTCCTTCAGAGTACTTTGATCTCTAGAATAGTAATTTTCCAAGGTGCTTTTCACATCTATCTCAAGAAATTCTTCTTATACAACTAAGGACCCTAAGGTTTCGAGAACCTAAATATTGTATAAGACTGGGGTAGAGTTGAGATTAGAACTCAGAATTTATAGGTTCTTGGTTCTGAATCTGGGGCAAAATTTCATCCATTCCTTTTCTTTCTCTTTCTCCTGTAAGTTCATTCCCTTCTCTGCCCCCCACCCCCACCCCCAATTTTTCTTTATTTCCTCTTCTTCCTTCTGTCTTTGTCTACCAACCACTCTCTTACTTGCATAACTTTGGTACTCTGTATTTCCAGGTCTTCTTGCAGTTGAACAGAGCTTAATGAGTAGTTGTGGCTAATGAAATGTGGGTAGAAATGATGTCTGTCACTTCTGGGTTGAAGAATTGAAAAGCTATCATGCACCCCTCTAGCTACACCTGTTATCTTGGCAGTTGTGAAGGAGGACTTGAGTTGTGATGATAAGATTAAAACTTTTGAAGTCCACCATGTACAGATGCTCTGGAGGGACATGATTATCAGTAATGGACTTTATATGAGGAACACATTACCTTTTCTTGAGTTAAGCCTTTGGCGTTTCAGGGTTATTTATTATCACAGCATAACCTAGTTTATTCTGACTAAAACAGATTAAGGTTGGTCTTCGTTCAGAATTTTATTTTAAATAAAAATTCATTACCTTTTTTGTTTTTTTGTTCTTCTCTAGACTCTTTATCCTAATTGTTTTCCTTTTATGTAGGGTCTCTGAATATCAAAGTTCATGTAAGGTGAGCATTCTTTTCCTTTGTCTTCAGCTATTTTTCTCTGTACATTCTTAGATAATGCCTATATTGGATCTCTTTCCAGGGGTAATAAGAAACCAGGAAGTGCTGACACACAAAAAATGTTATGTCCCAATATTTCTTACATGTATTTGAAAAGAGGAGTCCCTGGCAATTTTGGAATTTACAAATGTCCAGTTCTAGAGAAAAAGTTAAAAAAAAAAAAAAAAAGAAAATGAAAGGGTTTCAAAATGTCTATTTCTTTTCTATCACTGTAAAAATAAAGACATATTGCATTACCCATGGCCCATTAGATCACTGAAATTTGGAATGCATGACTGTGGTTTTCAATTGATGTTTAATTTGAAAGCATCTGAGAACTGGTCTAGGAATTGCTGGGCCCTAAATATAATTTTCCAAATATCATCTACATTTTTGGCATTGAAGTTACACTAACTTTAAGAGCTTAAAAATCGGCTGATTCAATACAAAGGATAGCTCAAATGTTCTCAAGCTTAAATTCTTTGTAAGGGGTAATATTCTCTCAGGGACAATGTATTTCTAAGCAACTTTCTTAAGTTAAGAAAAGGCCTCTGGGATCAAGAAAGCTTTTATTTGTGGCCCAAGATTTTGTATGTTCTATTGAGCGGGTGTGTACCTAGATATAATTCTGATATACCCAGAATTCAGTAGAGGTTGAGGTAAGGGTATGTTATATCATTTATTCATAGTTCCATCCCCAAACAGCATTTCCAGAGTATCCCTGGAACAATAACTTTGTCTCCTGAATGAAGTCCAAACTCCCTTGGTTCTATATTTCTCTATAATTTAGTCTCTCTGTGTACAAACTACTTTCATTAGATACACTCTTTGATCCAGTTGAATATCTCATTCTGAGGCTTTGTTCATCAGTTCCCTAACTTGGGGTTCTCTTCCTTCTTCTCTCTTAGCTTCATTGACCTAATATTTAAGAGCAAGCTTTTCCACCAATCTCTCTTTTATTACTAAACACAAAACATTTCTAATGGCTACCCTTGAGATTGAATTCTGCTTTATTTACCTTGCCCAATAAGTCATAAATCTCATGTGGGAGACCTGGGGAATGAGTGTTAAGATGGAATAATTTTTTACAGAGTCTAAGAAATGGAGCCAAACTCTGAAAGCTGAGAGGTGACTAATCATTCATCAAGCAGGATATATAAGAAAATGAGATAGAATTGATAATGGGTAAACCCAAACAAACAAAAACAAAAACAGAGAAAGTTGTATATGGGCAAAATGGGGCTAATTTCATCATTGCTGAGAATCTGCCAGGATGTCCATTTTATCTGTAGTTTAGTGTCTCCTGTGGAACTAAGGGTGAACATCTTAAGAGATTGTTTACCAACTTTCTATTTCCTCCTGCCAAACAGACCAGACTAAAATTTTCTTAGATTATAATGAAGGCTATGCTACTATTGTTTGATAATATACTTATCATGGGTAGAAACTTCCATGTTTTCTCCAATAGTCCACATATCACTCATTCTGCAAGCCATAGGCTTTTCTGTTAGTTGTGACTCTTAGTTGTTAAGTATCAAAAACACAACTCTAGCTTAAACTAATGGGAATTTATTGACCCATCAAACAAAGGATGCCTGTGGCTAATTCCTCAAAAGAAGGAAGGCTCTATTATGAATACCCATACATTTCTGCTAAGCCAAGAGCTCGGGATGGCCCACAGCAAGTATTTTGGCTCTCCATCTCTAATCACTGGGACAGACTCTGGTTCCATGATAAGAAAAGACATTCCCTTCCAGGCTGGGTATAGAAGAGAGCACTAGGATATAGAAGTAGGCAGGTGAAAGATGGTAGGGGAGGGGAATACAAGAACAGATAGATTTCCTGGCTCAGGAACTTGTTTTCAAGCTCTAGAGGTATCAGTGTAATAGATTGCAATCTGAATGAGGTCTGTTAGAGTGAGAAGCTTGATGAATGTAAACTTAAAATCTACATAATTTAGCAGAGGAAAATCTGAAAGTCCTTATGTGTAAACTTTGTTTTGAATTTGAAATGGGAATGGTAGATAACATCATGAAAGCAGGTGTGTGTGTGTGTGTGTGTGTGTGTGTGTGTGTGTGTGAGAGAGAGAGAGAGAGAGAGAGAGAGAGAGAGAGAGAGAGGGGCAGACAGACAGGGGGGAGAGATCCATGATTTCAGTAAAATGGTATATTTTAAGTAGAGTAATAAATGACTGGATTAAATTAATCCAGACTTGAAGAAACATCAGGAAGAAAAAGAAGAGTTGCATCTGAGATAGTTTTGCAATGCATAGTTTACACACTTCATCTGGTTATCAGTCTGGCATTTGTGGTGTGTAAGAAAGAGGTGGTTCTTTGTCCTGAAGTGCTCTAGAAAGACCTGTGTAAAGGTGGGATATAAACAGTGGTTCATGGTTAAAACAGATCACAGGACCAGTACATTTCACACAGGAATAGGATGATCCAGAGACTGAATTATCTCCACTGCAGCTATCAGAAGCTTCCTCACCATCTCTACCTGATCACCAAGGCTTGTATCTCACTCACTTGTAGAGAAACCCTATCCTCCTTTGCTATCTAACATTTTTTGAAAAGTAGGGGACAGATTTCTCTGCAAAGGGTCTAAGGAACCTAGTGACACTTTGTTTGTTTTATAGGACTCTACTAACTAACGGAGCTAAAATGGCCCCTGTTAATTGACCTCTCTGTTGTTTATTTCTTTATAGCAGGCTAGAAGAGTCAGCTCAAAGTTTGGTGATACCAAACTAAAAATATTACATTTATAATTGCTTTAAATATTACCCAAGAAAGCATATTTTAAGCTTTGAGAGCACATACCCCACAAAATTACATCTAGTATCTGCCACCTGTAGATAAGACAAACCCTGTAGCTGTGGAAGACCCGAAACCACTGCTGCCCTCAAGAGCTCTATGGCCTAGAGAATGTAGAGTGAAATTGTCTAGGCATCTAAGTCCCATGTCTGATTTCCCTGTACCCCAAGAGTTCCATTGCCATCCTCACCTTTCTTGGTGTGGGCCCGTGCCAACACAAGTCTTTTCTCATGCATGCTGTCCAAACGCTGCCCAGTAAATCTCACTGTCATTTTCTTGATCAGCCTTGAAACACTCGAACTTATCATAGATACCTCTATATTTCCCAAGAATAAGCAAAAGTGGCATTACCAGTATTTACCCCTGTAAGACTGGATACCACCTATAAGCCCTTGACACAGTGGTATTTGTAAGCAATTTACTTTGATAGAGCACCACTAGATATTCAAATAGATTAGGTAATAACTTATTTATACATTCATTCAGCAATGCATTACGTGCATACAATGTGCTAGGCATTGTCCTGAAACTCCACCAACTATTGCTAACTGTAGGTGTTAGACCACTGTTGAGTATATCAGATGAGACTTAGTAGATCTGTCTGGGCTGGCATAGCTGTGAAATTCTGATAGGGGATCCCACAGGGAGTGTGGCCTTCAGGCCTGGGCCTTCTGGACAAGGTGCTGGGACAGTGGTATAAATCCCTAGAGTATACAAGAGCTGTTGGCAAAATTGTAGAGGGTATAGGCCCCCTAAACTTCTAGGAAACCATCGGATAATTGGACCATTACCTGACCAGAAAATCTTTTTTAAAAAAATATTTTAATGTTTTTTATTTATTTCTGAGAGAGAGAGAGACAGTATGTGCAGAGGAGGGTCAGAGGGAGACGGAGATGCAGTATTGGAAGCAGGCTCCAGGCTCTGAGCTGGCAGTCAGCACAGAGCCTGACACGGGGCTCGAACCCATGAACCATGAGATCATGACTTGAGCTGAAGTCGGATGCCTAACCGACTAAGCCACCCAGGCGCCCCAGACCAAAAATCTTTAGGTGGTGTCTTCAAGCTTTTAGAATCACCCTGCTAGCCCACATAAGCTTGATGCAGTAAGGCCCTTGTCTGGGAGTGTTCTCAGGTAAAACAGTTGCTGCTTTAATGTTGGAAGCATGAGCCTACCATAAATTGATTTCAGATGCTGAAGAGCTTGGACTGTCTTGAAGGTGCATGGCACCTTCCACTTATAAACACTTCAGCCATTTCTGGGATCTAGTTGAACCCAGGGTCTTCCTGTAGATGGTGTTGTGGAGTGAATTGTGTCTCCCCCCAAATTCACATGTTAGAGCCCTAATCCCCATTGTGACTGTATTTGGAGATAGGGCCCATAAAGAGGTGATTAAAGTTAAGTGAAATCATAAAGTTGGAGCTTTAATGTAATAGAACTGGTGTCCTTATCAGAAGAAGTGACATCAGGAATGTACACACAGAAGAAAGGTCAGGTGAGGACACGGCAAGAAGGCAGCCATCTGCAAGCCCAGGAGAGAGGCCTTAGGAGAAACCACACCTGACCTTGGTCTTGGATTTCTAGTCTCCAGAGCTGTGAAAATAAAAGATTCTATTATTTAAGCCACCCAGTCTGTGGTGTTTGGTTATGTTTGCCCCAGCAGACTAATACAGGTGAGTTGTCTTCAGAAGGTTAAATTTGCAACATAAGTGAGAAATTGATATAAGAAACTTCTGAAGCATGAAGCCAGGGGAGATATGTAATAGCTTAGAGACCTGTCATTTCAAAAACATTGGTCATATGCTAGGTTTTTTGGATATAAAGGACAGACAAATCTAAGAATAGAGGCTCGAATGGTTGTTGTCCTGGCTTCAAGAAGGCTACAAGGATCCCAGCAACAGGGATACTTGGTATTCACTCTAGTTTTCCACCACCAGTGTGAATGAACCCGACTTGGGTCTGTGTCTTTCTCTCTCACCTTCAAAAACTTTATTATCTTTTTTATTTTATTTTATATTTTTATATTTTTTTATTTTTTTGTGTGTGTGCTAATCTATATATAGATTTTTCTCTTCTCTATAAATTCCATTTAATTTGAGCTGACAAGTGACCCATGAATGGGCCTGTTTCTTTCTCAACTTCTCCTATTACCTACATATTTTTTCTATAATCCAAGCTTTAGAGTTCTTGACAGTTCTCGCTAACTTTTGAACCATGGGAACCTGGATGAAAGAAGTCTCTGGCCTCATCACCTCTCACTAGAAGTAAATAGAATAGAGCCACAGGACCCAATACCTTGTTACCTAATAGCTAGAAGTGGGTTGTGAATGGGAAGGTAATCTAATTCTCAGCCTGTACACTATTGACACTTTTGTTGGCATTTTCCACATCTCCTAAGGGAAAAGGGCGATAGCCCAGGAGTATAACTTTGGGTCATTCAAAAATAAAATAATTTGATGTTGTACTAGGATAATATCTTGCAATTGTCTTTGGCCCATTTCTGAAAAACTTGTGAAAGTCAGGTCCTGTGAATGAATATATGGGTATAAAACCCAGGTCCAGGAATTATATTCTATTTCTGACCCTCCTCTGCAAGAGGTTGTAAAGGTTGTGGTTCATTAGGTGCTGGAGCATTGTTTGCATGCTGGATGAGCTAAAGGGCTAAATATAACAAATTGGTTCAAGTATTGCTCGGCCTTCTACTCATTCCCTTCTGGTGAGATTGCATGCTATGCTCTTGGAGATACAGGCTTATTAAAACCTGAGCTCTTGGAGCTGTTGTAGCAGGGTTGAGTATTTAAAGGAGTAGTTACCTGTCCAGCACTTCAGTACATTTAAGTCACATTCAGAAGATCAAAAATGCTTCTTATGCTGACTTATCTGGGAACCGAGCTGGTCATAAAATTGTCCCAAGGAGTTAGAAATCGAGATAACACATCCCGATTTTCTAAAAATGTTTCAGATGTAGTTGTTGGGAGGATGGCCAGATGTGGCATTTTGCCTTGTTGGTAAGAGTGAGTCGTGTGTACATATATCAGTCAGTCATACCAAAATGTGCCCAGGCATCCTGAAAGAGGTCAGTTTTTACCCAGAGGAAGTCTTGTTAATTCAGTGGTTTTGTAAATTGAGAGAACTAGAGCATCTAGCACACTCACATGCTTCCACACTTTCTGTGTGCCCCAGGGATGTATTCCTAATGGAATACCATCTGGTTTCCAACCGTAGAGTTGGATCATAACTAGAATGGGTGATGAAAGTGTAGGAGCGCAAACAAATGGGGGTGAGTGAGGTGATTTACTGAGTTATCTATCCTAGGGAATGCTCACCAGAGAGAGAGAGAGAGAGAGAGAGAGAGAGATGGATAGAGAGAAGAAGAAGGAGAAGGAGAAGAACTAGAATCCAAAAATGGGACACAGATGACACAGATGAACAGCAAGTAATGTAAATGAGGAGGAAGATTTGGGCAGCAAAGGACCTAGAGAATGAGCAGCAATCAGTAATGGACAGGTTGAGACCAGTGACTAAGAGTAGGGAGCTGCTTATGTGGGAGTTCAATTATTTGCTGGTACATTTTACATTTCACCAGCAAGTACTGTTGGGCTGGGGGCAGGTAATTAAAGGGATGTAGCTGAGAGACACAATAGCCATTTGACTGTCTCTGAAATCCTGTTAAACTTACAGTCAGCTCCATAATTGAGCACTTATTTCTTATGTTAGCTCTTTAAGCATTAGTTTTATACCTCACAGCATATGCTGCAATCCACTAGGAACATTAGTGGGTTATACAAGGAATGTTTCTTGATTGATTGATGGATAGAGTCCTTTATTCAGAGATATTTTATGTAATGG
>NW_027530019.1:15213276-15341650 GCF_008692635.1 Crocuta crocuta
ATTAATATTATATTAATATTATATATTATATATAGATATCTCCAAGTTTTGTATCTTATGTATATATTTTTTTGCCCAATTTACCATCCAAATGAATCCACTCTCATCTGCTGCCCACAGTAGGACAATAGCTGAGATTTTGGGCACTGAATTGCCCATTGGCACATCTTCTAGATTTGGGAGATGGAGAGCGAAATATGAAGGTGGCTGCTGGAGAGGAGTTATTTAACCTAGGGTTGTTGCCACAGCACAACGGGGCAATGGTAAACAATAAAAAAGGAGGTGGGACAGGCAGATATTCATTATGTTGTATCTTTGAAAGACTGACTCAGACATTTCCCTTTAGCCATTAGTGACATGCAGCCAGTACTCAAACCATTTATCAGTTGACAAAAAAGAGCTTCTAATGATTCAAGTCCTGAATAATGATGGGAGAACCTGAAGAGAGGTGGGGAAAGTTCATCTGTAATTATGAAAGGGTGTGTTTTCCACCCTTTCCCTCCTTCAACAGTGAGCAAACACCAACATTCTTAGTGTCAGGCCCTCCCCCAATCCTTTGAAAGGCCCTAAGATGCTCTCCTTATTTTGGTGTTAATTATCTTAGGTAAAGCCTGATCATCTATATACAGGCTTTGGAAAAAAAAGCTTTCCTGGTTACAGCCAATCTTTATGATTTCTGGAAACTCAGTTTCTTAAGGACTAAATTACCAGACCAGAGCTGACTATTCCCAAAACTTTGGTGGCTACCTGAGGAGGTGAAGTGGTTAATCCCATACTCCAGGAACTGGCTTCCAGTAGTTCTAAGAGCAGGACAGGAGTTGATCTTTAGGGGAGATGTTTTCTTGATTCTGCGAGGGGCTTCTTTGGAGAACTGTCTTGTCTTAGTTGTGACTTTCATAAGTCATGAACTTGTCATGGACTGTTTTTGACATTGGTTAAAAAAAATCTGAAGGCCAGTACTGGGATGTTGACTTCTCAAACAATTTGAAAGAATCTCATGGAACTTGGCGAAGATTTTTTTTTTTAATGAAGGAATTTGGAGTTTCTTCTGGTGGACATGGGTACAAGTTGTCTGGGACTCACAGGAAGGGAAAATATGGGAAAAGTTCTTGTTTGGTGTTGGGGAGCAGGGCCCTAAAACACAGTGGCAGCTGAGGGACCAGGGGCGAGGATGATCAGTAGGGTATGTCTGTGACATAATTGTAGATCAGCTCAAGAGGGAATTACATAATTTGAGCAAAAAATTCTTAATACAAAGACAAGCCTGCAGCCTAATGTTTTTTTTTTGTTTTTTTGTTTTTTTTATAATTCTCTTTGCTTATCAGAAGGTAACTATTACCTTTCTCTGTGCATTTCTTATGTGTCATTTCTAATCTTCCCAAGGCAGGGGGGTATCCAAGCCTTATGGGGCAAGGTCATGAAAACAAACTAAAAGGGAAATGTTTTAAATACTAATGTTTTTAATATTTTAAAATGCCTACCATTACACCTTCTCTCCATCAAGAAGAATCCACCATCTCATTTCTATTTCTTAACTCAAACTTACTTGAAAACATTATGTAAAAATTCACGATTTTTAAAAAGTTTTTCTTGACTTGCATCATTCTGATGATTATTTTCTCTTCAGTTTCCATGTCAATAGTAATAGGCTCAACCATTTCTATACATCTGTGTTTACTGCAATTAGGCATTAGGCAGTGTTCTGAGAGCTTTGCATATATTGACTGATTTAATCTGTAAGCAGTTGTATAAAGTACATTATATAGTTTTCACATTTTATGCATGAGAAATCTGAGGTCAAGGTTCATAGCTAAGAAGTGCCAAAGATTTAAACCCGAGCAATTTAGCTCCAAGGTCTGTTTTTCATGTTTTTATGTCTGGGTTCAATCTGTGATCCTTTTATTATGCTTGCATTTTGTTTTCTACTGATTTAAATATTTTTTCATACTTGAAAGTTTTCATAAATGTGCTGGATATTGCCATTATAATCTTCTTGAGATCAGGAAGCTGTCTAAAGCTTATTTAGGTTTCCATTATCATTATAATTTCTAGTATAAAGTGGCAGCTCAGTGTGTATTTTGTCTAACTAGATTATTCTTGGTATTTGATTTCACTCAAGAACTTTCACTAAAATTTGAGTATTGCCTATTCTCTGTGGTACTGAAGTAACTTGAATCCTACATATAAAGTGAATAAGGAATATGTTACAAAGTAGGAATATCTATTAATTTATGCAATAAGTATTTTTTGAGTACCTACAATGTTTTAGGCTTTGGGCAAAGCCTTTATATTACTGAGCTCTCATGAACCTTACAGTCTACATAAGGAGGTCCTCCTAATAATTTGGCATGAAAGAAGAGAACAACGGGGTATGATCAGAGAGTGGAACAAGGAAAGTGGTATCGGCTGAGAGAGTCTGGAAAGGCTTCCTGGAAGAGGTGATGTTTGAATTGGGATCTGAAAGATGAATAGAAGTTAGAATGTCCTATGGAGCTCAGGGCAAGCCTGAGCACCTCCCTCCACTCATGTTACACCCCTCTCTCTCTCCTTTTGTTCATTCCTCTTGCACCAGTCTTTTTGAAGACCATCAAATGCACCACTATCCTTCTTTCTCAGATTCTTTTGTGTGTCCTCTCTGCCTACAATTAAAACATTTTAAAAAAATGTTTATTTTTGAGAGAGAGAAAGAGAGAAAGAGACAGAATGTGAGCGGGGGAGGGGCAGAGAGAAGGGTAAAGAGAGAGGGAAACAGAATCTGCAGCAGACTCCAGGCTCTGAGCTGTTTGCAGAGAGTCTGACACGGGGCTTGAACTCACAAACCTGGAGATCATGACCTGAGGCAAAGTCGGGGACGCTTAACCGAATGAGCCACTCAGGCACTCCTCTCTCTGCCTACAATTAATTTTCCTAATCTTTCCTCTGTCTCCATCTCTACCCATTTCTCCCTCTTTCTCTATCTTGCTGTTTGTTGGTATATGGATTCACATGCACAAATGTGTACACACACACACACACACACACACACACACACACACACACACAGTATTTTTCAGGAATTGGCTCACACTTCTGTAAAGGCTGGCACAACTGAAGCCTGCAGGGCAGTCAGTGGGCTGAGAACTCATCGGCAGGCTGAGGACTCAGCAGGAGTTGCTGCTGCAGTCTTGAGACAGAATTTTTCCTCTAGGAAACCTCAGTGTTTGCTCTTACTACTTTCCATCTGGTTGGATGAGGCACAACCACATTATTGAGGGTAATATCCTTTACTTAAAATCAACTGATTCTAGATGTTAACCATATCTATAAAATATCTTCACAGCAAAACCTAGATTAGCCTTTAATAAATACCTGAGTGTTGTAGCTGAGCCAAGTTGATACATAAAACTAATCATTACAGGCATTAATATCTATGTTCAAATAGTTTGTGATAATTGTGTGGCTTCCAGTTATTTTTCTGACCTACCTTCATCTTTACAGGCCAGATCTTTCTACACATTCTGCTCTTAGATGTCCTATTCCTCTATTTTGGAGCTCCTGTTCATATATTTTAAGAATGTCAGTTGAACAATGTCCTCTATTATATATATAAAATCTTTCTTGCTGTTGGGAACATTACCCCAAATTCACTAATACATTAGGTCTGTTTCTTCGGAGAAGAGTCTATAATAACTCCTAGCCTTGACATTTTCCTGAGTTCAAACTGATAGCTTAGTCTGAACCCATTATTTATTCATTCATTTAATCCTACACTTATCAACAATGATTTTTAGTACCAACTGTGTATAAATGCTCTATCCTATATGTTCCAATGCATATATAAAGTTGAATAAGACATCTTTATATTCTTTTTATTCCCTGCATTACTATTTAGCTGACCACGGAGAAACTCATTTACCACCATTCAGTTCACTTTCAAAGCCTTTTCAGTCATCCTACAGTTTATCCCTATTGACTGGGTTTTCTGCAACCTGAAAGATATTGTCTGCAAGCATGGGGATTTCATTAGATACTGCCTCATCTAGATTATTTATAATCATGCCTTGATTTTGATCCTTAGGAATTTTCAATGCTTAAACTTATCCAGCTGAAGAAGAACTTATTTACCCCTCTCCTTTAATAATTTAGATTACCTTCTTACTTATAACCAAATGTACCTTTGAGCCCACTATGACTTTTTTTCAAGTTTTTACTAAAGTGTTACATACATACAGAGAATTATCAAGTGACGAGTTGTCACACAGTGAGTACATGTAACCACCACCAAGTTCAAGAAATAGTTATCAGCACTCTTCAAAAGCCCCCTCATTCCCTCTATCTTCACTACCTACTCCTGAAGGTAAAGAAGTTTTCTGATGTCATAATTAGTTTTACTTGTTTTTAACTGTATATAAATGGAATTATATAGTTTGTAGTATTGTCAGTCTAGTTTCTTTCTCTTAGAATTATTATCTGAGAGATGTAGTGTTAGTATATTCATGTTGTTTGGAGTAACAATAGTTGGTTCATTTACTTTTTTTAAAGTTTATTTATTTATTTATTTGAGAGAGAGAGCGAGAGCAAGAGCGAGCAGGAGGGGCAGAGAGGAGAGAGAGAATCCCAAGGGGGCTCTGCACTGTCAGCGGAGAGCCCAAAGCAGGGCTCGAACTCACAAACTGTGAGATCATGACCTGAGAGGAAACCAAGAGTCAGGTGTTTAACCAACTGATCCACCCAGACACCCTCATTCTTAGTGCCATATAATATTGCACTGTATACACATACACAACTTATTTGTCCGTTCTACTCTTGGTGGATTTTTGGGTAGATTCCAGTTTTGGCTATTTAGTGATACTATGGACATTTGGAAATGTCACTCGATGCATATATGTATCCATTTCTCTTGGGTATATGTCTAAGAGTAGAATTGTTGAGCCATAGGGTGTGGTTATGTTCAGCTTTAGAAGATATTGGCAAACAGTGTTCCAAAGTGATACCACCATTTTATGAGCATTCCTGTTTTTCCATATTCTCATCGTCACTTAGGATAGGCAGCTTTTAAATTTTAGCCTTTTATCATTTTGTTTTGAATCTTCTCTCCCTAATAACTAAAGAAGTTGAAGGCTTTAACAGATTTACTGGCCATTTTGTTTCTCTGTAAAGTACCTGTTTAGTCTCTTGCCCATTTTTTTTCTGTTGGTTTTTACTTTCTTATCAATTTGTTGGAGTTATTCTTATATGTTAAATACACATTCTTTGTTAGATATATATTGCAAATACTTCTACTCTGTGACTTGCCTCTTCAGAATGATGTCTTCTGATGAACAGAAATTCTTATTAGTTCAATTTATCCATTTTTTCTTTACGATTACTATTTTGTATACTGTTAGAAAACATTTGCCATCCCCAAGATTTCCTACTTTCTTCCAAAAGATGTGTTGTTTTTGCTTTCATATTTAATCTCTCATCTTTTTGGAGTTGATTTTCATTTATAATAAGAGGTATTTATCAGTATATATATTTTTATATATGGACATCTAGTTGAGCCAATAATATTCAAAAGATTGTCTTTCCCCCCTTGCCTTCAATGTAATCTTTGTCATTAATCAGATGATCATATAGATTTATGTATATGGGTCTCTGTTATGTTCCACCGATGTATTTCTTTGCACCAACATTACAGTTCTTAATTACTGTACTTTTGCAATAATTTTTGAAAAATCTTAATATAAGTACTTCAGTTTTGATTTTATTCTTCTAGATTACTTTATAATTCCTGGTCTTTTGTACATCTCTATACATTTTAGAATCAGCATATCAAATTATAAACACACACGTGCAGAAATCTCTTAGGAGTTGTTCAAGATAACAATAAAACTCTACAGATCAATTTTAGGAGAATTGACACTTTTTCAATATTGAGTCAGTTCCTCAATATGGCACGTCTTGTCAATTATTTAGAATTTTCGTAAAGCTCTCTTTATAATGATTATTCCATTACTGCTATAAGGAGGTGGAATTAATTTTTGCCTGTTGACACTGAATCAAGGAAATTGCTAAATCCTTTTGGTAATTCTAATAGTTTATTTGTTGGTTCTTCTAGAATTTTTTTGTCATTTTTAAATAATATAGTTTTGTTTCTTCCTCTCCATTTATTATATCTTGTTTTGTCTTGCCATATTGAATTCTAGTATTTTTAGTAATTTTTTTGGACAGAATTGGTGACAGCACACATTTTCATCTTGTTCCAAATATTAGGAGGGAAACTTTTAATAGTTTGCCATCATTTCATTTGCTATATGTTTTTTGTGGACACTCTTTATAATATTAAAAATTCCTGGATAGGAGGTGTTCAAGATGACAGTGTAGAGAGATTTTAAATTCACTTTCGCCACAGACCAACAAATCTATAGCTGCGTATGAAACAATCCCTTCTGAAAAGAACCCGAGAACTAGCTGAACAGCTAATCTACAATGAAGGGTAAAAGGTCGACATCAAGACTTGGTAGAGAGGCAGAGACATGGTCTCACCAAAAACTTCACCCCCGGCGCAGGGACCCACAAAAAGGAGGGACATCTTGCAAATATGGAATTTCTCCATGAGGAGCAAGGGGTTTGTGTCCCACACTAGGCACCTCAGTTCTTCGGATGTGTACTAGTGGGATGAAACCCCCAAATATCTGGCTTTGCAAACCAGTAGGGTTTAGGTCCCAGAGAACCATAGGATCTTAGGGAATGGAGGATATTCCTCTCTTAAAGGGCTTGCTTACAGATTTATTTGCCCTGGGACCCAGTGCAAAAGCAGCAGTTTGAAAAGAACCTAGACCTTAAGAGAAGGGATTCATTTGCTAATCTTAAAGCATCTGCCACAGGACACGCTACTGAACTATCAAAGAGTCAACAAAAAAATCAAAGGAGAAATAAAAAATGATACCTTTTCCTGAAAACTCTAAGACACTGATGAAAGAAACTGAAGACAACACAAATAAATGGAAAGATAAACTATGCTTATGAATTGGAAGGATTAGTATTTTTAAAATGTCCGTACTATTAAAAGTAATATACAGGGGCACTTGGGTGGCTCAGTTGGTTAAACTGCTGACTTTAGCTCAGGTCGTGACCTCACTGTCCCTGAGTTCTGCTCAGTGCTGACCTTTTAAAGCCTGGAGCTTGCATTATATTCTGTGTCTCCCTCTCTGCCCTTCCCCCACTCATGCTCAGTGTGTCTGTCTCTCAGAAAAAAAACAAAATATTAACAATTTTTTTTAAAAAGGTAATACAGACTCAGTGCAATTCCTTTCAAAATACCAATAGTATCTTTCACAGACTAGAACAAATAATTCTAAAATTTTTATGGAACCACAAAAGACTCCCAAGTACTCAAAACAGTCTTGATAAAGAACAAAGCTGGAGGTATCACAATTCCAGATTTCAAGATATACTACAAATCTTTAGTAATAAAAATAGTATGGTACTGGCACAGTAATAGACACAAAGACTGGTGGAACGGGATAGGCAGCCCAGAAATAAACTCATAATTATATGGTTAATTAATCTATGACAAAGGATGTGAGAATATACAGTGAGGAAAAGAAAGCCTCTTTAATAAATGGTGCTGGGAAAACTGGGCAGCTATATGCAAAAGCATGAAATTGGACCACTTTCTTAGACCATACACAGAACTAAATTCAAAATGGATTAAAGACCTAAACCATTGAACTCCTAAAAGAAAATATAGGTAGTGATATCTAGGATATTGGGCTTAACAACATTTATGGATATATCTTTCCAGGCAAGGGAAATAAAAGGAAACATAAACTATTGGAACTATACTAAAATTAAAAGCTTTTGCACAGTAAAGGAAACCATCAACAAACAAAAAGGTAATCTAAGAATGGGAGAAGATTTTTGCAAATAATATATTGGATAAGGGATTAATATCCAAAATATATAAAGAAATGATATAGCTCAATAACAAGAAATCACACAAACCAATTTAAAAAATGGGCAGAGGATCTGAATAGGCATTTTTCTAAAGAAGATACATAGATGGCCAACAGGCACATGAAAAGGTACTCAAAATCACTAATCATCAGGAAAATGCAAATCAAAACTGCAGTGAGGTAATCACCTTTCAGAATGACTAAAATAAACAACACAGGAAACAACAGATGTTGGTGATGATGCAGAGAGAAACCTATATGCTGATTTTTTAAAATGAAAACAAACTGTATATTCCTGAATAAGCCCCACATGGTGATGAAATTTTAACCATCTTACTGGAACTTACTAATATTTTGTTTAGCTTTTTAAAATTTATGTTTATTGTTGAAAGTGGCTTTTAATTTTTATTTTTTGTAAAGTACTTGTCACATTTCTCTATCAAGGTTATTCTGGGCTGATAAAACGAGCTAGGAAGTGTCTCCTCTTCCATTCATCTATGGAAGTGTTTGTGTATATTTGGTATTATTTTATCTTTAAATTTTTGATATTGTTTAGTAGTGAAGTCTGGGGTTTTCTTTGCAGGTCTGTCTTCAATTTAAGATTTAATTTAACTTTTTAAGATAGAGATTTATTTGTTTGTTTATTATTTATTTATTTATTTTGAGAGAGAGAGAGAGAGGAGAGAGAACCAGCATGGGAGGGGGGTGCAGAGGATCTGAAATGGGTTCTGTTCTGACAGCAGAGAGCCTGATGTGGGTGGGGCTTAAACTGGAAAATTGTGAGATCATGACATGAGCTGAAGTCAGATACTTAACTGACTGAGCCACCCAGGTGCCCCCAGGTACAGATTAAAAAAAAAAAATTCTTCCTGTGTCATTTGGTAAGTATGTTTTTCAGGGAATTTGCCCATTTCATACTAATTGTCAAATTTATTGGCACAAAATAGCTCAGAATATTATTTATATTCTTTTTAATATGTGTAAATCTAGTGGTGGCATTCTCTTTCGAGTATCTGATTTTAATAGTGTATTCTCTCTCTTTTCTTGGTCAGTGCTATTAGGAGGCTTAACAATTTTTATCATATTCTCAAAGAATCAAATATTGGTTTTGTTAATTTTTCTGTATGTTATTTTCTAACTTCATTAATACCTGTTTTTATCTTTTGGTTTAACTTGCTATTCATCTTTAGAGTAGAATACTTAACTCATTGACATAAACCTTCCTTGTGTTTAAAAATATACCTTATAAGGCTTTAATTTTTCCTCTCAGTATTGCTTTAGCTTCACAAAAAGTTCATTCTGTTATATAATTTTCTAATTTCTGTTGTGATCTTTTTCTTTGTCCATGAATGGTAGAGAGGTATATTCCTTAATTTTACAAATAATTGAAGATCTTACAGTTATTTATTTCTGCTTTTGATTTCTAGCATTATACAATTCTTTCTTTTTTAAAAATGTTTATTTACTTATTTTGAGAGACAGAGTGCGCACATGAGTGAGGGAGGGAGAGAAAGAGGGAGAGAGAGAAACATAAGCAGGCCCCATGCTGTCAGTACAGAGCCTCATGAGGGGCTTGATCTCCTGAACTGTGAAATTATGACCTGAGCTGAAATCAACAGTCGAATGCCTAACTGACTGAGCCACCCAAGCACACCTCTTTTTCTCTTTTTCAGGTTCCAGTTACATGTTTGCTAGATACCCACCCCTACTGCTGCCCCTGTATCCCATGTGTCTATATGTTTTTCAGTGTTTTCTATATTTCTCATACTTTTTGTTCTCAATGCTACTGACTTATCTTCTAGTTCATTAATTGACTCCTTAGCTTTTATTTATTTGTTCAATATGCTTTTTTCTTTTTATTGATTGATTGAGAGGGAGAGAGCAAGAAGGGGAGGGGCAGAGAGAGAGAGAAAGGGAGAGAGACAGAATCTCAAGCTGGCTCTGTGCTGTCAATGTGGAGCCCGACGCAGGGGCTCGAATTCAGGATTATGAGATTGTGAACTGAGCCGCAGTCAAGAGTCAGATGCTCAAGTGACTGAGCCATCCAGGTACCCTGCAATATGCTTTCTTGAAGATCACTTGGCTCCTGGGGGAGAACAATTTGAAGAGGAGACTTGTTACCAGAGGATTAGAGTTGTTGAGGCTTGTCATGGTGGAGAGAAGGGGAGGGATTCAAGTTTCTAGCACCTAAAATAGACATGTCTTGAGGATTCACTTCTGAGCTTTTAAATCTACTTACTGAATTCTTATTTACAGTTGTATTTTTCAGTTCTAGAATTTCCATTAGACTGTTTTTATAGATTTTAGTTCTCTGGTGAAAATCTCTATTTTTATTACCTATTTTCTTGACTAAATCAGATAAAAATAAAAATCCTTGTTTGATAACATTTGTATCACCTGTGGGTCTATTTTACTTGTCTGCCTTTTTTCCTTCCTGTATTCTATTTCTTAGCAGCCTTGGTGTTGTTTTTGTTTGTTTGTTTGTTTGTTTGATGGAGTGCTGGGCATCTTGAATGAGAACTTTTCGACTCTGAATGTTTTCTTTCTCCAGAGTACATTTATCCTATGCTCTGGCAGAAAGCAAATATGCAAGCCAATCATCTGAATCCAGTCAGGGACAGCTGTACTTCAAGGGTAATTTTCCCTTTTTCCACGGATTGGTTTGACTTGAATACACACTGACTCCTGGATATAGTAATTGAGAACTCAGGGTCTTTACTGGGGTTCTGTCTCATTCCTGCATTTTGATATTCTATTTTTGTCTCCTGTACACTGTGAGATTTCCAAAAACTCCATTGGGCTTTTCACTTGTTTTTTTTTCCTGTTTTTGTTTGTTTGTTTGTTTTTAGTTTCTTGTCTTGCCCATTTGATTAGCAGTGATGAGGGTAGGAATGGGGTGGGAGAGAGCAAAACTGTGCAAAGTGCTGGACTTACTTCTTTGGGCCTCCCTTATCTCTGGGATTTAGCCCTTTATAATCCCAGTTGTTACCCCCAGCCTCCTGAGATCTACCGAGCAGTGGGTCTTCCGCCCGATTTCTTTTCCTCTCTCTGGGCAAAGTTTGGCAAGCTTCCTAAGGAGAAAAGAAGCATAGAGAATATGGGTTCATCTCAGTGAAGTTTTCTTCTCTCCAGGATTCTCTCCCCCTAAGCCTTGTTGACTTGACCTTACTTACAAGTGAAAATCTTGTGGCCTTCTATTTTATGAATGTAACCTTTGCTAAAGGATGCTGAAAAACATCTAGGATGAGCATACACACTGTGATTATTTAATTCTAATGTGGTCATTTGTAAGTACATATGCAAAAGCACAGTTTTTGGGATTTGGTCACTGTAGCAGTAATTCAGGTGCTTTCTGGACATTTCCTAATTTTCACTTATAAATGGAAGGAAGATAAAGAGTATGATTTGCCCTACCATTTACAAAGAAAAAGAAGACATAATATGGCTAATATAGTGATAATTTCTTGTTCCTATAAGCAATTTGTTATGGAAAAAATTCCAACCTTTATGTTTATTTGGAAGAAGACAGATTAATTCTAGAAACACTGTAGGAGATTGCTATGTGGACAAATTAAAAATTAGTAGGGGAGTTGTCCGTCTTGGCATTGGGCTTTTTCATTGCTAAATAGTTTTAAAAACTTTTTTGCAAGGCAGCGTTTCCTGTAGGGAAGCTCTTAGGCATACCCAGGGAGCAGGACAGCAGATGGCCACAGGAAGTGGTTTCTCAGTTGTCATCATGTGACAGGACGGAGGACAAATGGAGGGGGTAAATCCTACTGTGTTGATGTCATGGGAGTTTTGTGAACACTGAAAGAGATAGTGTTGCATGCACATAGTCTGGGGACAAGAAGCAACTGTATAGATGGGCGACACAGCAGATCCTTTGACTCAGATATTTAAAGTTTCAAGTAATTTCTGAGCTCCGAATCCTTGTTTAGAACTTCTTTATCTGTTTATTCCATATAAAAACTTATCAGATCAGCACTCCTCTAAACACATGGGTGAACCCAAATCTCTTCTGCATCTGAATTTCACAGTTAAACCTGTGCTAAAAAAAACTCCTTTCTGCCTCCTTCCTGCTGTCCTGTGGCTCTTGATGCCCTCTGATTACAATGAACAGCCCCCATCTGTAATCCTTTTAACCCCTCTTTGGCTTTATATTACATCCTTATGTGTCTCTGCCAGCCAAGTAGTTTATTTTCCTCCTCCTTTCTGGATTAAAGGGGTTAAGCTGCATGGACTTCTTTAGAACCTGGCTAAGACACTATTCGCAGCCCCAGCCAGTAGTACTCAGTTATATTTGTATGGGGAAGCCTTTCTCTGTTCCTCCCCCCAACTGAAAGAGCACAAGCACAGCACAGGGAGCACTCCTTGGCATTACTATCACCTACACTGTTTTCTTTTTCTTCTTGTCTAAGCATGACTTTGCTTATATAAGACTGGCTTTTTCCGCCCGCTCCCTGGATGATTTTGGCCCGTTTTCAACCCTCATTCTTTCTGTGGCACTGGGAGTAGTTAGTCATTTGTGCATCAGTGAGAGGAGGGATTTAGTGAATAGGAAGACCATAGACTTTCCTCTTTGGTCCTTCCTTTCTTGACAAAGTAAATCCCACTGAAAAACAGCATTAATAGAGCATGACGGTTTGAAGAATAGAGCCCTAACTGTTGACATTTCTGTTGTCAAGCTAGGTATTATGCTGTGATAAAGAAAAGACACATTTTTAAAAAAGACAGTCTCCGTGGCATTAGGTTTATTAGTGCAATATCATTGTCATTGTCCTCGACTCCCCAATACACTTAAGGGCCTATCAATATTTCCATTAAAAAATCCCATTTGCTGTCATTTAAAAGTAGCCTGGCTATGTCAGATCATTTAAACTGAAATTATAGATCAATTATTTTTAGGTTTATTATTGAACGTCAAGGATGGTTAAATTCACTGAATTGGTAGGGGTTGAACAGTCGCTGTTCCGAAGGAAAATGGTCAGTATAAAGACAGGATATTATGCAGGACTTAGAATTTGAGACATTTAACTCACTTTAACATGAATCACTGTTAGTTATCCATGTGTATCAATGAAAGAATAGATTTACTTCTTCATGATTGGGATTAAAAATGACCTAAAATAACCTTAGCTCTTCATTCGAGAAATATGAGACCTAATTGGTAGCAAGATGCAATAATAAAGGGGTCAGTACCCTCTGGCCTCAGGAAAGATGTGGCATCTATTGAGCACTCAGTGTGCCATATTGAGTTAGGTAATGAGCATGATAAACCAACAAGTTAGGGCTGTTGTGTTTCAGGGGGAACCAAGATTTACAGAGATTTGAAGACTTTCCAAGTTAAGCAGGTAATGAGTTACCAAGTTTGGGGCTCTTGGACCCCAAAACCCTTGATATTCTTGTGTACAACTGACACACACAGGGTGACTTTTTCAGTGAAATCTACTGGGCACCCGGCCATAGTTTTTCTCTTCTGTTTGACAATAGGGGGAACCTGTCTATGTAGAAAACTGCTTTCTGCTGCTTCTTGAGACTACAATTAATGAGTGGATTATGTCAAACATACCTTTTTAGAGTCATTGATCAGATCTAGGCTGGCAAAACTTGAAGTTGGCCTGGGGTGTTGTTTTTTTTTTCCTTAACCTCGTTTACTCATTGATTTTTCGTTTAGTCCTACTAGCAACGTATGCAAGTGTCCCTCCCTCACATCCAATGTAAAACAGGTGTTATTACTTTGTATTTTTGGCAGCTTGGGTTTTGTACAGTGATGTCTCTTGTTAAAACATTTCCCTCACCACTAGCGAATTCACTGTCTTTTCAGCATATTTTGTAAGTCATTTCAGTTGCTGTTCTGTGAATTGTCTGTTCACATCCTTTATGTCATGCTTTTTCCCTGATTGGGTTGTCTTTTATTTTGGTGGAATTTTAATTTAAAAATTGTTGAAAATTAGGTAGGCTATTTGGATATATGTTACTTAAGCACAGCTATGTCAGACTGTGTGTAGCATCATAGATCTGTTTTTTTTTTTTTTTACTTTTTAAAAAAAGTTTATTTATTTATTTTGAAAGAGAGAGAGAGCATGGTGCACAAGCAGGGGAGGGGCAGGGAAAAGGGGGAGAGAGAGAATCCCAAGCACGCTCTGCATTGTCAGCGTGGAGCCTGATGTGGGGCTTGAACTCATGACCACAAGATCATGACCTGAGAGAAAACAAGAGGCAGACACTTAACTGACTGAAATACCCAGGTGCCCCTAGGGTCACAGATCTTGAGAAAAATTTCTCTGGAGATCCTCTATGTCATGGATACATGTCAAAAAGTAGGATTCTGAACACTGAGAAAACTTTTCTCTCTCATCCTAAACACTACAAGGCGGGGATTGCTATGATGTCTCCTCTGTGGGTTTTAAAAGTTGCTTGTGGTATATGCACTGGGGTGATAACTTAAGGATTGGCTATGATAAAACTAGCAAAATAGCTATACAGGTCAATAATATTACTTTCACAATATTTTAAACTTTACAGTGATATAGTTTGAGTGGAATTCAAATCACTATTTTTTTCCATTGAAAAGCATGTTTCCTCATTGAAGACCACTTTCTTGCTAAATTGGGTATTTTACCTTTGAGTTATTGAAATGTTTTGTATTTTATAAATAAAGTCTTTTAATATTTCAATACACATAAAATTTATTCTTTTTAAAATATAGGATCTTCAAGCTGATAGCAAATAGGGTTAATTTCAGAGACTATTATTGAAGATAAATGGTTTTATCCATATGTGTATCCTATAAAGTTTGCTACCATTATATTTTAAGGCTTTATCTAAAAATATTTTGTGCTTTTAGCTCTAGATGTTAACACTGTGAATCTGCTGGAGAGCTATTCTTTCTTGTTTCAGGTTTAAATGTTTGAGAGAGTGATTTTCTTCATGTAGATTTTGTAGTTTCTTAGAAAATAGGGTTAGATTTGGGGTGACTGGGTGGCTCAGTTGGTGAAGCATCTGACTTCAGCTCAGGTTCTGATCTCACTGGATTTGAGGTCTGCATCCATCTCTGTGCTGACAGCTCGGTGCCTGGAGTCTGCTTCAGATTCTCTCTCCTTCCTTCTCTGCCCCTCCCCTGCTTGCACTCTGTCTCTCTCCAAAATAAACATAAAAAAAGAAAAAAGAAAGTAGGAGTTAGATTTAAATATCTTTTCTTTCTTTCTTTTTTTAAATGTTTTTTCTTTTTAAATTTATTTTTGAGAGAGAGATAGAGACAGCATGAGCAGGGGAGGGTCGGAGAGAGGGAGACACAGAATCTGAAGACAGGCTCTAGGCTCTGAGCTAGCTGTCAGCAGAGCCCCATGTGGGGCTAGAACCCACTAACTGTGAGATCATGACCTGAGCCTAAGTCTGACGCCTAGCCACTGAGCCACTCAAGCACCCCATCTTTTCTTTCTTTTTTTAAATGTAGGGCCATTTAAGCTATTATTCCATAGTATCTACACATACCTTCTTCAGGGTATTTATGGATTCCTTGAATAACAATAACTTCCCCCTACTCAAGAAGAAAATTTAAAAAGATACCTGATATACTGAATGCCTGCTGGTTCCAAGGTATTATTCTAACCATTTTACATGGATTGTCTTATTTAATCCTTACATAGGATATAGGTACTCTTTTTTCACTACTTTTATAGGGCACTCTAGCCTTAGGGAAGTTAACTGGCTTACTCAGGGTCAACAGGAAGTGTTAGTGTTCTACCTTTTTAAATTCATGAACATCATACCCTTTTTTAGGGCAAATTTTATTGTAAACAATTGTTAATTTAAATCTTCATCAAATTATATTCTTTTAAAAATTTTTTTATTTAAATTTTTTTTTTTAATTTCTGAGAGACAGAGACAGCGTGAGCAGGAGATGGTCAGAGAGAGAGGGAGACACAGAATCTGAAGCAGGCTCTAGGCTCTGAGCTAGCTGTCAGCACAGAGCCCATCGTGGGGCTTGAACCCACGAGCTGTGAGCTCATGACCTGAGACGGAGTCTGACGCCCAACTGACTGAGCCACCCAGGTGCTCCAGATTATATTCTTTCTAACTTTGCTTCCCTATTTAGGCTGATTGTTATTGATCGTACCTCATATTGAGGCTTCAAAAAGGCACATAATAGGAGAAGAAATATCAGCTCTGCCATTTCCTCATTGTTCATTTGTGCCTGTTTTCTTCAATTCTTGATTTTTTTTTTCAGGAAACATTTTTACTGCTTTCATGTTTTGAAGGATAATTAAGTTAGTTTCTTTGTGCAGGCTGCAGTAGCAAAATACCATAGTTCTGGAGGCTAGGAAGTCCAAGATCCAGGTCCTGGCAGACTTGGTGTCTGGTAAAGCCCTGTTTCCTGGTTCATAGATGGCTGTCTTTTTCTGTGTATTCACATGACCCAAGGAGTGAGAGAGCTTGTGGGATCTCTTTCATAACGGCACTCATCTCATTCATGAGGGCTCCACTCCCATCATCTAATCACCTACCAAAAGTCCCACCTCCAAATACCATCACTCTGGGGATTAGGTTTCCACAAGAATTTGGGGGGACACAAACATTTAACCTATATAGTTAGCAATAGATAATATTCATAAATATACAAAGCCAGCCATAGTACCTGCTTGGAATTCATCGTAATTGCTGAAAGCAGACCTGGGAGTGAGGACCCCATTGTTAGACCTGCCAGTTAAATGGTCCACTCCCTTCCTCCGTAGTCTTTGAGGACTCCATGTGATGTGTGCTTGCCTGGTGTCATAAAGACTAGTGGAGAGAATGGTGGAAATCAGTTTATTAACTTTTATCTTCAATTTTATAAAATACATATACAGACAAATGTATAAGATAGAAATGCAAAATTAATGAGTAATTACAAAGCAAAAGCTGGGTAACAAACACTATGGTCAAAAAATAGAATAATACAACGTTTCTTTCCAGAATCCCTTCCGTATCATAACCTCCCCTTTCCCCTAGAGATGATCATTATCCTGACTTTCACAATAATTGATACCTTTCTTTGCTCTTTAGTTTTATCACTTCTTTATGCATCTTTAATCAATGTGGCCTAGTTTAGCCTCTTTTTGAGCCTTATGTAAGTGGAATTACACACTATGAAGTCTTGCTTAAATGAAGCTTGCTATGTATCTTAATTTCCCTAACATTCAGTTTGTGTGTATAGCTGAACTTTATTCATAATTAGTATAATATAGTAATAATTTATTCATAATTAGTATAATATAGTATTCCATTGCATATATATTCCATTTGTGCTGTGTGGTGTTGTGCTCATTTGGATAAGCTATAAACTACATTTCCTAGAATTTGCTTCCCTGAGGGGTTCTGAGTTAGAATTGGCCACAAAGAGAATGTGTGTGATACTTGGAACACAGAAATAAAGCAACCATTTTATTCTGAAAGCTTGGATAGTGTTATAGATATGGTGACAGATGGAGGTGTCCAGAAGATTCTAGTTTGTCCACATCCTTCTCTTTGTCCATCTCTTTTTGACTGTTGGCCCTGTTCACCACAGACGCTCCATACCCTCTTGGTTATGGACCCAGAGAGGTGATAGCTACCCAGAGGCAGCAGCTGACCAGAGACATTTCCGTGGACTTTCCCTTCGTTCCATTTTAGCCTGGCTTTAAGATTGCTTGGTTAGTAACTCCTTCTCTGATCCTCCAACTCCTCCTTCTGAGCCATTATTTCCCTAGCTTGTCCCACAGTTATATAAGGTTGAATTCCTATAAAAATATCTTTACTCAGAGTTCCCTGACTGATATGCCATTCAACATTTGATGGTTATTTGGGTTACTTCTAGTTTGGGGCTATTAAGAACAGTGGTACTTCTTATAGTTGTGTCCTGAACAATTTTATCCAGGTCAGGGTGGATCCAGGATTTTTGGTCTTAAACTCATACAATTTGGGGGACACACTTTATTTTTATTATTAAAATATTTTAAACATTTATTCATTTTTGAGAGACAGAGTGTGAGTAGAGGCAGGGCAGAGAGAGAGGGAAGCACAGAATCCAAAGCAGCCTCCAAGCTCTGAAGTGTCAGCACGAAACCTGGCACAGGGCTCGAATTCACTAAGCATGAGATCATGACCTTAGTTGAAGTCTGATGCTTAACCCACTGAGCCACTCAGGTGTCTCTGGAGGCTGACTTTAAAACACACACACACACACACACACACTCACTCACTCACTCACTCACCAAAGTTAGGTATCAGGACTTGGAGGGGGATCCATGCTTTCAGGCTTAAATTTGATTAGCTTCATGGTAAATCTGATCTGTCCATAAGGTACATAACCAGGAGTTGAAACGTTCAGTTCTAAGATATGCAAATATTCACCATTATTATATAATGCCAAATAGTATTCCAAAGTGGTTGCACCAATTTGCACTCCTACTGACATTATATGAGTTTCTATTTTTGAACATTCTTGTTAACACTTGGTACTATCAGAATTTTAATTTTTGTTAATCTGAGAGCTGGGTTTAGTATCTCATTGTGGTAGTTCCCTGATTGTAAGTGAGATTAAGCTACTTTTCTTATTACTTTAACTTGAGTTCCCCAGAAAGCAGCGCCTAGGGTAAAGGCTTATGTGCTGTTGCTTTAATAGAGGATCTAATCCAGGAGAGCACTATTAAGGGGTCAGGGAGTGAGACAGAGGAGAAATGGCAAATGCAGGGATACATTTTAAACTAGCCACTTCTCTTATCAAGTGCAAATGATTGTCAGTCTCATGGAACTATCTTCTGAGAGGCTGTGTAAAGGATTGTTTCTCATGACTATCTGTGGTTAGTAGAATGGGAGGGAGGAAAGACAGGAGGAAGGGTGAAGAATTCATTCATTGGCTGCTGTCTTCTAGTCAAGGATTGGTTACATGGGACATTGAATCTCATACATGTCTGGACTCTACATATATGGGTGTTCAGTGGTCCTGACTATCAACCTAGAAGTTTCTAGGGAAAGAGGTGAGAGGTGCTTGGCATGGGTTTTAGGCTAGATGCTGTTGGCTAGTATCTGTATGAAGTCGGTTAGAGTCAAGGCCCTCATGTTTGGTAGGCTTGGCACTGGCTGGGGCTGGAACAAGTGTCCAGAGGCCATGGAGACAGGCTTAAGGCCAAGAAGATCTCACATGATATATATCAGGCATACATGCTTATTGGCCACTTTGGATTTCTTCTTTTTTGATGTACCTGTTTATATATATATATATGTATATCTATCTATATATATGTATATACATATTTTGCCTATTTCTATGTTGCATTGTCTATCTTATTTCTTTGTAGAAATTCTTTATATATTCTGGACACCAGTCTTTGTTTTTGTTTTTGTTTTTGTTTTTGTTTTTTTTTTACAAATAGTTTATTGTCAAATTAGTTTCCACATAACACTCAGTGCTCATCCCCATAAGTTGGACACCAGTCTTTGAGGTAGTTGCTTTGAAAAAGTAACTTGTACTAATCTTTGATTTGTCTTTAATTTTCTTTTGTGTTTCATAAGGAAAAAAATCTAAATTTAAAGATGATCAAATATATCGATCTTTTCTTTCAGATTAGCATTTTTTGATGTCTTATTTGAGAAATCCCTCCCAAACTCTGAGGGGATAAAAATATTCATTTATATTACCTTTTAAAAGCTTTAGAGTTTTATTATTCACACTTAGAATTGTTTTTTTGTGCTCACTCTGCAATATGTATCTCCATAAACTCCATGTTATTAGCATATTTTATTTAAAAAAAGAGGAGACCCTGGGTGGTCAGTTGGTTGAGTGCCCAACTGTTGATTTTGACGCAGGTCATTGTCCCAGGGTTGTGCGGTAGGAGTCAGTGCTGAGCATGGTGCCTGCATAAGATTCTCTCTGTCTGTCTTTCCCCCTGCCCTTTTCCCCCACTTGTGCACTCTCTCTTTCTTTCTCAAAAATAAGAAAGAAAGAAAAAGAAAGAAAGAAAGAAAGAAAGAAAGAAAGAAAGAAAAGAGAGAGAGAGAGAGAGAGAGAGAGAAAGAGAGAGAGAGAGAGAGAAAGAGAGAGAGAGAGAAAGAGAGAGAGAGAAAGAGAGAGAGAGAGAAAGAAAAGAAAGGAAAGAAAGAAGAAAGAAAGAAAGAAAGAAAGAAAGAAAGAAAGAAAGAGGAAGGAAGGAAGGAAGGAAGGAAGGAAAAAGAAAGAAAGGAAGAAAGGAAGAAAGGAAGAAAGGAAGAAAGAAAGAAAGAAAATAATGCTCTGGAATACCATCCCTTGTCTTTAATCAAGTCCCCATACATGTGTAAGACTCTATTTTGGTTTTACGTTGGGTAATTTGTATATCTCAGACTCAACAATATGGTAATTACTATTTTTAAAAGTAACTTCATATCTGGTAGAGCATGTCTTCTTATCTTATATGTTGTCCACAGTATCTTGGTGATTTTATCTGTGAATTTTGTATTAGAATCCGATTGTTGGTTTCTGCAAGAAACCTATTAGGATTTTCATTGTGATTGCTTTGAGTTTATTAGTTAATTTGGGGAATTGACAAATTTACAATATTGGGTCTTCTAATATTTCAATACTGAATATCTCCCCATGCATTTAGGTTTCTTTAATGTTTTTCAATATACTTTATTATTTTCCTCTTTCCCAAAGGGAAAGGGAAATTCTTGGAATTTTTTTGTTGTGCTATTTCCTAGATATCTCATATATTTGATATTATTTTAAATGGTATTTTAAATTTTATTTCCTGTTCTGTTTGTTTCCAACTTGTGGAAATATAATTGATTTTTTATATTGACCCTATATCCTGGCAGCTTATTGAATTCTCTAATTAGTGCTAAAATTGATATGCATAGGTTTTGGGGCTTACACAGTTATATCATCTGCAAATAATGACTCCCCACTTCACAACTACTGCTGCCACTTATTGTGCTAGATGGGACTTCCAGACCATTGCTGAAAAGACAAAAATGTGGAATTTTATCAGATGCCTTTTCTGTATCTATTAAGATATTAAGATTAAAGGTATCACTTTTACCTTTAATCTATTAATGTGGTAAATTACATTAATTGGTTTTCTAATATGAAAGCAACCTTACCTTCCTTAGATGAACTTAGCTTAGTCATGATGTGTTATCCTTTTTGTATATGGCTATATTCAGTTTGCTTTTATTTTATTTTGGAATTTTGAATCTAGGTTTATAACTAGGTTTATAACTGAGGTTATCTTTTAATTTTCCTTTCTTGTATACTCTTTGTCAGGTTTGGTATCAATGTTATATTAGTTTTTCTTAATGAGTTAAAGAGTGCTTCTTCTTTTCCTATTCTAGGAATAATGTCTATAAGTTTAGAATAATTTTTGCCCTTGAATGTTTGATTCAAGGGCAAAGCCAGTAGCGAAGCCATTGAGATTTGGAGTTTTGTTTGCAGGAAAGTTTTTTGATTCAGTCATTTCATGGATATAGGTCAGGATATTTTATATCACTGACATTAGATAAGGAATAGGCATAGGCCAACCAGAGTGGACACCTGATTGTTCCATGGATGCCAGCTATAAATAAACAATGTTTCTTAACTGATGCTCACAAGGTGAATATCAGTCCTGATTATCAGACTATTCAGGATGTCTTTTTGTCTAAGTTTTGGTAAATTATATTTTTCTAGGTATCTATACATTTTGTTTAAATTTTCTTTAAAAAGAGGTTTTTAAGTTTATTCTTGATAGAGAAAAAGAGAGAGGTGGGAGACAGTGTGAACAGGGGAGGGACAGAGAGAGAGGGAGACACAGAATCTGAAGCAGGCTCTAAGCTCTGAGCTGTCTGTGTAGAGCCCTACAATGTGGGGCTCAGGCTCATGAACTGAGATCATGACCTGAGCTAAAGCCAGCAGCTTAATCAACTGAACCACCTAGGCTCCCCATGTTTAAATTTTCAAGTTGAGGGGCGCCTGGGTGGCTTAGTCGGTTAAGCGTCCGACTTTCGCTTAGGTCATGATCTCACGGTTCGTGGGTTCGAGCCCCGCGTCGGGCTCTGTGCTGACTGCCAGCTCGGAGCCTGGAGCCTGTTTCAGTCTGTGACTCCCTCTCTCTCTGACCCTCCCCTGCTCACGCTGTCTCTCTCTCTCTCCTAGAAATAAACATTAAAAAAAAAAAAATTTTTAAAAAAAATAAATTTTCAAGTTGATTGTCTTAAAGTTATCCATAGTTGATTTTCTTATTATGTCCATTATAGGACTAGGCACATATGGAACATATTTGAGGAGGTATATGTTGTCTTCATAGTGCTAAAAAGTAAAATCCCTGTAGTGGAAAATCATTGCTTAAAGAACATGACAATTTTCTATTCCATGTGTGAAACAGCTATATTCCCTAAATTAGTTTTACTTTTTTCCCCCATATGTGTATTATTGAAACATAATTTTCTAAAATGTGGATGTAGTCAGTTTATGTCCCTTGTGAAAAGGTAACTTTTAATTTCTAAACCACAATAGTGTTAATGTTCTCCAAGTGTGACCTGTAAACACTTAGAGGCCCTTGAGATTCTTTCAGAGGATCTGGAAGGTGAAACTATTTTTATAATAATCTTAAAGCATTGCCTATCCTTTTTAACTCCCATTCTTTCATGAATGCATCATGCACTTTACTAGTGCACTGCGATGCCATACTATATCATAACAGACTGAGTGCAGAAAGAGAATTCAGCTGTCTTTTAAATAAGCCAGATATTAATGAGATTTGTGGAAATAACTATTTTTTTCTCACTAACTTGTTTTTGGAAAATATTTTTATTAAATATTTATGCTGTTATGCAATGGGTGTACTTCCATTTAAGATACATTGATAAATATATATTTTGTGCATTCCTAAGTTATTTTTAATGTTTGTGTATTTATTTTGAGAGAGAGAGAGAAGGAACGTGATCAGGAAAGGGACAGAGAGAGAGAGGGAGAGAGAATCCCAAGCAGGCTCCACACCTAGCACGGAGTCCCACATTGGACTCGATTTCAGTGAACTGTGAGATCATGACCTGAGCCCAAACCAAGAGTTGGATGCTCATCTGAGCAACATCCAGGCACTCCTCAACATTTCTCAGTTTTAAATTTTAATATGGTGAACAATTGATACCTTTAACTTGATAATCAGAAGTTTTTAGGGGCTTCAATAATTTTTAGAAGTAGAAAGGGATTCTGAGACCAAAATATTTGAGAACCAATGGTTTCTAGGATAATACTCATGTTCCTTAGTAAGAGAGGCAAGGCTCTGCCAGATATGGTTCTGCTTGCCCTCCAGTGGCATCACCTCCACTGGAAACTGTACAGAAGTACCATCTGCTCTTCTGACCATTTATTTGCTCTTGCTGCTTCATTCAACCAGGATTACCCCCCGCCCCCCTCCTGGTCTTCTTGTAGACTCCTACCCATCTTTTCAAAAATTCATTTTGAGGAATCTTTTATGACTTAAGCCCTTTACCCCTTGGACCCCTCCCTTTCTTTGTGTTGCTTGTACTTTGTACATATCTCTGCTGAGTACCACATCAACAGCAATTTCAGACATTTCTCATGAGTTGACTTTGAGTGAATTTGGGATAGTAAGACCTTTCTATTTAGACTTTTTGTTAATTTGCGTGGGCTGCAGTTTGGAATAGAATTATTAGCAATGATGCCCATTATTCTTTTATCACCATATGACACTCATTTCCTAGAGCTTTGGATTCCCACTCTGTTTCAGTTTACCTTGTTGCAAGATTTTTGCAAATATTAGTTTTGTGTGGGGTCAGGAAAGAACTATTTTACTAATGGAGAGCAGTGTAGATGAGGAAGCAGGTGTTCAATAATTCTTAAGTGAATGGGTGGGTGGAAGAATGAATAAATGAATGAAAAAAATAAAATAATGAGAAGTTTAACTTTTCTTTATGGAAGCATTATCAGCTTTGGGCATTATTTTTTAAAATCTTGTTGCATACATCAAATATACAGTAACTAAAAAGGCAGTCACTTGCCAGTCAGAAGGAATTCCTAAGATTTTCAGCACATAATATAGATTGTTTCCAAAGGGCTTGAGGCAGTTTAGGAGGTCAAATTCCTGACTGAAGTCAGAATTTCTTCAGAGGTTTTTGTTTATTTAGTAGAATGGGTGATTTATAAAAGTGGAATTCTTTAAAAATTTTTTTTCGTTAGAGAGAGAGAGAGAAAACTAATGGGGAAGAGGGGCAGAGGGAGGGAGAGAGAGAACCTCAAGCAGGCTCCATGATCAGTACAGAGCCTGACACGAGAATGGATCTCATAACCATGAGATCATGACCTGAGCTGAAATCAAGAGTCAGACACTCGACCAACTGAGCCACCATGTGCCCTGAAAACGGAATTTCTTTAAAACAAATATTTGAAAACATTTACATTGTTTTCTAATCATCCTTTGATGTAATGTTGATTTAGGAAATTTTCTTTCAAGAAGCTCAGAGAGTTTTTAGGGATCTTACCAAAAAGGTATTAGCCTCACAGATCCCAGTGCAACAAAGGTGGTCAGAAAGTACCCCAAACAATACTATTGTCATCTTCTGAAAGGTCATCTAAAGTAATTAAGCAGGAGGTTTGCTGTAGCAAGTTTAGAGGACAAAGATATGTCCAATCCGCCCCCTCCACCCCCTGCCATTTAGCCATTTCAAAATGGTCCATTTTTAGTGATAGTGGTATTTCCCTGGTTTCTTTTCTCTTCTGCCGGCTTGGAAGGCTTTGTTTATTCCAAACCTCATTAAATAAGTTCTCAATTCAAAATTCTGCACTGCCTTGCTAAATTAAAGCCAGAACCCCCTGTGGTTACATAAACAAAAGATATGGGGAAGTGATCATTTTTCTTCATACTGAGACATCCCAATGATCTGCCTTGGTGTTTATTGCTATGGAAGAAGGAGAGAGAAGGAAACCTGTTGGAAAATGCAAAGTGGTGTAAGACCCTCAGCAGCATGTGTATGTATGAAACAAGAGCTTTCAAAATGAATTGCAGAATCCCAAACACAGACCTCCCTCTATCCCAAAGTCCAGTTAGCCACATAATAATTTTGAAAGTCTCCTTGACATACAAATTGAATGACATATTTGAATTTCACGTAATTCTTTTTCTAAAACCTAATTAAAATCAATTCCCTGGCATTTTGCTGCTGTTAGAAAAGATGATGCTGTTAGATGTTTCAGTCATTAGCAATATGTTCACTGGATTAAAAACAAATTTCTGAATAATATTGTAATGATTAGTGAATCTATGATGATCTAAGCAATTATTAAGAAACAATGCCTGCCCTGACTTGGTATCTTGATTATTTGTTGATGGCATCTGAAAATGGAGATGTCAGGAGGCAATATTGTATTGTTTAACTGTGTTAATTTATTTTATTTATGTAAATTTCATGCTTTTCAGTATTTCACAGACTTGAATACTGGTTAATTGTCTAACCAGGGAAGACAGGAAATTGGGTATAAAAAGTAAATGACAATCTAAACACACTAAAGACTTTCTTTAAAACCTCAGCTTTCAAGATTAGAAAGACTCTTATAATTTTAATGAGACTCATTTTGATTTCTAAAATGAGAACATTTGTTAAATGTACCTAAAAGTTTGGCTAGATTTTGGGGTTATGATTGTTTATAATGAATGGAACCTGCAGCCTGATAAATGTGAATTATGCTATCAAAAAAGAAATTAAGTATCTGTGGGACTCATACCTTTCCCTCTAGAATCCTGAAAATAAGTGTTGATATTCAAACCTACTTTCTCTTTACATAGAAGGATGTATTCTTTAGAGTTTATTTCTGGTTATTTCTTTCATGTGCTTGCTTTTCACCTGATTGCTGTATAGATTATGCTAAATTATGGGGAAATGAACCTGCAAAATTAGGCAATATGAGAATATACTTTAAAGCCATGGATGAAAATGGACGTAACTGTGCTTATGTCTTCATACACCATCTATATATCACTAAGCTGCACATGGTACGGGAGTTTAGCAAAAGCTTATACTGTGCAGTTAGTAATTTAATGTATTCTAAAAGCTGAATCTCCGTTCCACAATGAGGCAACACTCACCACCTGCTAGTTTACTGAGGTTTATGACATACTTGCATTAGCAAAATTGTCACCCTAATTGTTTTTAAAAAACACCCTCAGAAACTTAGTGTTTTAAAGAGACCTTCAGTGGAAAGCAACTGACTGTAAGTGTTCTGCCATGGGCTAGCTTCACTGAGAGCCCTGCCTCTGCACAGGAGGCGTCCAGAGTTGGGGATGTAGGATGGGGAACGCTGAGCATGGTCCTGGGTCTCTAGTCTGTGGCAGGGCTATTCAAATGACAGTGAAGAGCCAGCGATTCCTAGGTCAGAGTGTGCAGTGGGGCAGGGAGGTAAAACACTAACGCAGTCCTGGCTGGCTGATGCAGACAGGGCTGACATAAAGTAATTGGTATAGTGAAACAGGAAGAGTCGCTTGATAGAGACGAGGAGGAGGAGAGAGGGGGCTGTCATCACCACTACTCCAGGTGGTCCATGCTCGCCAGCCCAGGACCATGGTTCGTGTATAGCTGGGGTTTTTAAACATACCATCTGGCCTTTAGAGAGAGAGTGGAGGCAGCATGTCAAAGTTTCAGCTAAGTTAGCTGTGGCCCAGTGCTCTAATCCCAGTCAGGGGCTTAGAGTAGCGAGGAGAGGTGTAGCCGTGAGTGCTGGGGAAGCATGTTTGGGAAAGGAGGAGGTGGGCAGCTGGAGAGACTTATCCCAGATAGGATTCACATCAGCTTTGGGTTACAGGATTCATTTCAGATACTGCCGGCCAGTGGGACTGGCATTGCTCGAGGTTCCCAACACCTGAAGCCAACCAGGGCAGGGACCGAGAGACGGTTACTTCTGCTATAGGACAGAGTTTCAGATTTCCTCTGGAAGTGTCAGAACTTGCAGCTTTATTTATTTTGGTACGTCTGATATTTGAAAAGGACTGATTTGGTTTTGGCTTAATGTTTTTTATTTATTCATATAATAAATATTGATTGATCATTTATGGAGTGTCTTTTTTAAAATTAATTCTTACCGTGTGGCTCATAGGTACTTATAAGTGAACTTTTTTAAGTTATTAGTTACCAGTCTCTGTACATATTTTTTTGGAAGTGCATTTGAGGTCAAAATATATCAGATATCCTCTGATACCTGAACATTTTTGTTTATCTTTGAAGTATCTTGGCTTTCTCATTTTTAAAAAATGAAAACAAATTGTTTTGTTTTCATTTTTTCCTTTCTTTGTCTTTTAAGTTTATTTATTTATTTTGAGAGAAAGAGAGAGAGACAGAGACAGGAGATAGAGAAAGAGAGAGCAGAGAGAATCCCAAGTAGGCTCTGCCCTGTCAGTGCAGAACCCAGCGTGGGGCTCAAAGTCACAAACTGTGAGATCATGGCCTGAGCCAAAATCAAGAGTCAGACACCTAACTGACTGAGCCACCAGGCACCCCAGATTTCTCCTTTTTGTTAGATAGATAGTATCGCTTTCAGAGAGTCTATACTACAGCTCAGTGGGGAGAAATAAAAAGGGTGCTGTGTAATTCTGAAACAGAGGATTTCATATACAGTGTGGCACACAGAAGAGTGTGTTCACCTCAGCACAGCAGGTGTCTGGGCACTCGTCACAGTGGAGAAGTTATTTACCTGTTCTCTATTCTGTATGGGATACTCTCCATCTTTGCTAAATTCCTACTTATCTCTTAAGGTTGATATCCAAGTCTTCTTCTCCAGTTTACGTCTTCCCTGACTTCCACAGGTGAACGGCACTGCACAGTCTTTGTAGGTGCTCATGAGGTGCTGTCATCTCCACACATGTCTGTCTCCACCATTGAACCAGGAGCTAGTGAGGACAGGGACTGTGCTCTGCTGATTTTGGTGCTCTCAGGGCTGGGCACAGGGTCTGGGCAAAATAACAAAGGGAAATTGGAGCAAGTCATAGAAGGTGCATTTCCAGCCACTTTTCATCTGAAAAAAATCCACTGTGTCATAGACTGTCTCAGGTTCCTGGCCAGAATGGAGGTTCTTCTCATTCTTCAAATTGGTCAGTTGAGGAATCACAGTTTACTGGATCTCTGTATAGCTGGAAGTGCCATTACCATTGAGACTATAATGATGTCTGCTTGTGAACAGGCGATTTAATCCTGGAATTGGCACCACCAAACTGATATGACAAATGAACTCATGAAACAGAAAATGTGTTGCATTTGGAAACTCTTCTTGATTTTTTTTTTCTTCAAATCCTGGGAATTTGATGGAATGAACCTAGATGAAAGGAGAAGTCAAGTCACATTAGTACCAGTCTTCCTTTTCTCGATTATGTAAGAATAAATGGGAGAAATATCATCTTAAAAACTGTAGCAATGTAGCATTGCAGATAAGATGAACCTGAAACAAAGCAAGGGTGTCAGCTTGCCAATTTTGTTTTTTTAAAGATGCTTTGGAAAGGGCAGTGGGTACAGAGACTGATTAGGTATCTTCCAAGAGTCCCGCCTTATGTGTGCTGTCTTTCAGCTCACAAAAAATATATGTTAAAACCAGCAAAACCTTGGATTGTGAGTAACTTATTTTGCGAGTGTTTTGCAAGACTAGCAAAGATTTCTGATAAATTTTAACTTGATAAATGAGCGATGTCTTGCAAAGTGAGTAGTACATGACACCAAATGTCACATGATCACAACTGAGGCAGTGGTTCTTGAAACTCACTTTGATATACAAGTGCTTTGGATTACAAGCATGTTTCTGGAATGAATTATGCTCATAAACCTAGGTTTTACTGTATTATAATTCCCATTTATAGTGCTTTAGAGGTCACAGAGGTAGTAGGTCCAGGGTGTTAGGATTCAAATCCAGGTCTCTCTAACACCCCAACCCACTATACCATGTTGCCTCTGATTTAAGACTTAAAAATAGTAGTTACTATTTTTTTTTAAATCCAGTCTGCCTCCTATCTTTCCTCTACAAAATTACACTGATTGTGGATGGACTCACACATCTTCAGAAAAGAGAAATAATAAAATCACAGTTACTTGTTATGATTTATTTTGACTGAAATATGTAAATACCTGGATATAAATAGAAAGTATGTGTGATTGTTAAGGTATATAAAGACTGAGTTAACACTACTCAGTGGTTATGAATGCAGCACATATCCAGAGCTTTGTATGAGTAGTAGATTCCATATATTAAAAGTTCTCATTTCTATTCTTGGTCACCTCATTTGATAGTCTTTGTGTCTAGGGTTTTGCAAAACATCGTTTCATCATAAGCCAGGTAGATGCTTTGCCCATTGTTTGCCTCTTAACAGTAGCATAAATTTAACTAGATTATAACTGTAAGATGGTACACATGCCTTAGAAAAAATACCTGTGTAAAATAACTATAATAGTCTGAGTATGATAGTGTATGCAATTCTGAGATTCTATGCTTTCTTCTAGGGCAAGGTTGGCAAATCATAGCTCAAGGACTGAATTCTACCTGCTATTTTGGTTTTATATGAACTGTAAATGGTTTAAAACCATTTTAAGTGGTTGAAAACACATCAATACTTTGTGAAATATGAAAAGTATACAAAATTCAATTTTCAGTATTCCTAAAGTTTTATTGAAACACAGCCACATTTATTTATGTTAGTTTATGGTCACTTTCAAGCTAGGATGACAGAGTTGAATAGTTGTGACAGAGACTATATGGAAACTCAAGGCCTAAAATATTATCTGTCCTTTTCCAAAGAAGATTCCACACCTCTGGCATTGGCAGTACAGAGGGACTTATTCACAGGTATCTGGTAACACATATGAAATCTGTCTACTAGGTATATATTTGAGCGTAACCACTGGATATATGAGAGAAATTACTCTTCAGATGTATATCCAAAAGTTGAGGAAGGGAGACATTTCTAAAAAAAATTCTAAGATTTAAAGTGGCATCCAATATCCAGACAGTCTGGAAACAGAAAAGAAGAAAAATTTGTTGGGCTGCCTGGGTGGCTCAGTTGGTTAAGAGCTAGGCGTGGAATGTGCTTAAGATTCTCTCTCTCCCTCTGCCCCTCCTTTCCTCACATTAGCACATGTGCACACGTGCTCTCTTGCTCTCTCTTACTCTCAAAAAAAAAATTTGTGTAGTCAGCCTGTCTTCATATGGACTCCACAGTCTTCGCGTGCACAATGCACAGCAAAGGTTAATTTTCACTGCTATTGTTTTGCCATCCTTGCTCTTGTGTGAGGACAACTAATTAGCTCTACATTTGCTTGGAAGGGCTTTTTCATTTCCCTTGCAATCTTCATTAGACTTACATGCCTGAGAAAATACCAGATCAACTCCTCTTTCATCATTATTTTCTTTGTAATAGCCTTTTTACTGGCTAAGCCTTCCAGTGTGGGCGGGGAGGGGAACCAAACAAACTCCTAGGTCCGGGCAGCTCTGCTTTTCTCTGCCTCCTTGAAGAAACAGCCTCATTGGGAAAGACATTCTGGTCAAGAGCCTGCAACCCAGGATATTGCCAGTTTCCTGAGTGGCACTTCCCACCCACCCATCATTATTGAAATACACTTGGCTGCTAATTTCCTGGAAGATTCAAATGCTCCTACTTCAAGGTCATCTCAAAGGAGAGTTTAAAGAGCATTCCTGTCCCCCTCCCTTCCCTTGTAAAATATGTATATTTACAAGAGCATGCATAAATGGTCACCAGGGAAGATAAGCTATCAGAGAGTTGGGAGATGTCTTTCCTCATACAGTTCACACATCACTGAAGCAGATAAAATTGGTTTTGTACCTAGCCTCCGAATACACTGTTAAGGACTCTGTCCTGAAAATTGATCTATACCACTACGATAAAATTCAGAGCATCTCTTTCATAAATATCTAACTGTGGCATCAGTGACTGCTGCTCCTGCCTGGCTCCCAGGGACTGTGCTTGGGCAGGCAGAGAATGGCCTGCAGCTCATAACCTCCATGTGCACCGTGGTCGTTGTCATTGGCCACGTTAAAACTTAATTAAAGCATTAGATTCAGTGCAATACAATGTATGCCTCAGTTTACAGTTACAAAGTCAGTTGCATGACTGGCCATGGAATGTTAGATTAAATCTCTGTATAATAATAATAATAATAACAATAACAACAACATTAATAGTAATAATAGCATTCATGATCTGCAACTTGTTGTTTTCCAAATGCCACTATTTTCATTGCTGCTGCCTCTGGCCCTGAAAGCTGCCTGTGTTACTGTCAGGCTTTGTAACTCACTAGAAGCCAATAGGACTACAGATTTCTTTGTTCTGTTTTATAGTGCTAATGCCATTTGAAAAGCCAGTGCATCCTGTGTCTAGATTTTACACAAAGACATCACTTGGAAGCCATATGTGTACTATGCGGGGCATCTATGAGAAATAGTGGTAATTTGGTAGGTAAAAATTAAGCATTAGGGCAGTTCTTCAACACTGTCTCTAACTGGCTATTAGAACTTGATTGGACAAATATGGAAAGATTTTATTCTAATGTAGGAAAAGTGTTAAAGAGTCTTTAAGTGGTAATAGATGACCCCAGAAGGTCATTGTGGGTATGAGACTCTGCTCTGTCATTCACAATCTCTGTTAGCTAAGGCAAGGAACTCAATCTGAATCTTTTCCTCTCAACTGAAGAGGAAATAGCTGCTTTCGAGAACTCTGGATGGGTTGAATTAGATAATTAATATGAAAGTGCTTTGCAAACTTGTATAAATATATGTGATGAATTGTTATTCTTTAATGAAATTACTACTCATGGATTAATGTTTAAACAAGTATTAGACGATCTAGGACACTGAAAGACAAAAGATAAATTATTACCAATTAAAAATTGGATTTTTGAAAGAAAGACACCACGTAACTTCAAACGAAACTGAGATCCTAATGATAGAATAATTTTGGTGACATTGAAAAAAATGAGAATCCTAAGATCTAAAACCTAGTACTGGTTTTGCTACTCCTTAAATGTGTGATATTTGGCAAGTCCCTTCCGTGCCTCATTTTGATCAGGAGAATGGACTAAGTGATTCTGAGAAGTCTTGTCCAGCTCTGTGATGCACTGATGCAGATCTGAGCACACTCAAAAGCCTAACAAGTTTTCTGTTCCCAAATCTATATGCATGTGTTTCTGTACACCTCAGAGTTTTATTTTGTTCCTGTGTGAAATATTAAGTCTTCCCTTAAAGGAGACTCAGGAGTTATAGAGTTGGAGTCAGAAGAAAAGGGGCCTTGGAAAAGTACAGAACAGGTTATTTGGTTTGGTGTGGCTCATTATTTTGTCGAATTGAATATTTTAAATGCACTTGGAAGTCTCTAAGTGAGCACAGGGAATTCTGAGATACTTTCCTGAACTTCCTTCCTCCCTTTGCATCCTGTCTTTATGGGACTCTCATAGAAGGGTAGTGGCATCTGAGGCTAGGAGCTGCTAGCATGCCTGGAAATTGCCAGTGACTCTCTCCAGGCTCTTTGTTCTGGCTGAGGCATGGACAGAAAGCTCTCTGGTAGTCACAGCTCATGGAGACTTTATTTATCTTTCAATGGCAGATGATTTGTGAAGAGCCAATAGAGGCAGCAATCCTGACCTGAGCAAATAGCAGTTACCCAAGCGTTTTCTGGAGGAAAATGACCCAAGACTCTGACATCATGAAGAAGGGGATGTGGTGATGTCAGCAAACCTATCACTGTCCTCCTTCTCACTGCTGTCTTAGAACTGTGCGTCTTTTCTTTTCTTTTTTTAAATCAATGTTTATTAATATTTGAGAGAGAGTGAGAGAAAGTGAGCGAGCGAGTGACAGAGAGACAGAGAACTGAATCCAAAGCAGGCTCCAGGCTCTGAGCTGTCAGCACAGAGCCCGACACGAAGCTTTAACTTATGAACCACAAGTTCATTACCTGAGCTGAAGTTGGATGCCCTACCAATTGAGCCACCCAGGCATCCTAAACTAAAGAATCTTCAAGTGTGTGTGATATGTCTCTAATGTGTGTGATAATTCACACATATCTTGGGGGCAGGGGGAGACCGAGAACATGTGCATGTGCGAGAGAGCGTGAGAGACAGGATCTGAAGCAGGCTCTGCGCTGACAGCAGAGAGCCTGATGTAGAGTTTGAACTCAGTAACCGTGAGATTATGACCTGAGCTGAAGTCAAACGCTTAACTGACTTCAGGTGCCTTAGAACTATGCTACTAAAGTTTTGACCTCTCCCAACTGAATTTGCATTTTGAAATTGTTCTGTTGCTTGAATTTCTTAAGTGATCTCCTTACTTGTTAGGAAGATAAACCTTGCATATGTGGGAGAGAGTAAGGAACTGAAGGAAATGAGAAACTCATTTCTAAAATAATATCTTTAAAAATTCCCATAACAAGGGTTTTCCTTTTATTTACTAGTGCCATCACTATTATTATTTACTTAAGAAATTTGAACATCATGTTCATTTTTCTGTACTCCATCATATTTTTATTTATTAGGGCTTTTTCTGTTTAGCAGTTTGAGTCCTTGGCTCTTTCTTGAGGGGGGTTAACAGTGAAGTAAACAATTATGCTCCAGGGAGGGAAAAATAGAAGCCCAAATAAGATGTAACTATCATATCTCATTTAGGGTTCCCTCTGAATTCACTTATGCTAACCCGAGGCCTGTGGTCTTATTTAATATCGGCTGGTAATAAAGAGCCCTTCAGCTAACTACGGCCACATTCCACATTAACTGCCTCTCTTGAAGCAGTCATGGAGGGAAGGGGAGTCGGAACCCTTCAATGTCAAGACGTTTAGAGGCACTCTAGCATCAATCAAGATGCACGTCGCTAAGTGCCTGCTTTCATTTACATGAAATATTCATACAGCATTCCGTTTTGCTTTTCTCTCTCCTAATCATCACTTTTCGGAAGAAGCTACAATCATCTCAGTTAGGGGAGGGTGTTATGGGACGTGCTGTACCTTTCAAAGTCAGGCTTCCTGCAGATAGCTAGTTCTGTGATGAGGCAGCCGACTGCATAGACCACCAAAGGTCTCCCTCACAGAGGCTGGCCTTGTTATCATGTACTATTCATCTTCAAGTATACAACTTAGTGCAAATGAAAGTAATTAATTAACCATAACCAACCTGTCAAAAAGCTATTTAGGATTTTGACAGAAAAAAAAAATTTAACATTTGCTTTAAGTGGAAAACAAAAATCGTCTAGCTCAGAAAATTCAGAAGCAGTTCTATTTATGCAAGCTTTCCTATTACTGCTCTCTCTTAATTACATGATAAATAGCATTTAAATTAATTTCCAGTTCTTTGATTTATATTAATTGTATGATGTTTTTATAGTGGATAGAGATTAAAAGAAGAAGAAGAAGAAGCCCTAGGTGGGAAAATTTGCTCCTAAATACATAATTTGAAAAGGTAGATATCATATACTTTGGTCATTCAGGTAGTAATTAAGAGTACATGGTATTTGTGACAACGTGGATGGACCTTGAAGGAATTATGTTAAGTGAAGTAAGTCAAACAGAGAAAGACATATACGGTATGATCTCATTTATATGTAGAATCTAAAACAAAACAAAGAAAAGCATAGGAAAAGAGAACAGCATGTGGTTAACAGAGGCAGGGGAAGAAGGAGAGGGAACTGGAGGAAAGTGGTCAAATGGCACAAACTTGAAGTTGTAAGACAAACAAGGACGAGGGATATAATGTACAGCATGAGGACTAGAGCTAATGCTGCTGAAGGATAGACAGGGGAGCCATAAAGAGAGTAAATCATGGATTCTTACCATAGGAGAAAAAAATTTCTTCTTTTCATCTTCTTTTTATTGTGTCTGTATGAGAAGATGAATCTATAGTGATCACGTCACACAATATATGTAAATGGAACCATCATGCTCTGTAAGTTAACCTTACACAGTGATGTATGTCAAATATTTCTCAATAAAGCTGGGGGAACAAAGAGTACATAGTAACTGTACTTCTTCTCTCCTTCCCTCCCTCCCTCTGTTCTTCTGTGCTTCCTTCTTTCCTTCTAAATAGTGATTTACTTGTGTATTGTGTATGATATTTTTCCCCCTTCAATATTAAGCTAGTTTCTAGAATGACATTGTTCATATGATACAATTCTTTGAAATAATACACTAACTTGTTTCCTTATGAAAATATTTCATCCACCATTGTTTCTGATAAAGAAAAGGGATACTGATGTTCTTTGTAAGAATTCTGACCCATTATTCTAGGAATTAAAATTTATTTCAAAAGATTTTCCTGTATTTTATTCCTTCCAACTTGTCTCTCTAGGTCTGATTGTGGCACAGGGAGATATAGGAGTTGGTCTTTGCTAGTGGAAATAGCTTTTGCAAATGAATTTTTACATTGAAAGAGAAATGTCAGATGAATCATTAAAGTCTAATGGCAATAAATAAACGTGCAATGTTTTTACTCAGGGCACTGTATTTGTAACAAAAGGCATTTCATAATTGGTACATACCAGAAGGGTACTCATATTTGAAGTTAGAAATGTTAATGTCCCTGACACAGTTTATTCTTCTAGTCCATTTAACCCTTTATACTACATAGACTAAAATAGCAACCTGAGTGGGCAGTGATGAGGTTGCTATTCAGTTAGGTAGACCATTTTCTGCTTTATTTATTTTTTTTCATTTTTTTTTTTTTTTTTTACAAATAGTTTATTGTCAAATTAGTTTCCACATANATTTTCTGCTTTAGAACACAATGCCAAAATTGTAGCTGATTACCCAGAAATGGAATACAAATGACAAATTGGTAAAACCTTTGAAAAAATGCTCAAATGCAAGTTGAAACTTTATGTATTACCACACAATTTTGAACATATTTATTTACTCTTTGACCCATTTTACATTGGAATCATCTTTTTAAAGTTACACTATATTTCTGTAAATAACACAAAGTATGCTAAATATTATATTTTAAGAAAAAATCCAATTCCAGTGATTTGTGCTCAGATGAATTGAAACGGGTAATATAAAGCAATTTGGAATAATTTCGGTCAATGATCTTTAGTTGCCTTAAATAAAGGAACAATCATACTTAGTCACATATAAAGTACAATTGTGAATTTTCAAAGTGAAAAAAATGCCATATGTAAAAATGTAAGAAAACGACATAAACATTTTTTTCATTGTCTAGATGCATAGGAACTTTGTTCCAAACCGAAGACAAAACAACAACAACAATAATAATAATGACTTTTAATATATACTCAGTGTTACTCTTCACTATATGATCAATGTTTATCAATAAACAAATGGAGAAAAAAATTGAGGTTATCAGGAGTTTCACAGTAACTTTATTTTTAAATGTTATTTTGTGACTATGTTTTTTTAATTTACTCTGGATGGGAGTTTTTTTTCTTTTTTTTTGCTATTCAAACTTGATAAGAACTTGAAGTTTAATCTTTATTTTTTCTTTAAAAGTGCTTTCCTAAGGGGAAAAAACCCAAGAATCATAGAAATGAATATTTCAAACTGCAACAAAAGTTGCCACAAGAGTTGTAAAGAGAACATGATTTGTGGGTAATTTTGAAAGATGCTGGAACTTGGAATTAAAAAATACCCTGGGGTTTAAGATCTAATATATGCAAATGCAAATAATGATTCTAGAACAAGTACCTTATTAACATTAACAAGTTGCTAAGCATGTTAACACCCACAGCTCCACCCATCTTAAATAAATCTAAAACCATTTAGCATAGTGCAATTGCATTATTTTGTGAAACTGAGTCCTAAGTGGCAAAATCCATGACCTACCCCTTCCTTTGTATGTGTCTTTTTAAAGTTGATGTGCTTCTACTTTATGGCCTGACACTATTGTGCACATATTTAAACATTTCAAGTAACTAACATAAAACAGGTCATTTCCCTTTCCTCTTTCCACCGTAACATATGGGTTGCCTCAAATTCCAAGTCTGCTTAAACCTGCTAAAGTTTAAGGGGCTTGAATCACATGTATGTAACCCATCATACCTGTGGGGCATTTTTTAATTCCTGGAAGTACTGGGAACTTTTGTGTAATTGTTACCTTTTGATTTTATGACAGTGGTTTTGACCATAACTCGCTAGGCAGATGTAAAAGGATTGGTTCTCCTGTTCTGTTTCCTATGGGGCTCTCAAAATAGGAAATCCTGTGAACTCTGAAGTTAGCACTGGGTTTTGTAGAGGTAAAGTTTCATGACTAGGAGAGGTGTATGGGTGCTCATGAATCCTGCTGGAGTTTTATGGTAATATCGACAGGCTCTTGGTGAAAAATGGTCTGCTTTTCTTTGCAGCTAAGCTGTCTGACCATTACTTTATTTGAAAATTGTTCAGTTTCTTTGCTTGGGTTGAGACCTCGTTTCAAAGCAATAGTAACCATCCATATGGCAACACACAAGGGCTTTTGAAAAAGGTAATGATTGCTATTTCAAATTAATATCATTCCCATTAGCAATCACCTTAGGAAGTATTAGTAATGCTAGTTCTCAAAGGCCCTCTATATAATTTGCCTTCCTATTCTGTTCTAAATTGCTCTTGCCATTTTAAAAAAATAATATCTCATTTATTTTCTCTCTCTCCTTTTAAAAAGGGCTTTTTTGGGGTATAATTTGCATGGCATAAAATTCAGCCACTGTGTGTGTAGAATTCAATGAAGGTTAGTAAATTTCCAGAGTTGTGCAAGAAGCATCACAATCTAATTTTAAAATATTTCCATTACCTCAGAAGGAAACCTCATACTCATTTGGAATCAGTCTCTGTTCTCATCCCTCTCCCCAGGCAACTTCTAATTTGTTGTCTGCTACTGTAGATTTTCCTTTTCTTGACATTTCATATAAATAGAATTATATAATAATTGTGTGTGTGTCTTTGTTCACTTAGTATAATGTTTTTAAGATTTATCCACATTGTAGCATTTATCAGTAGCTGATTCTTTTTTATTGTTGTGTGATATTCCATTATATGGATGGATAGAACAAGTTTGCTTTATCTATTCACCAGCTGATAGACATTTAGATTATGTCTTCTTTTGGGCTATTAGGAATAATAGTCCTATGTAAATTCATTAAAGAATATTAGTGATAGTAAATCTTTAACAATTTAAGATAGCTTTGGGTTTGGAGAACAGAACAAACTCATTTGAAGGTTAGTTGATAAGGCAGATAAAGAGTAGAAGTATTGATTGTTATTAACAGTTAAGTATGATTTTAGGAAAGATTTATGTGATTTGCCAGTTGTTCTGAAGGCATTTCCAAAGAGCGGCTATCAACATAGTTTTAGTAATGTCAGTCTCTCTTTCTCATTTAACTATTCTCCCCATAGATTAGATCTAGCATATTTAGTCTTAAAAATGAATCTGACTACTATGTTGTCATGTCCTGAGCTATGTGTTCCATTTTTTTTTTCCAGGTTACATTTCAGAGAGCAGTGTTTGGTAGTCTACACTTTTTTTTTTGAATAAAGCTCTGATAGATAACTCAAAGTACTAGTTAGTGTCCAAAATTAAAAAAAAAAATCAGGAATTATAATGAGATTATAAACATGTTGATAATACTATCATTATTTTTTAAGTGCTTGCAGATTTTAAAAGACCAAGCACCTTGTATTTACTCTTTTTCGCTAAGTATTTGTATATAGATACCTCATGACATGCATCATTTCTATACAATGCAGAATATATATGTGGATGGACCCTGGAATGTTTCATGAAGATAATCACATACAATTATAAACCTGGTGAAAATAATCCCATTTTATCTATTCATTAATACTCAGTTTATGTGAAAATTTTAAGGTCTCTGATTAATAATTGTTAATTCATATAATTGTGTGCAGGTGACAAACAGTTGTTTGATGTCATTTATTTAGCCATTTTAAGGTAAGGAAACTATGCTTAATTTAAATGCTTAATTTAAAAATTGTACATTTGTATTTCTAGCTTCTACAGAGGTGAAACATAAATCCACCAAGCCACCTTAGAACTTTTAAACTTCCCTTCTTTTACATCTGTGGTTCTCATTATCCAGAAGTTATTCTGTCCCTTCTGTTAAATTACTTTATGCTGCAGCTTACACGAACATGTCTTGCTTTCATCTAACATTTCAAATAGGGCAAAGACTGCTGTACAATTTCCAAACACAACTGTGCTAACAGAGATGAATTACTAGAGTTTATATAATTTATATTAGGAATTCATAGACCTAGCAAAAGGGATTAGTACATTTTATTTCAGGGCAGGAGATGATCCTGTCATTAATGGTCGATACTTTCATCATCTTTTAAACCTGAGGAATTTCTTGGGTGACAAGACCGTAAGGACATATCAGAGATTCACAGCTGTGAGCTTTATCTGGACATGCTCTGCTTTACTCACAGTATGTGGACTACGTCCCATCAAAACTGGATTAGGCTGTCAATCACATCTTCCGATGTATATTGTATTATGATTTTTTGAAAATGTCACTGAGATCAGAGTAATTTCTTGGCTAATTGCATCTTGTCTCTTCTTAATACCGTGCATTTAATGGTTTCATTACTCGACGTGACAATCACAGTTTCTGGTCCAGTATTAAGGACAGTTTTATTTCTCTTCTTTTTTGCACACCCACGCATACACACACACACACACACACACACACACACACACACACACACACCCCACACACCTAAGGTACTATTTTAATAAAGAACAAATATATTTAAGGCACTTCTATGTTTTATGAAATAAAATGTGTGTGTAGGATTCCTGGTTTTCCCTGTGGTTTAACATATACATAATATTTGAAATTGTTTCTGTAATCCCCAAAGCATACCCGATCCTTAATACAGTATTTTCCCCTTTCTGTTATGGAAATAGATTAAAGAAGATATTAGCCTTTAAGAAACTGTCACTTATTACTCACATTGCTTGTGCCTTTCTCTAGAGAATCTGCTCCAAATACAAAAATATTTGTGTTTCAGTATTACCTATTTAGCCATGAGAGATTCATTTGGATGAACATTAGGTTTCATTAAATCCTACTTTGGTGCATGCGGCCCTGCGCTACCTGTTACCGGTAGAAAAATGGGCAACAAGAGATACTAAAATCCCTACAATAATGAGTTGCTCTGAAAAGGTAGTTATTAAGTCTTCCTGAATGTACTCAGGTTTGGATTAAAATAGGTACAAGAGATACATGGATGAATAATGTAATGTGCTAATCTCTCACCAGTAAGGAAAAATAACTTTTACGATTTCTGAGCGGAAAGCAAAACAGAACTTAGGCTTTGGTTTTATTTTGTAGCTCCGAAAGAACATATACAATACCATAATGTGATATCATGGTCGTTGGGGTTTAGCTGTAGGCCTGTAGGCAGGCGAGTGTTTCAAACAAAGGTTTATGAGACGCTGTTGTAATTGTTGAAATGTAGTGACTTCGTCTGGGTTCTGTTGATTCCATATTACAAAGTAGGATGATGGTGACAGTGGTTGGGGGAACAGGCAGCAGGTCAAGAGGGGTGCAGAAGCATTTGTGGGATGGATTTTGTTCAGTGGGTGCTTCTGATGGTGCTCATGCCCATCGGTGGTGGGGAGGGGGTTGTACTTCTGGTGTCCTTTGATTTTCCTGTGCCACTGAAAATACTAATTGTGAGCTACAGGGTAGAAGATATGGATGAAAGATGGGCAGATTTTTCCTGGCTGTCTTGGTAGGGGGTGGCAGCTGAAGGATGCACTCGTGTTTGGATCTGACAGCAGCTGTGGTATCCAATTCAAATTCACTGTGGCAGGAAGAAAGAGTGTGAATGCTAAAGTATCCAAGGTGTTTGTAAATACTCTGCTTTGCTAACCATTCAAATCTGGTTTGCATAGATTGCTGCAGTTGCCGGTATAAATGTAGAATGACATTTATAAAAAAATAATGTGCAACCGGTGATGAGTTTTCCTTCTAAATGTTTTTTAAAACAGTACTGCACGATTCATTGGTATTCATATAAAATGGAGAAAGAGTGATGATTAAGAAGCAGCTTCTGACTACTGTGTATTTCAGGGGAGAAAATTAATTGTGATTTCATCAAAAGCTTCCTGCACATGGGTTCAAGGATCACCTTTTTTTTTTTTTAAAGCTTCGCGTGGATTTCAAAGTTAACGAACTACCCACTTGTCTTGCAAAAAGGACTTGCTAAACTGTTGAGAATCCTTTTTCCACCCCCATTGAATGGTTAGTGGAATATCCAAGAGCTTTAGACATTGGAAAGTCAAATAACAGTCATCAGGTACCCACTCTTAAGTAGGTGACTTTATTAGTACACTGACCTCCATGCATCTCTCAGTGGACTTCGAAGTGTTTCATATAGCTCACTTCTCAGTATCAGAATGTGGAATTTAATCATAGTGGGCATCTTCCAGGGTGAAAAGCATCCTATGTGTATCCTCCTGTATCTGTTTTCTCAGAGCCTTTTGGAGGTCTCATCATTGTAGGTAACGTTACCAACAAAATGGGTCAGGATAAAGGTAATTCGGAACCCTGTTACCTGTTTTGTTTCGTGGTAGCAAAGAATAGATTTGGCAGAAGTTTCTGGGAATTTAAAAAGGGGGAGAGAGGGACAAGCACAGACACATTTTAGCTTTCACATGAAAAGGACAGTCACAGCTGCGTTTTAGAGCCATATTTACATTGGATTTTTTCCTTTTTTAAAGCACATTCTGACAGATGTGGGCTTAGGTTTCAGTTGTCATGTGGTACCTCTTTTATTTCACTTGGACTTCTGTGGCCCTGTGCAGAAAGGCTTGTGGCCTAGCCTGTGGCAATGCCAAACATTAGATCTCAGTGTTGAATAGCTTGGATTTTCAATTTTTAACCTGTCCACCTGGGATCACCCTGGTTGCTCTGGCTTATAAATGAGACAGAAGCCCCATTTTGTCCTGAAGAGTCCAAGGTGATAGATAGTTAGGTGACCCTCAACTGTTTTTCATACTGTCTCCTGAATGGATAAACGTGTCAGAATTAAAAGATAGTTTATGCCTTGACATCAGAGGGGAAAAATGAAATAAAGCTGTGTTGTCAACTGCCTGGTAATGAATAAACACCAGAGATCGATGTGTGTGCTCCTTTGGAAAAGATCACCAGTGACATTGGGGCTTTACTTAGGAGATGGCAAGAAGTGCCTTGATTGAGAAGAATTACTTAGGTAATATGTTGCTGTTATGCTTAGAATTACAGTTGACAACTCCGAGTGTGTCATCAGTAGAGTCTTGAGCTGTGGATGTAACTCAGGGGAGCTTCCTTTAAGTTAAAGATCCCTTAGTGTGAATGTCAGCAGGCTCAAAACCCTTGTGGAATGGTGTGCAAACTCTATGCAAATATGCATTTGTGTGTGTGTGTGTGTGTGTGTGTGTGTAGACTCTCAAAGAATCTGGGATTGAAAAATAGATTAAAAACAACTATGATCATGAAATGTCAAGATCATTAATAGGGGGATACGCCATCAACATTGGATTTTTATCATACCTACTGGTTGGTACTAAAATCATTGAATGAGGCAAAAATCATAAGAAGTGGAAACTGTGCATAAAAATTTCTTAAGAAAGCACATAATAAAGCTGATACACTTTCTTTTGAAAAGGCCAAGTGGTTGGTTTTTCCTCTTTCAGCCTGATCTCTAGATTTCTATACCTATTTCACAGTCATCACTGGACACAGGAGATGAAAACACTAGCACAATTTAAATTATTCTGTCTCTAAGCTTTGAGTGCATTTAGTTGAATTCAGGCAGGATAAAAATGCATTTATTATATGACTTCTGTATTTGATCATCCCAATAATTTTTGAGGATGGCCAAGCAGGTGTATAGTTATTCCCATTTTATAGATCAGGAAATCGAGGGTCAGAAACGGTGACTGAACTAAGTATCTTAATTTTTAGGTGGAAAATCTTATTTATATCCTTGACTCAAAGAGATGAATTGTATTATTTCCTACAGTTCCATATAGTAAATGGCAGAATAAAGACTAAAATTTATTTCTCAACATCTAATTCAAGGATTTATTTCACCGGAAAGTCAGTAATGGTAAATAGCAAAAATACTGTAATTGTACTATGATAATATTCAAGGTCCCTCCTTTAAAAAAACTTTTATCTTAAATGTGGTTTTTTTCAGTCATCTAATTTTCTATTTCCTCATTTTTCTGTGCATTACAAGTTAAAGTTCCTGTGAAAACATTAAATATTAGTCATCATGTTAATCTTGCCATTGGAGTTTTGTGGGTGACTATGAGATGACATACATGAGGTCTTTTGACAGATCTTTAAATACAAGCATGATTGTAAGGTCAAATGTCATGAACAACATTATTATTATGGTTATTACTACTACTACATATCAGTTCAGTTACTGTATACAGTTGGACTTTGCAACAATAACAAGAGGTGAGGAGAACAGAACATATTTGAATTATCCAGGAAGATTTTTCAAAATACACATTATGCCCTTATTAATCCTAGCTCTTCTCCCACCTTCTTCCACTCTTCAGGATGTATGAGAATCTTAGACTTGTGTGTATATTTTAAATAACCAGACAACCAAAACAAACTCCCACATGGTTCTGGTTTGTAACTCTTGGTTGAATGCCGCTAACCAATACTTTTGGGAGTCAGTTGATTCATTAACTCAGTTACTTATCCATCACATACTTTTGAGCATGTGCCATGTGGTAAGCACTGGGCTCGATGGGCAATTCATGTGATAGTTTAAAAGACAGAGTTTCCATTTTGGTAGCTTTCCACTTATATTTGCTAATAGATGCATATTGTGGAGACACCGATACATCATTCTGGTTTAGGTATTTAGTAGTGTTTAGGAACTGGTAGACAAAGAGACACATTTAAGTGCTACTATCCATATTAGAAACAGTGGACCTTGCAACTGCCAGTTATGTCCAGTCACCAACATCTATCTCATTTGTGGACCTGGGAAGAGAAGAAATGGAGAATGGAAGAGGTCAGAGAAAAGTTAAGTGGGCCAAGGTTATGATGGCTCTTTTGTGTAGCCCTCGTTATGCTATATGGTGACTATCAAAAGCAATGCTATACTGTTTCTATGATATCTACTTTTTTGTTTTGTTTAAAGATGGATTTTTATATTGAAAACCAACAAGTCCAGAGTAAAGATTATAGGCACATGAAATAACAGGTATTCAGTTGATGCCACATATAGCATGGGAGTCTCCTTGGCTAAATTGTAATGCTAGGTAGGCATGCAGTTGGCTCTGACATTGCTAAGAGGCACCTTAGACTATTGTTAGTGACCTTAGCTTTACTGTATGTACCCTGATTTCTATTTTACTTCACATTCACTCTTCTCCTTTTTCCTATGACCTACCTTTCACGGCTCCTTCAACTTGATGCACCTGTCCCTTCAACACAGCGTCAAATAACCTGGGTGCTCCATAATTCACAGACCTAGCACTAAATCTCATGATTTATCCAGTTCTTGCGCTGTCTCCTGCTTCAGAACAACTTACTTGCTGAGATCTTGTGGGTTTTTTAAAATTTTATTTTAAAATCATTCTATACTTTTGTTCTGCCTGTTGAAAACCTTAGCTCCCCTCAATGTGGCTACAGTACTTTGGACTACTTTGGGAAAACAGCCATTTCATCTGGATTTGGCTCTGTTATCCCCAGTTCAACACAATTCTAATACCTAATTTCCAATTGCCTTTTTACTTTCTTCTAATTTTGTTTATGGTTCACCACCACCATATATTTCCATGATTCTCAAATCTGGCTCTATTCTAGAAGTAACCAAAGAGTTTCTAAAAATATAGATTTTAGGGCCAAATGGTAGACCTGCTAATTGAGATTTTCAAGGTGCCACTTTCTGGGATGATGAAGATGATCTATGTTTGTACTGTCACATAGGGTAGCCACTAGCTAAATGTGGATATTTAAATTTAAAGAAAACTAATAACGCAGTCCCTTGACTGTTCCCGCCACATTCAAGGGTTCAGTAGTCACATGTGTCTGTTATCAGTATAGTTTCAGGTTGTGGGTCCCAAAAAACTAACAAAGTAGTGTTGCTTGGTTTCTCACAGGTTTGAGAGTGATGATATTAAGTGATCAGTAATTTCCTATTGATTTTAAACTGATTGATTTACTTTTTTTTTAAAATAGGAATAAAAAAATTTATTTAAAAATGATCTTGTTCCTTCTGGGGCAAGCAATTGTATAAATGTCTGCTGAGTATGGTCCAGGGGTTAAAAAAGGGAAGCTCTTTTTTTTTTTTTTTTTTTAATTTTTAATGTTTATTTTTCAGGAGAGAGAGGGAGAGTACCAATAGGGGAGGGGCAGAGAGAGAGGGAGACACAGAATCCTAAGCAGGCTCCAGGCTCTGAGCTGTTAGCACAGAGCCTGACATGGGGCTCAAATTCATGAATGGTGAGATTATGACTTGAGCTGAAGTCGGACATAAAACTGACTGAGTCATCCAGGTGCCACAGAAGGGAAGCTCTTAAAAGGTAAGGGGGTCGTAGGTTTAAGGGTGGTGTCTGACCTAAGACAAGAATTTAAGTAGTCTAGAAAATTGCTGGTATGAACCCAATGAGCATGTGGTAGCATCTATCTATGATTCAGTATCTTAAAACATGGGAAATATAAACGAACATAAGAATGTTCCAACACGTAAGTGAGAGAGTACAGTTGGTAACTCTCAGTTAAGTAACTAATTAATATGTCACAAAATGATGGCAGGATATTTTGCCCAACAGACTGTCCATACACATACACACATTCATCTATATGAAGATGCTCCAAGATGCTGTGTTTAACAACGAAAAAGGTGCAGAATTTTGTGCATCTTAATGAAGAGGATCACAAACCATAGTAGGGCATCTGGACTATATTGCAGTCAGATTAGATGCTGTCACTGAGTGGAAGAATGACACATTGAAGGTGCTGAGACCTGTAGTATCTGTTCTGGTTTGCAACAGAAGGTGGTGGCCAGACTAAGTGAAACAAGAATGCAGCAGTGAAAGTTCAACTGGAAGTTCACTGTTGCCATGAACCTCCTAAGTGACTTTTATAGGATAGACTCAGTGTTAAATGTAATGATGTTGATGTGTATGAAACCTATTTTTAAGGCATAAGATTTAGGGCTAACTTATTTATTCTTTGGAACACAGACATACATTTACAAAATGGATTTCCTTCTTAACACAGTGTTTGATATGCTATACAGAGCCACTGCCCATACCACCTTCTTCCCAGCCAGCTAACCATGACCCAGCCAATGTTTGGGATTATCATGGGAAAAGATTTATACAAATAGGAAAAAAAAAAAAAAAAGGATAGGGACGGGGAATTTCTACTGGTAGAGAGGATGCCAGGGGCCAATCAAGCTCTTGTGAGAGAATCTCCTGAGTAAAAACAAAAGTTCCTGATAAGAAATGGAACCCATTTGCCATATGGATTATTTCCATCTTAGGCATGATATTTAGGTAATGTCTACTCTTTTTCACTTGGTTCTGATGAGATCAACATAACTACTAGTTCTGCAAATTGTAAACCTCACTAGGGGATAAAATTATCCACATCACTTGTCAAGCAACATGGCAAGGAAACAGTTTTCACATGTAAATGTTAACTTTCCTTTTCATCTGAGATATTTTCTCTCTATATCCTCTACCACATTGCATGGCAATCTCTTAAAAGTACAGAGGATGTGCCTATTTGAAAAGTGTTCCTGGCCACCATTTTGTTTATAAAGATGAAGCCGCTAAACTTACTAAAGGTATTATATTGTTCAAATTCAATAGCATACTCTAAGGCCTATCATAGAACAAAAAAGCGGATGGCAAGTTTAAAAAAAAAGACTAAGTTTGGTAAAATTGTGGCATTGTAGTAAAAACTAAATATTATAAGTAGCATTTGTTCTTAATTTAATCAGCAGGTTTTAATAGGAGATCTTATTTCACCAACATTATAATCATCATCTGAAATATTTACATCTATTTTTGTTATGTCTAATCTTTACCCTCTGTAAAGTTACATCTTAAGGTGATAATAATTCTTCTGACAGAATTACAGGTCACAGTTTATACTAATACCTAAAAGAATCAATCACTGTCACCAATATAGATGCAGATTAGCCAGTAGGCTAGGCAGAGCATAGAATTTGCAAAGGTAATGATCCTATAAAGTTAGTTTTATCTCCATTTTGTTTGGGAGCAGTTAAGTTATGGGTAGAGAATGTTCTTTGGAAACACATGCACCTGAATATAATTCAAGCTCTGCGTGAATGCAAGTCTGGTCATATGATTTACTGCTTCACGTCTCAGTTGCTCTTTCTACAGAATGTACCCACTTTAGAGTGTTGTGAGGAATAAAGGAAATTATATATATAAAACAGTTGGCATGGTGTCTGGTGCATATGTGATCAGTGAATACCGAAATACTGCTGTTGTTTTTTAAATTATTTCAATTGAGGGGCGCCTGGGTGGCTCAGTTGGTTAAGCATCCAACTTCAGCTTAGGTCATGATCACTTTGTTTGTGGGTTTGAGCCCCGCATCAGGCTCTGTGCTGACGGCTAGCTCAGAGCCTGGAGCCTGTTTCAGATTCTGTCTCTCTCTCTCTCTGACCCTCACCTGCTCATGCTCTCTCTCAGAAATAAATTAAAACAAAACAAAACAAATTATTTCAATTGATTAGGATTCTTAACTCCAGTTACATAAATCTTATTTTTCCTGAGGACATATTTACCAGTTTTAAAGATTTTGTGTTTTTTGTTTTAGATGGATGTTAGTTGAAAAGTATTTAAATAGTGTAGAAGTATAAATGGTGAAAAGGAAAGGTGAAAAATCTTGGGTAGTTTTTTCAGTGTCTCCTTAGATGCATAGAAAATGATTTTACTTACTTTTGTATTGTTTATATATATATGCATTTTCCTTTTACAAGTTCACTGGATTTACTTTGTTCTTCTAGCCACTGCATTGTATACTCTGGTAGCTGTAAGTTCCATACGTTAATCATTCTCCTCCTGAAAGGCAACCAGATGCCTTCAGTTTTTTAGGATAGGCTTTTTATTTCCTGAACATTTAGTTTTCAGAAGTTGTGGGAGTTTGGGAGGTGCTTAGGTCAGGGAAGCCCTCATGAGTAGGATTAGTGTTCTTATAAAAGAGACTCCCCCCAGAGTTCCCTCAACCCTTCTATCATGTAAAGAAGATACCCTATTAATCAGGAAAAGGGCCTTCATTAGAATGTGTCCATACTGGATCCTTGATCTTAGACTTCTTAGCTTCCAGAACTATGAAAAATAAATTTCTATTGTTTGTAAGCTACCCAGACTGTGGTATTTTGTTACAGCATCTCAAATGGACTATGATGACCTAGTTGGAAGTTTTCTGGAAACTTCTATGACCCTATGCTACAGGACATAATTCATTAATAAGGAGTATGTTTTAAAAAAGTCTTTTTTTTCCTTCTGGATTTCTTTTCACCTTAAAAAAATGCACTAATTACCATTTGTTGAGAATTTACTCTGTATTAAGTGCCTTTTGTTTCCATTTCTGACACTTAAGAAATATGCCCAAGGTTAAAAATTTAAGCATTGGCAGAGCTCATATTTGAAGTCTTCTGCTCCTTAAGTAGCTAACTAAAAGTAGTCAGATGATAAACCAATCAGATCAAATGACAAGGATTTATATAGCATGATCAGGTGTGTTTTAAATCTGAATTATATATCATTGCAGTCTGGAAAGCAGGATCTAAATCCCTGTCTTCTAATTACATCATGCTACTCCCCTGCTCAAAGTTCTCCAGTGGCTCCCTGCATACTTGAAATGAAATTCAAGCTTTGTGTGATGCTGTCCACTGCCTGCCTGATCTGGCTGCTCATCAACTAACACAGACTGGGCATACTTTTTTCCCAAGCCATTCTGGCCTTCATGAAAGTTCCAGCCAACCTGAGAGGCATCCAAGCCTTTGCATTTGCTTCCTTGCATCTGAACACTTTCCAGATCTGTTCAGGGCTTGGTCCCTTACTTTCTTTAAGTCTCTGTTCAGATTTCACCTCCTCTTGAGAGTCCTTATGGCCTCATCTGATCATCCTAACTCACCACTTCATTCTGCTCCCTCACCCTGCGTTACTTTCTCGTCAGTGCTTGTCCCTCCCTCATGACCTCGTGTCGATTTATATTTTATATAAATATCACCTGGTCGCCAGCCTCCGCGAGTGGAATTTTAGCTACCAAAGGCAGGGACTTATTTCTTTGTCCTCAGGGAGCCTAGAACCTCTCCCCAGGTGCAGAGTTATATGTAGGGAGCTTTTCTGAAAGAAGGAATATATGGTTGTCTTGGACTAATTTTTGCTTGTTTATTCATTTTTTAAAGGATTAAGTGATCTTATACCTTACCTGTGGCCATGTGTGTTGTTGTGGGTACTCCTTGGATGCCTGCTATTTAGCTTAATTTGAATTTTATTTGAGTATTTATTTAACTGGTTTGAATATTAATATAGAGCTGTTTATTATTTTTTATTACTTTTAATTATTATTATTTTTAATGTTTTATTTACTTCTGAGAGAGAGAGAGAGAGAGAGTATGAGCAGNGAACCCACAAACCGTGAGATCATGACCTGAGCTGAAGTCAGACGCTTAACCAACTGAACCACCCAGGCGCCCCAACTTTTATTATTTTTAAGATTTACTAAAGGATGATTAACTATTTTTATTGAGTATTGAAGTTTTATAGAAGCATTATATTTCAGAAAAATGCACAAAGTGTTAAGTGCTGGTATGCACAAACTGTACAACTGTGTGCCCACCATCCAGATTAACAAAAAGGAACATTACCAACGCTCAGAAAGCCCACTCTTCTTCTCTTCTAGTCATGACTCATTCCTCCACCACGGGTGCCATAATATTGTCTTCTAATAGCATAGTTTCATTTCACTTATTTTTTTTACGTATCTTTATTTTAATAATTTGCTTAAATTTTGTGTTTGCAATGTTTGTCCCTTGTTTGGTGTCCATTCTTGAAGGTCCTAGAATCCTTTTATCGAGGAAAAAAAAATCCATTAAGTCCTTTAACATCTTTTATCCTTTTAACTGTTTTGTAGGAGCAAAACTGCAAAGCCTTGTAGTAATTCTCAGTAGACACGGGAAATTCAAGCAATGAGCCGAGAGTTTGAATGCATTTGATCTGTGAAATGATTTGGGCTCAAAATACATTGGGGAATAACAACTTTTGTGTGTGTGTTATTTTAAAGATAAAAAGTATTTAGTAGGATATTGAGCAAAATAATGCGATATATCAGGAATGGTAATATGTTTAGAAAAACATACACAGTCCAACAATGCACTTTAAAGAGATGAAAATTATCTGAAAAACATGATTTGCGGTTTTACCACCTTCCCGGAAAGGGGAGGGAAAGGAAAAACATAGGAGAAAACTATAATGAATTAATGTATTTAAAATACAGTAGTAAATTTCAAGAGCATTTTCATGGAAATTACAGTGTTGTTCAGGAGCATCCATTATGGGATTTTTACAAAAATGAACAAATGTGTGTTGCTGATTCATTTACGATGGCTATGGCACAGATGGCGTTAATATCATTATATCCTTGAATCTTTTCCGTGAGCATCTTAATATTTTTTTTTGCCAAGATCAATTATTTTAAGCCCAACATATGTTTTTAAAACGTATCACTTACCATGTAAATTTATATCATTTGTATCTTTAGTGGTTGGGAGCTTCTATGTTTGAATACACAGTTGTACTGTTTGGATACGATGCATGGTGTGGCGGTGAGAAGAAAACCTGCCTTGCTCACAGCAGCCTGTGTGTTTATCATGTGGGGGTGAAGGCAAGGGCAGATGGTCTTAATTTTGGTCATTTTCTTTTTTTAGGCTTACTCTTCAATGTAGCTCATTTGCATTTTTTACTCAAGCACCTGTAACACTGCATGAAAGCAGATACACCCTGTGGAATGGGCAGTGTGTTTCAGTGAAATGATCTGAAGAGTCAAGCCAGAGAAGTGGTTTTGTTTTCAGGTGGCTGCAAACAGGCCAGAGAGATCGTCTATCTAGAATAAAGACAGTAGTGTGTTAAAGCACCGATAGCTAGGCCCAGACCCCAGTGTTCAGTAGGGCTGATGTGGTGCCTGAGAGTTCATATTTCTAGTTCCAGCAAGGTTCCAGGTGATGCTGATGCTAGTGTTCCCGGAACCACATTCTGAGAATGACTGAGCTAAAGATAGATGCATGTGACTCCGAGAACAGAGGTCTGACTTCACATACTTAGATTCATTGTGGGGAAGCCTACATACAGCTTCAAGAATGGTTTAAAGAAAAAAATGCCTCCTTAACGCTAGTCAGCCAGTTAGGTCCTGATCCTTTGTTAGCTCAATTCCTTTTTATTTTAATGATTATTTTTAATGTTTAATTTTGAGAGAGATGGGAGCATGAACAGGGGAGAAGAAGAGAGAGAGAGAAGAACATAGAATCTGAAGCAGGCTCCAGGCTCTGAGCTGTCAGCACAGAGCCAGATGTGGAGCTTGAACTCACTATGAGATCATGACCTGAGCCAAAGTCAGCCACTTAACCAACTGAGCTACCCAGGTGCTCATAGCTCAATTCCTTTGAATCTCTCCAATTACTTTCCTCCCTCCCTCCTTCCCTCCTTCCTTCCTTCCTTCCTTCCTTCCTTCCTTTCTATTTTTTTCATATTTATTTATTTTGAGAATGAGAGAGAGAGCGAGCGAGCGAGCGAGCATGGAAGAGGGGCAGAGATGGAGAGAGAATCCTCAGCAGGCTCAGCACTGTCAGTGTGGTGCCCTACCTGGGGCTTGGTTTCATATCTGTGAGATCATGATCTGAGCCAAAATCAATAGTCAGATGATGCTTAATTGACAGAGCCACCCAGGTGCTCTCCAAGCACTTTTCTGAAATGGATTTATTTGGCTCGGGGTGGGGAAATGTGAGGGAGATAGTTCTGGGCGGGGAAGTTAGTTTGGGGAAAACAAAAACTTACCAAGTGATTCTTACCTCTTTTCCTCTTTTAGAATTACCAAATGTACCTTATCTNAAGGTCTGATCTGAAGAGTCAAGCCAGAGAAGTGGTTTTGTTTTCAGGTGGCTGCAAACAGGCCAGAGAGATCGTCTATCTAGAATAAAGACAGTAGTGTGTTAAAGCACCGATAGCTAGGCCCAGACCCCAGTGTTCAGTAGGGCTGATGTGGTGCCTGAGAGTTCATATTTCTAGTTCCAGCAAGGTTCCAGGTGATGCTGATGCTAGTGTTCCCGGAACCACATTCTGAGAATGACTGAGCTAAAGATAGATGCATGTGACTCCGAGAACAGAGGTCTGACTTCACATACTTAGATTCATTGTGGGGAAGCCTACATACAGCTTCAAGAATGGTTTAAAGAAAAAAATGCCTCCTTAACGCTAGTCAGCCAGTTAGGTCCTGATCCTTTGTTAGCTCAATTCCTTTTTATTTTAATGATTATTTTTAATGTTTAATTTTGAGAGAGATGGGAGCATGAACAGGGGAGAAGAAGAGAGAGAGAGAAGAACATAGAATCTGAAGCAGGCTCCAGGCTCTGAGCTGTCAGCACAGAGCCAGATGTGGAGCTTGAACTCACTATGAGATCATGACCTGAGCCAAAGTCAGCCACTTAACCAACTGAGCTACCCAGGTGCTCATAGCTCAATTCCTTTGAATCTCTCCAATTACTTTCCTCCCTCCCTCCTTCCCTCCTTCCTTCCTTCCTTCCTTCCTTCCTTCCTTTCTATTTTTTTCATATTTATTTATTTTGAGAATGAGAGAGAGAGCGAGCGAGCGAGCGAGCATGGAAGAGGGGCAGAGATGGAGAGAGAATCCTCAGCAGGCTCAGCACTGTCAGTGTGGTGCCCTACCTGGGGCTTGGTTTCATATCTGTGAGATCATGATCTGAGCCAAAATCAATAGTCAGATGATGCTTAATTGACAGAGCCACCCAGGTGCTCTCCAAGCACTTTTCTGAAATGGATTTATTTGGCTCGGGGTGGGGAAATGTGAGGGAGATAGTTCTGGGCGGGGAAGTTAGTTTGGGGAAAACAAAAACTTACCAAGTGATTCTTACCTCTTTTCCTCTTTTAGAATTACCAAATGTACCTTATCTGTCCTATTGCCTTAAGGCTTTATGTCAATGAACAGCTTACTAATGAAGGTCATTCTTTTTGTCAGCAACTCTTAAGGAAAAAATCAGCTTTTTTTTTCCCCCCTATGCAGGGAAAAACACAGTTTGTGCCTAGTGTGTGTTTCTTTCCTGTTAATCTCCTTTACTACTCATTTCTGATGCTTCCGATCACTAAATATATGGAGGTTTTTCCCTACATCAAGTGATTCTCTGGGATACAAACTGGGTATCCTACAGTTCAGCCCAGTTCTGATACAATGTAACCAGAGATAGCATCTGGTACAGAGAGATAGTGGTGCAGTATTTTTTTTTTTTTTTTTTTTTTTTTTTAACCTCCTGGGATTCATTGTTAAGACAGTAAGCTGCTTGGAAGAATGAAGAGGTGGACACAAAATGAGCAACAGGCAAAAGTTTATTAGAGTATAATATTAGAAAGTAAGAATAGTAGGAAAGCTCTCATTTTATAACGTTCTGGTAACCACCCCCCACCCCCATTGCCTCCCCTTTGTTCCCTCTCAGGTCCCACCCTTACTGGCTGGATAACTCTAGGTGTTGGGTTGTCCATTCCTGATTGGCTCGTTTCCATATATAAGGGGTGATCTATGGCCATACTGTTCCTTTTGGGTCTTAGGTTTTATGGTCTACTTATTTTTAGTCAGGTTTTTTGTCAAATTCCTGAGGGAACTTGAGGGGGAGGAGGTGGTGTCTATTACATTCTTAAGAAGAGCCTTAAGCTTGAGGGGGTTTGCTGTGGTCACCACTCCCAGCATTCTTCGAAAATATGTCTTTCCCACCCAGAGACCTCAGGTACTAATCCTTTCCCTCTCTGCCTGTTTTATCCCATTTCTTTTCCTATCATAATAGCACCAGGTTCCACAGGTTAAGGATTCAGTCCTGCAAGACTGCCTCCCACCTCTTCACCCCCACTCCACTTCAGATGCCTGTTACAAGTCCAGGTTGTTGTCTATGCCTCTGACTATAAATCAGAGGTTCCCATGACCCCCTCCTCAGGTTTAATTAATTTGCTAGAGCAGCTCACAGAACTCAGAGAAACATTTTATTTACTAGATTACCGGTGTATTATGCAAGGATATAACTCAGGAACAGCCAGACAGAGGAGATGCATAGGGCAAGGGATGAGGAAAGAATGTGGAGATGCCATGTCCTTTCTGGGCTTGCCACTCTCTTCACACCTCCATGTGTTCACCAGTCCAGGAGCTCTCCAAATCCTGTCCTTTTGGGTTTTTATGGAGGCTTTATTACATAGATATGATTGATTAACTCATTGGTCTTTGGTGATTGATTAAACCTCCATGCTTTCTTTCTTCTGGGGTATCAGGGGGGCTGGGAAGGGAGGTTCCAATCCTCTAATCACATGATTGGCTCCTCTGATGACCAGTCCCCATCCTTAGGCACTTTACAAAAGTCACCTCATTGACATAATGAAAGATACTTTTATTGTACTCTTATCACTTAGGATTTACAAGGGTTTTGGGAGCTTTGTGCCAGAAACTGAGGTGAAGACTACATACATATATGTAATACACACACACACACAGTATAAGACTGTATATATATATGTACCTATACAGTATAAGACTACTTACAGTATCTGTGTCTATATATATCTATCTCAACATCACAACAACTATTAACATCTTTAGATTGGGCCAGCCACTCAATCATCCATTCCCTGAGCTCTCTTCTCATGACTGTTGAAGTAAACGCTCAGTTCCATTTAGTCCATTGTGGGAGGGAGGTATGTGACCCAGCGGAGAGTAAACATTAGTGGGGAGAAGATCCAGGCTTAAGGGTGCTATATGGCAACAGAGGGAATAGACGGTACTGTTAAGAAATGCTTCCCCAAAGGAGAAAAGAGAGATCTCTGAGTAGTCTCAAAGATCTGCAGGGATTTTCATACTGGAAATTCCTGCTCATATAGGAGAACAGTTTCTATGGAGAATTCCTACCCACATCAAAGGCTTTCTCACTACAAAGGAAAACATGTCATGGGTCCAGTGCTGGCTCAGTTGAGGAGTAGAATTATTGTTTACACATATGAATGAAGTGTTAAATTATGGATTGTTTAATAATGCAAAGAAGACATTGGAATTAGAGTACATGGCAAATAAATTTAAGCTCACCTTTGTAAGTCATTAAGATGGCAATGGGAAGGGTTGCCAAATGAACACCAACTGTTAAGGTTTACCATTGTTTAGGTGAAGCGTTACAATGGTCACGTGAGCTCTCTTGGTCTCATCAGAATTCCAGAGATCAAGTACAATAGCCAGGCCTGGGACCCTAGGTGGCTGGTCCTCAGAAAGTCCATCACTTTATCTCAAGAGAAGATACCAGTGACAGCAAACTGGGAATGAGAGCCTGACAAATGAATTAGCTACATAAAATAGACCTGAGCAGATGCCTGATTTTCCAAAGCATAAGAAGGCCTGCTTCTGCCATCACTGGTCAGATTGGCCACCCTGGTTCAGAAGCCTAATGAGGTCCGAACATACTTTGGAAGGATGAATGTCCTCTCTCAAATCTTCAAAAGGCTGTATGTACTGTACTCTATGTATTTCACTCGGCTGTTGGCTTTCCCTGACTATGGGAAGGTAGGGGCTGGAGAATGTGGGGGAAGGCCCTTTTCATTACAGCTAGTCATTTCCACCTGCAAGAACTCAACCCACAGTTAGGGCTAGAACAACTGTTAAAAGCATAGGAAATAAGGACCTAACTCTCTCCATCCCTAATGTATTTTAAGTGCACAAGCTCAGAGATAAGAGACAGCATGATATATTCTTCTAAGGAATTTGAATTTTCTCCTAGAGGCAATAGGGATCTACTGAAGGATTTTAAACAAGGAAATTTGCATAATAATATCTGCATTTGGAAAATTCACTCCACTGGTATTGAAGATGCATATGGAAGGGTTAGAAGCTAAGTACAGAATCCTTTTATACTAAATTTTGTTTCATAATGAATAGATGACAAGGATTCCAGTGAATCCATAAAATAAACTTTGATCTATTGAAAATATGAATTTAATTCCCATATTTAAAACCCCATATGTGAGTTAACTTCCATATTTAAAACTCTTCATAAGCTCCATATTGCCTAGAAAACAGTCTTCAATCTATTTGACCGTATTCTTATCAGTAAAGAAAAAAAAAAACCCAAGAATTTCCCATACCAATATATCTGTATTTATTTAGTTATAAATACACATATGCAAAGTACTAATGTATTAAATGCTTTAAAAAACAGATACACAGAAATTTTAAAGGCACAAAAGAAAACTAAATATAATCAGAAATCCTATTTTCTTTCTAATTTCCCAAAGATAATAGACCAGTAGCTCTTCAGCATGACATAGAAGCTCCTTCATGAAGTGATATATATGGTCACGTCTCCAGGCTCTCTCTCTCTGCACTGTTGACCACCAGTGCCTCAAAAGCAGTTGCCCTAACTTGGTCCAATGGTTTTCCCCCTCTGGGTCTTTGTTCATTATTATCATTTTTTTAAATGGACTGTTATTATCCTGTAGCTTTCCTCCCTTTGTTTTTATCTCGGAGTCTGTCTTCCCATCCAAATGTGGATTACCTGTATGTGGGTCACTTTTCTTTCCCTTACTGTCAGCTCCTTGAGGGCAAGGGCTATATCTGAGGCTTGTCTGTATTTCCAGTGGAACTGAGTAGACACATCTGACACATCCTCAGCTACAGCTTTTATCAGATGCAAACAGAAGATGTATTTTGAGACATGGAAAGGACCATATACAGGATGTGGGCAGTTATGTAACTGTGTAAGTTTTTTTTTCCCTCAACTATATTTTTCTGCTAACTGTGGACATTTTATAGTTTATAAAAAGTATTTCTAGTAGTAATGTAATAAATGGTAATAATAACAGTTCTTCATGAATAGGATTTCCTGATTCTTGTTGAATATTAGTTTAATTCCTAGTTAATCATATTTGGATATTCCTTTCAAAGAATAATAATGAGTCCTCATATTTATTTTGCTTTATTGTATTTGGTTTATTTATTTTGCTTTATTGTAAATGGTTTAATCTAGAATATTTACTTCTAGATTTACTTCCTTTAAGGACCTGACAAAGGGAGTAAAATTCTTTTCAACTGAAGCATGCTTTCCAAAAACATTATCTAAGTATTTTGGAAGAGAATAATTCTTTGGGAAACATTGTTTTAAACAGTTAAAAATGCCTCCTACTGTAGGATTGTGAAATACTTATCCTACGGGGATCTATATAGGCATGTTACATTTTTCCAGACATTTTTGATCATGGGGAACCCCACTGTTCAAGAAACATCTCATTGAGCTACTTGGGTTCTGCAAAACTCTGAATCAAATTGTTAAAGACCTCTCTGAAGAGGCCTAAATACTTTGGTACGGACTACTACAAAGCAGTAGCACCTGGTAATGTGGTAACACTCTTACAGCTTGGCCCCTGGCTCTTTTGCAACTCCTGGAGTGTATTGTCTTTAGGAGAAAAACATGTTGGTTCATAAATGCAATATCTTTTTACCTAATAGATTTACAATAAATATTTGTTGATTAAAGTTAATTTCAATGAATAAGTAGGTTAGGAAGGATAAAGAAAAGCAACAGAGACTAGGTGAATTGCAGTTAGGGGACAAAATAGGGTCACTAGTGAGAGTTGGTAGGGATGGGATGCAAAGAGAGCAACAGAGGAACTCAGAAGGTTTAAAGGTGCTTATTACTGTCAGTCTGGCTGTTGATGTAAGTACTAGGTTTACAGAGTTGTCATACTCCTAATACTACTGTCTAGAAACTTTCTCCAAGAAACTCAAGTAGCTTTGTTAGATTATTCTCCTGACTGCTATTTCTGATTTGCTTGCAATTCTTCCATGTATAACTAATGGAAGAGTAAAGAGAACTGTCTTTATAGGTAACCCTTTTTGTTAACCATTGTTATATGTTACCATTTGTATATGAGTTATCTCTCCAAGAGATAAGAACCTGTGAATTCTTGGAGAGCATAGCTCATGTCATATGTGTTCGGACATTTCCCTTATTGACCACCATGACTCCTTGCCTACTAGGTGTTATATAAATTCATTAATGAATGAACAAATAAACTGTTTTATGATAAATAATTTGACATTTATCCCCAGTTCCTGGAAAGGAGGCTAAATCCTTGGTATTTTTTGGTATCTGAAGTGAAGATGTTTCATGGAGGACTGGACTCTTAACTTAGGCGGTTTGTGCTAACTCCAGGTAGTTACTGCCAGAATTGAATTGCAGTATATCAATTGGTGTCAGAACATGAACCAACAAAAGAACACTGGTGTTCTGACTCCGAGAGGAGTGCCCTACCTTCTAGTATGTTCTTTCCTTAAGAGCAGATATATTCTTGTTGGTATCATTCCACCCTGGCATCTTGAACAATACATTGCTTACTCATGGTGGTTGTTTAACACACGTGTGCTGTATAGAGTTAGATTTGTTTAACTATTCAAGAGAGCACATATACTTAAGCCAAGAGAGAAAACTGATAATGTTGACAGGTTTTACATACCTGGCTCTGTAAGTGATTGGAAACTAGTTATACCTTAATTGCTGTGTCTTAATATTGATCCCATGTGCATCTCTGCTTAGCAGTTTTGTTGCCATGATGCATACTCTCCAAAAAGGTGCAGAAGAAATATTAATGTTTTATTTTATTTTATTTTATTTTATTTTATATTTTATTTTATTTTATTTTTGTTTTATTTATTTCTAGGAGAGAGAGAGAGACAGCATGAGCAGGGGAGGGTCAGAGAGAGAGGGAGTCACAGACTGAAACAGGCTCCAGGCTCTGAGCTGGCAGTCAGCACAGAGCCCGACGCGGGGCTCGAACCCACGAACCGCGAGATCATGACCCAAGCGAAAGTCGGACGCTTAACCGACTAAGCCACCCAGGCGCCCCTAATGTTTTATTTTTGAGAGACAGAAACATAGTGTGATCAGGGAAAGGGCAGAGAGAGAGAGGGAGATACAGAATTCAAAACAGGCTACAGGCTCTGAGCTCTCAGCACAGGGCCTGATGGGGGGCTTGAAATCACAAACCATGAGGTCATGACTGGAGCCAAAGTTGGAAGCTTAACCAACTGAGCCACCCATATGCCTCGCCTTGGTGCACTAGGTTTTTTAGTCTGGGAAATAATCATTCAAAATTGTCAGGAATAGAGTTGTATGCTGAGTCCTACGCTGGATCTTTTAGCTAGTGAGAATATACTGTACTGATGTGTGTGTCCCCAGAAGTCAGGCCCACAGGAGTAGCTCCTAAGAAGCCATCAAGTCTGGCACCATGCTTCAAGTGTAAAATTCAAAGAGTGTCCTTCCATTTTTAGCAACCTCCAGGGAGATTCCACAAGATACCAAAACTTCCTTTGATCTACCTGTTTTCCAGAGATGAATCATCCTTTTAAAGAACTCTTGTTTGGATCTTAATAATCTCTTTTTGGCTTTCCCCCTTTTCTTCACTTCTTATCACATGAACCTTTCCTTGCTTCCATTTTCCTTTTCATCTTGTCTTTTTTTTTTTTTCCCCTCTTGGGTACTCAAGGCGACTACACTTAGGTTATCTTCACATACAGATTCCTTTTTTGTTTAACAATAGGAAATACTGTCTTTAGGTTCTGGAACAACTGGTAGGACACTTTCTAGAATACTCATCTTCATATTTGTGTCTTCACAGGTATGAAGGAATATTCTTCAAGTTTAAAATTGGTGTTTATTTCATTGGCAAAGTAGTAGAACCTGACCAAGATCAGTACCATGGTCTTTATTTTATAACTTCCTTAAATGCATGGGAAACCTCGGGCTATCTCCAATGGAATTGCTTTGCTAGTGTAGGGGTGGAGAAATTTTCCTTCTACTCTCTAGGTTCTTTGGCTGATCTAACAGTTGAATTGTTGTAAGGCAGATTAACAGGAGAAAAACACTTAATTTTGTATGTTTGGGAGCCACAAAGATAATACTCAAGGGAAAGTTGGGCAGTGGGTCCTGAGCTAAGGCATGGGAAGGGATAGGGGGCTGGGGTATCAAAGGGGAGGAGGGTAATAACCGGATAGAAGATGTTTGGTAATTAGATGATGGCCCTGCTATACAGATATGACTTTCAGATAAAAGTTATCTCTGGTAACAGTTTTCTTTCTGGGTCAGGCCCCTGTATGTAAATTCTTTTAGGTAGTTAAGAGAGAAGTAAAATGTTTTGTTTGTTTTGAGTCTGCTGGGTTTTGATTGCCTTCAGCTCAAAATAAACCACATACCAAAGTAGCATATTTTGGGGTCATGTATTCTCCCCTTCACTAGGTAGATCATCCACATTAAATTTACATATAGTCTGGCAAAAATACATAGTAAAAAATCCTTAATCATCACAACTTTAAAGCCAATTAGAACTTAATAAATTGTTCACAGAAGGATGGTGTGGTTTTTAAATCATGAATTCTGTCTCTGTAGGTATCATGAGAGGGAGTTTCACTGGGCCCATGGCATTTACAAATTCTGATTGGCATTTCCTTCTTTGTTGAAAAGAGAACCTAGCTCAGTTTGCAGCAAATATGACAGTAGGCTGTGCAAATGTATGTCTAAAATGCAGCTCTGTGGGGGTTAAACATTCAAGCTTATATGAGACAGCATCAGTTTCAGGTCAAAGTGCTATTCTTAAATGATCAGTATAGAACAGAAAAAAGGCATTGAAGTGACCTTGCTGAGGGTCTAAAACTGCACTGAAGCCTTTTCTGCATGATTAAGTGAGCAGAATCTTAGATTAGCTAAAAGCAGTGCAGAAACATAATGAGTTCACTTATTTTGGAGCATTTAATAACAGTTATAGACAGTTATGTGATCAGGCGGAGTTATGACTTATTCATTCTTTCATTGCTATTAAAATTACTGCATTTGAGGTTTTTAAAGTCATTGAAATAAAAAAAGTCTGATTTATGTTAGGAGAATTTAGCTTGCCCTTTGGTCTCTCAGTTTTTAAATGATATAATTAGACTTTTTAAAGACCATTCTAAAAGCATTATTAGCATTTTGTATAGCAGAAAGTAAATGCATGTTTTGTGGATAGTTTAATTTTAAAAGGGATAATAATACGTGATTCAGACAGTGATATTCATAGATTATTAAGGAAAGATTTTTTTGTATGAAATTTCTCAAAAGGCAATTGTATAATTTTAGTAATAGGCTATACAGAATACGTGTGGATTTTGCTGTGTGTACACACAGATACTCTTTCTAATGCACTCTCTAATTTCATTTTGAATGGACATTACAAAGACATGGAAATAATACAACACAGCTTTCCTCCCATTTGGGAAAGCAAGGATGGGAAGAGAAAGTACCAGAGGATGTATTAACTCATGACCTTTAGCATATTTCCTCCGAAATTACAGAGCCATCTATCAGCCTGGGGGAAAAAGCTCACTTTAATCATAACACAGAGATTTGCAGGTGGTTTGAATTAGCAGTAAACAACAATCATTAATAAATCATTTTGGAGGAATATGGAAATGTCATGGGTGCATCAACATTTTAATATAGTTCTCCTCTTAAACTTTTCTTACACATCTTACCATATGCAAATACCATCCCCTGTCCAAATGGTGCCAAATTAGGCACTGCTTCCACTTTCAAGTGGGTTATTGCACAATGCATAAAAATGCAGAGAAAACATATCTCACCATAAAACTGTGAAATAAAGTGCTGATTTTAGTTGGACACTATAGTAGGATTATTTGATACATATCTTTGCTCATAAAATGGAGCTGACTGCAATCTCTTTAAATAACAGCTATTTGTGCCACATGTGTGTTCTGTAAACAGTTTGGATACCTCTTTTGAAGGCTCAAAATGCAGTGTACTATGATATTGAAGGATGGAAACTGAAAAACATATTACTAAGGGGTGAACACAAAGAAGCCCTTTATTTATTTATTTATTAAAAAAAATTTTTTTTTAATGTTTTATTTATTTCTAGGAGAGAGAGAGAGACAGCATGAGCAGGGGAGGGTCAGAGGGAGAGGGAGTCACCGACTCTGAAACAGCCTCCAGGCTCTGAGCTGGCAGTCAGCACAGAGCCCGACGCGGGGCTCGAACCCACGAACCGCGAGATCATGACCCAAGCGAAAGTCGGATGCTTAACGGATTAAGCCACCCAGGCGCCCCACAAAGAAGCCCTTTAAATAGGCAGCAATGGAGGATTATCCATGTGGATAAACGGATGGTCCAAGTTTTATCTGTTGAAGCATGACTACACACACTTTTAGGAATATACATGGTTGCATATGAATAGATGCACATGTGTATTTATGCCTCTCCATTTTATCCACCTGTTTTTGAATTTAATTATTAAGGTTTGCCTTACCTGGGTAGCCATCCTCTGAAGTGAGTCCTTACGTAGCCTGGAATAGCTACGTGATCAGATCTGTTTGTTCTAGTTTGTTAATTGACAGGCAAAAGTGTCACTCAATTTATAGGAGGGGAAGACCAGGTTATTTAGGTGGCAGTGGAGGGGTCAGAATGGTGTAGCAGCCACCTGTAGTGCTGTTTGAGGAAGGAGGCAGCTCTGGAAATAGTTTCCTGACAGTGATGTTAGCATCTACTTGGACTATTTCCAAAGGGATAAGATGGACCGGAAACACAAAGCACATACACCTCACTGATGGAGGTCAGTGATGTGTGGGGCCAGGGTTATTATGGCAGCCTCCAACTCATGCAGTGCAGATTTTTGTCCACTAGAGACTGATCTCTCCTCAGTAAACATCTGGCTTAAGGCTTCACAGTTTAGACTTGAACTATGGTCTCAGAGGTGAGAGGCTAGCATTTCATCTGCTAAGCCATTTAGCCTTTTCCTTTGAAGGAAGATTGATTTTAAAAAAGCTATTAACCTTCAGTGATTTATCTCATCAGATCATCTTCATTTTCTTCTTATAATAAGACTATATTGTATAGTTTTATTCTTCAGTTAATTCAATGAGACGATCTGAAAGGGAAATACACGAGAAACATCAAGAAGGCAGAGATAATAGAAAATTATCAGCAACACCAAAATGAAAATGTTAGCAGGAAAAACAAAAGAAACTGAGCAAATGTTATCGCATCTCTCAGAGCTACAATCACGTAAGACATAATGGTTTGGTGTAACCCGGTTTTATGGAAAACTTTCTGTGTGTCACATTGATTCTAGGGCCATCCACCATGCTAATGACAGGGACACTCCTGTCTTTTTCCTGGTGAAAAGACAAAGGGGACACGTTTCATTTTTTGCAGTGACTAAAATAAAAGCTAAGGAACCAGTGGTAATTAATTCACATTGAGTATATTTTCAGAGGTGCACAAGAAACAGCAATTTTCAAGGAAATTGCATTAAAACACATTCTGTTCCGAGCCTGAAATTAGACATTTTATCTATTTTTAGTGAAAAATGTGAAAAATGTGTTAAACAGTAACCTGCTCTGCTGCCTTGTCCTGAATCCCTTTAACGTGAACTAGAAAATCAGTGGCTTCCTGTACTGAATCATGTTTGATTTATTGCATTATATTGATTGAGTTTCTACTTTGGAAAAAGTGTTACATTTTGTGAATAATGTGTTAGCATTAATGACTTTAATTCATTCTCCATAACTTGATGACAGACACTAATTTACATTTCTTCTGGAGTACCTGATAGCAAAGGAAGTTCAGGCATTTTAATTTTTTTCATGTATACCACCAGGCTGAGCATGAATGGAGAATGTATTAGGAAAGTATCTACTTTGAGGGGTGTGGGCTCCCCTCACCCTCACCCTGTGATGTCCCACCCCTGACACTCAGGTATGTACATTGACAGTCAAACTGAAGGCTAAGATAACATTTCAGTATTTGAAGAAACTAAGCAACAATAGCCGTAGGTCTCTGCAATTTTGTGGGCTTATTTAATACCCATGGTTGAAATTCCTTTTGTTTCAGGGCACTGTTAGTTTATTTAAGTTGGTGTTTGGGCAGGTGAGGCTAGTTCAATCCTGGCAAGTTCTGACAGCTTGACTCTAAAGAAATCGAAGAGGCTTAGCCTGTCAAGCTCTTGTTCTCTGTTTGCTGAACTGGTCAGTAAGGACACCAAATAAGAATATTTGAAACTGCAGAAATAAAGGCTAGAAAAATATTTGCAGTAATGATGTCACTTTTGTCTGTGTTTTTTGAACAAATGACAGTGATGGTGAGGTAATTCTTTGGTCACTGGTTATAAATTCCCCTCCTAACTGTTTCATAGTATGTAATGACCAGAGTTTATAATATCTTTTCTCTAATTTTCCAGCACAGTTCTAATTTCCTTACCCAACTTTAGTTAAACATAAAGGCACCTTTTAATTGCTTTTTCTTATCTGGATTAACTCTGGGATTGATATTTGCAAAATGAATTATGATGGGATTTTGAAAAGCAGGGCTGGTATTAAAGGTGAAGGAAATAACAAGGAGATAAAAGCAGTGATTCATGAAACTTGTGTGGTTCAGCTTTGAGAAATGGAAAATGTTTGACTTTGAGAAAGGGGGAAGAAGACTGCTGCCCCTTACTGTCAGCTTTAGTTCAACTCAAGTTTGAAGAAGGAGTTCTGGGTTGCCGTCTGTTGTTCCTCTGTCTCTTATCTTGATTCCTTGGTGTGCAGAATTCTGTCTCTTCTGCCCCTGTCCTGTTCCCACCCCAAGCCCACTGAAATACCTGTTCCAACTGGACTTCCTTAGTGTGATACTTTCCATGATGATATCAAAACCACAGTTTTCTAGTGCCTCTTGGTTATTTCCTTTACCTCATCGACCAGGAAGAAGGAGGAGAAAAGATAAGCAAATAAATAAATAAATAAATAAGAAATGATCAATTGCTCTAGATCTCTGAACTTTAGAAAACTCTGGAATAATGTTTGGGACAGTAGGGTCTTTTAGATTTGGCTATTTATTAAAAAAATGTTTTTTAAAACATTTATGTATTTTTGAGAGAGTAAGACAGAGCATGAGTGGGGAAGGGCAGAGAAAGAGAGAGAGAGAGAGAGAGAGAGAGAGAGAGAGATGGGAGACTCAGAATCTGAAGCAGGCTCCAGGCTCTGAGCTGTCAGCACAGAGCCCAACGCAGGGCTTAGACTCATAGAATGTGAAATCATGACCTGAGCTGAAGTCAGATGTTTAACCAGTTGAGCCACCCAGTTGCCCCAAGATTTGGCNGAGAGAGATGGGAGACACAGAATCTGAAGCAGGCTCCAGGCTCTGAGCTGTCAGCACAGAGCCCAACGCAGGGCTTAGACTCATAGAATGTGAAATCATGACCTGAGCTGAAGTCAGATGTTTAACCAGTTGAGCCACCCAGTTGCCCCAAGATTTGGCTATTTATGATAAAGTATCCTATCAAAAAATCTGTAGGTTGCCCTTTCCTACAAGATATATATTTTCTTGTATGTTCAAATTCCTCCCTAATATAGAAAAATGCAATAGTGAAAATAGTAATAGCAAATAAAATAATAATTAGTTGGGCTTTTTTGACATAACCTAACATGATCTCCCATTCCAGGCATGAAATGACATGTCATAATAAAAATATTAAAGTATATTAGAAGATAGTGAAAAGATACGGAATGAAACCAAAAAAATGAGCAGATCTCCTTTTTGCCATAGTGACCAGAGTTCCATTTCTTACTCCTCTCTGTTTACATCCACCAAAATATTGCAGTAGATTTAAAAAAGAGAGTGAGCTTCAGTTGATGAGAGATCCTACTCATTTTAAAGTTGAAGCAGAACCAGCAATCAAGATAGAAAATGAAGATCTGAGGATTACAGTGCCTCAAATCAAACATTCCAAACCTGCCGCAGTCATCTACTTGGTGATATGGTACAAGATTTAATGGGCAAACCTAATAATGGCTTTGAGTCTTTGTGCTATTTCTAGGTGGTTTTTGCCCCAATCCATACATAAAAGGAAACTTCTCTTCTTTATGGAGCTCTGAATTCCTGGCCTTAGAGCTGATCATTTTGCCCTACTCATTCCTCCCTCTGCACAGCCACCTGGTCTCCATTTCTACAGCTTCTGATAGCATCGCTTATTTTCTGCCTTGGATCTCGCCCCAGTTGTCTTCATGGCTGTGATCACTGTTCTTCATAGGTAGTGACTCATCATTCTTGAACCTCCATCATTATTGCAACCTGCCTTAGACCACTTGGTTATGTATTATCCCTTCTTGACTTTACCCAGGTCCAAATGTGTTATAATCCCTGCTGCTCTGCAGGCTGTATTCTAGTAGGATTTGCACCCAGTACGGCAAGGACAGTGCGTATGGTAAATGGCTGTGACTATGCAGTATCAGTGATTTGGAAGGGACTGACTCCACCAAAGAGTAGGTACTGAAAATATTTGTAAACGGAGTTTTAATAATTCTTTAATTAGGCTGTTAGGTTAGATGTTAAGAGGTGCTTACATTTGCCAAAAACTGTGGCAGGATTATTTTTGGAATCTCGGAGCACAATATGCTACAGTAGTGTTTCCACAGAATTCAGCTCCTTCCCCCTGCCCCCATCTGGTGCTGCATACATCTTAGAGGAGCCTCTACTATTTAACTGCCATGTGAAAATTCATGTAACTGTTCTTGGCAGAGTCATGATCCCACTGGTTAAACCCACTACGTATGCTAAACAGCATTGAACCAAACTCATTTGAGCAAAAAATGGAAGACAGAACCTGTTTCGAGTCATTTTTCATTTCTCTTCTGAAAACCAGCATGTGATTTGAGAATGCAGAATGATTAATTTGGGACCACAGAGAATAGAAAGTAACATAGTTCCAGTTAATTGTTTTTTTCTCTTAAAGGGGATTAATAAATATACCATGCTTACCATAAATTGGAAAGGTGAAAACAATAAACCAAAAAACTCTCTATTTACTTGATCATCTGTCTTTTCTTATGATTTTGTGTTGGTCCATTCAGGCTGCTATAAGAAAATACAAGAATGAATGGCTTAAAAACAGCAGAAATTTACTGCACACAGTTCTTGAGGCTGGGACCCCAAGATCAGGGTGCCAGGATGGTTGAGTGAGGGCTCTCTTCCTGTGTCAAACTCCTTATTGCATCCTCACATGGCAGAAGGGGCAAGTGAGCTCTCTGGAGTCTCTTTTGTTAGAGAACTTAATCTCATCTCATTTATGAGGGTTCTTTCTTCATGACGTAATCCCTTTCCAAAGGGCTCACCTGCTAATCCTACCACCTTTGGGGGTTAGGATTTCAACATACGAATTTTGGAGACTTGTAAAAATTCATACCATAGCATATTGAAAGTTAATATTGAATCATTTTTAGTTAAATGACTCTTCCATACTATTCCTTGTCCTACTTCCTACTAATAATTGGTGCTAATTGGTATATTTTCCATGTTGAGCCATAAGTTTTTACATTTATTTCCAACCAGAGATCTGAAGGCCAACATTTCTAATGCCTGAATCAGTGAGGTAGGCAGTCAATCATTCAAAAAGTGTGTATTGAACACTTACCATATTCCAAGCAGTACTCTGTCTAGGTGATACCAATTTGTTTTAAAGTTTATTTATTTATTTTGAGAGATGCAGAGAGCACAAGTGAGGGAGGAGCAGGGGAGTGGAACAGAGGATTCAAAGTGGGCTCTGTGCTAACAGCAGAGAGCCCAATGCAGGGCTCAAACTCACAAAGAGATCACGAGCTGACCCTATAACCTGGGCCAAAGTCAGATGCTTAATGGACTGAGCCACCCAGGTGCCTTGGTGATACCCATTTTTAAAGTCATAGACACATCCAACCATTGTGTACAGTATTATCTCTAAATCCTATTAAACATAATTTCTAGGTCATTCCTCTCTGGCTTTGCCAGATCAGAGTTTCTTCTAGACTCTTGCAGGAATTTCAGCACTAATATTTTCTTTCAAATTTCTTGACCATTTCGTATCTTCTTTGAAGTTGTAGCATTTTGGCATTGTAGCATTTGAAGTATGAGTTTTGCTCAGAAGGCAGCCGGGTAGTTTCTGCAGTTTTAGTAAACATTAGTATTAGCATTTCTGAGGGGGGAGGGCGTCCTGTTAACTCTAGATGGGCAGTTGACAGCATGAATGAAACATATGCAATGTGGTAGAGAGCCAAAGCTACACCAGGTAGCCAAAGTACACATCCTTGTACATTTTCCCAGTAACAGTCCAGTTAGAAATGAGAGCTCTTCTCCCCAGCAAGGTGGCCCCAACTGACCCAATTTACAGATTGGATCCCACTTGGTCTGATGGTGTAGTTTAGCTTAATCTTTAAGTTATGCTCCTGTGCTCAATTCCCAGCTTCCAAAAAGGATGATTCTCTGCTCTCACACTTATAATGCAAACTGGCCATGCTTGAAATGAAAGGTTATTGATGGAAATTAAGAATTGCTTATGGCAGCACAAAAACCCATGCTTAAAGACAGGTGCAAATAAATGATGATATAAGAGCCTGGTAAGTTTCACTGCTTACCAGAAACAGCTCTGCAAATATTGCCTGTGGGAGTTTATTTTTCACCTGGCCTTTACTGGTTCTTTTAGGGGCATGGAAAGTGAACATTAGGTTAAGAGAAATAATAAAAAAAGAAAACAAGATTGTAAACCCAATTAATTAAAGGCTTGTCGTCAACTGTAAGAGACAGATGTGTTTGTACAGGATAATTTTGTCCCAGTTACAAAGGCATCGGTGCATTGTTCTGCCTGGGCTTTCAGCAGTCTCTCAGATAGAGTGAATTCTTAAGTGCTCAGCACACAAATGAGATGTGCAGTTTTCAATGTAGTTTCCAATAGAAAGTTTAAACTTGATGTGTAAAAATAACCTGGTCAGAGTAATTTTTTCCCCTCAACAGAATAAAGTAAAAACTTAATTATGAAATAATGGTAAGGTCACCAGAATCAGAGAATTATCTTTGCTTTTGATGAGGTTCCAGCCTCTTTACAAATGGAGAAACAACCATTTCATATCATATATTATCATATATTATGTTGCCCCCTTAACTGATTCTTGTCCACTTAAAAATCTAGAATTCTTGTGTTTTTTCTTCTTGCTTTTCTATCTTCCATTTTTACAATCCCTTTACAGTGTTTTTTCCCTTCCAGAATTTTCCACCTTCCACTTGCTTGGCTCAGCCTACTAATTGGAGATTAGACTATCCATACACCACCATGCACCTCCTTATCCCTCTGGCTGCTGTGGCTCCGACCCTGTTGATCTTCGCTTCACTCAACCCTTGTTCCACCTTCTTCACTTTTGACCTTTTTCCACTTTCTGTCTGCAACACCTCCTTCTTGTCAGACTGTGGCTCATTTATACTTATTTCCTTCATGGTCTTCTGTTTCTTCTTAGCTTCTCATTCAGTATATAATGCATTATTTTCTGGTTCTACCCAGCCATTTTAAAGAAACCTTTTAAGTTACTGATGACTCCGTTGTCGAATCCAACGACACCTACACAGTTTCTGACAATTTTGAACATTTGTCTTTCTAATTCTTTCCCTTTCTTTTTTTTGACCTTCTAACTCCACAATACTTTCTCCTTCTTATTTTCCTAATTCTAAGCTGCTGATAATGATTTGCCAACCATCAATAACAACCATCTCTCTGGAGAAAAATAATCATGAAAATGCTAATGTGTAATGTTTTCTGATGTCCATGGTATAGATTATAGATGCTGTCATCATGGTCCGTTTCAGGCTACTGACATGACATCACTGAATGCTGAACTAAGGAGTGGTGTGAACTGTTGTTTGTCTTCCAATAGCACATGCTGTCTCTGGCATACCACTGACTCGGGGTACCTGTCCCTCAAAAAGAGTTCTTCAGGGGAGTGGTTTCCAAATTGGAGTGAATGTATTCCGTGGGTCCTACAAGATAATCTATTGGAGTGTGGAAAGAGTGTACTAGAAATTCTATTTATACTTAAAATTTAGCATATCTTTTTCAAATTTTTATTTTATGTAGGCTTTATTATATACATACGACATTAGCAGAGTATATGTATACTATTTATATATGTGTATGAGTGTGTGTAAATAGAATTGTTTGGAGTCTTACTATGTACTAGGCCAATGTTAGGTTATTTAAATCTTACTACAGTCTTACAAGATAATTGCTGAAGTTCAGAAGAGTTAAGTAATTAGCTCAAGGTGAAGTATGATTTAAAAGGAAGTAAATATATTCATGGTGTATCCTCATTTTTAAGAAACTGGTGAGTTAAGCAATCAAAACTTTTTGGAGGTTGTGATCTCAAGCTTGACTTGCTTTTCATTCTATTTACTTCTACCAGATTACTTCACATACACTGATGGTTTCAACAACCATTCATAAGCATTTGATTTCAGTTTTTTTCTCCAACCCTGTAGAGTTTCAGACCTAAATTTTTAAAGCCTTCTGGTAGCCCAATATGTTGAAGACATAATGAGAAGACTTCAGGGCTCATGTATTGAGTTTTAGCTAGTATAATTGATTCTAATTAAAAAGAAAGTTAAATTTCCAGAAAAATGTCAAAAACGTAACATTAAAAGATATCACTTGTTGTAATATATATTTATGAAAAACTACTTTGTAGGGATCTCAAATGTGAAATACATTTTGGACATCAGTTTCCTTACCTATAAAACAAAAAACTGAACTTCGGTGGCTTCCTTGAAACTCTTCTTGTCTTTGATTCCTAGTAATACCACATGCTATTAGTGTTTTCAGTGTAAAGTGATGCTTCTACCTAACTTACCGATCAATAGCAATTTACTGGTTTGTGGACTTATGTACTTAATAAATGGAATTTTGATTTTTCTTAACATTAAACTAACTCCTTTAAAAACGGATACATGTATCTGTTCCAGACATGACCTCTGACTTTTGACTTGGAAATGACTCTTAATTTCAAGGTAATAGGTCTCAAATGAGAGATTATTTAAATATATCTCAGCAAATATCCAGATTGACAGGTCTCCAAGACAATTTATAGTAAGCTATTTAGAAAAGAATGCAGTATGCCCTTTGCACTTATTTTAAGACTTAAGGGAAATCTGGGTCTGTAAAACATTTGGTGATTGCTGAGCTTTTGACACTTACCTGCAAATGTTATTGTATGATTGGTGTAGTTTTAAAACAACAACAACAAAAATTAAAATTAGGCAGAAGGAACATAATATTGAGTACTTATTTCACAATATCTTTTAAGAGATCTAACTGGTTCTGAGGTACTATGCTTTTCCTTATGATAGCGCTTTTCTTTCCTCTTCTTTACTCTCAGCCTTCCTACCTTTAAACTAATTTAGGATTCTTATTTAGAACAAGAACATTTTTATCTCCAGCGAAGATGATTTTGAAATAGGGAGAATGTAGGATTTTATTTATATCTTGATGGGTACTAATTTATAAGGTTTTGAAAAAATCAAGTTCCATGATTTCTTAATTTTCATTTCATAATGTAAAAAACAGGGTAAAAATGGCTACATTTCTAGATAATGTTTAATCCTTGAAGATTTTCTCACTTCAAAATGAATTGAAAATTTTCTTCATTGATATATCTGAACTTTATGAGGCACTAATATGAATTGATTTCTCATTCCCTATAGGTGAAGCCTATTAAATTTCCTAGGTTATTTTTTAGTCAACAATTTGGGCAAATTTCAGTTGACTATAAAATTGAGAGAATACTTTAACTTTTGAGATGTACTCATATACACAGAAGATGAAAAAATGTTTGCTTTAAAAAATGATATTCTCATGATATGATGCCTAATTATACTGGGTCATTTCTGAACATATGTTTGCAATTACCAACGCTTACTGTCCGCCTCCTACAGAAGTTACTATTTGTTCCGCATTCCCAGTTTGTCCATTTATAAAAGAGGAAGAATGGGGGGTAGTAGAGAGCTATAAAGGGATATCCAACCATGCTTAAGGAAGATCTTAAAATTCTGTTGCCTTTGTTTGCCACTAGAGTTGTGTGAAAGTTAATAGTTTTTGGTCCACAGAGATTTATGCAAATTATTTTTAAAGTCCTAGTCACGGAGGTCATATCCCTTGAGTGTCATCAGAAGTTCTGGTTTGTATTAGCTGGAATTCCCAGAGCTAAAATAATAAAAAAATGGCTGAAAGGTATCATGAAGATTTTGTATTCAGAAGATCTCTTTCTTAGAGACAGGAAGATTAGTTCGATAGCTATCTTTTGTTTGTTTCTAACTTACAAGAGTAGTATTTTTTCATTTGAAAGTATCAAACAAGATAGAAGTTTATCAAGTAAGAACCAGTAGTTCCATATATCAACCACTAGAATTAATGAGTATTAATATTTTTTTAAAAACAAAAATGGGATAAATCTACACTTGTTGCATAGCTTGCTTTTATTTACTTAAGAAGAGATCACTGACATCTTTTCAGGCATATGCATAGAGATCATACCTAGTATATATTTATGTGCTTCTCTATAGAAGGATGTTTAGATTATTTCTAATTTGAGACCATTACTAACTATAATAAACATTCTTGTTCTTATACCTTAATGCTTTCATGCTGCTATTTCTGAAGGCTTGGGTACCAGAAATGGTGTTGTTTAGCTTATTTAACAACTTACAGGTGCTGTTATGGAAGGACTTTATAAAACTTTCTGACAATAAGATTTGATCTGTGCAAATAGAAAAATTCTGGATTGGAGAGTTGATCTTCAAAACAAGGAGTGTTCATGTTTTTGTTCATTGGGTTTAACTGTCTGACAATCAACAGCCAACTTTGTGAACTAAGGCAGTACATATCTGTGAAAATGAAAACCACTGAATCACTTATGCAAGTTTAATTTGGGTTTATGAATATTTTTTAACATCACCCAAAAGGAAACTATAAATAATCTTCCTTGAGTATAATCTTTCTCTTAAGGAAAATAATACACACCTCACAGATTGGGTATGTTATTGCCTGCTGCCATTCCTGATTTATATCAGTGCTGTTCTGCATTTTTATACTCTGTAGAATACTTTGTGAGTTCATAAATTTGTATTGGCACATCTCTACATTTATCACAAGTAGTGGACATAATGCCCCAAGGCAAATGGGCACAAATAAACCATAGAGAAATTAGTGTGAGGTTTAGGGGGAAGTAGTATCACCGAGAACAAAAGCTCTTCTGTTCTGTGCTGATTCTGTTGCCCCCAGTCTATTCAGGAGTACAAAAATTGCTTTTCAGCTTTTCCTTTCTATGCTTTAGGCCAGAGACTATTTACTCTGTTGCTTCACCTGCTGGTTTGATATAAGAAGAGCTGAAGAAACTCGGGGACAAAAGAATTTATTTAATACCAATAGCAGCTGTGATTTTGCTACATGGGTCCTGAAAGTTGGAAAGTTCTTGGCTAAAAACGAGTCCTGATGACTTTTCATGCCCTTTTACATTCATACTGTGATGTCTTTCTAAATTTGCAAGGGTGCACGCAACAGACATTCTTGTGGCCGGAGCACACTCAGAGAATGTTTACATGGATGTAATATCTGTTGTTAATATCATGTAGTTGTTCATTTTAGACTTTTCAAGAAGCTCATTTTCAACACAGGTAAAATTAGAACTTTGAGTTTCTGTGGCGGAGAGCTATGAGCAAATAGTTTCCAGCTACCTCTTACTATCATGAGCCCACATTAAACATTGGTCAGGTCCCATCTGGGGCAGTCAAGTCCCCAAATTTCATTATTGTGTTAAAATGTAGAAACTGCACCAAATGGTCTAGAGCAGCTCTTTGCTGATATGGTATTTCTCATCTTTCCCTATGTTCTACTTTCAGAGGAAGTAAGACATTTCATTAAGAGTAACCACTTAATTCCCACCACACACCCAAGAGAAGGGAGCCAAATCTCTTGTCAAGAGTATTGTAATAGTTTCAAACTACTTTCTCTGCCTTTATCTAGTTTCCATGGTTAGTGAATGCTCTTTATACAGAACTAGTTGGTCATATTTTTCTTTTGCTTCTTCCCATGATCCCCTTTGCCCAAAGGATAAAGTTCAAACACTGGTTGTGGCAGTTGAGGCCTGCCATGATCTCAGTACTCTCCCAGGTTTTCCATTCAAAAATACCCCTTTGCCTCAGAAGCTTCAGTCATGAGAAATTGCTCTGTTTTTCCCAGAACTCTCTAGAATTGAAACTTCTCCACACAGCCTTTCCTATACACTTCTCATCTGGATTACTTTTCTTCATCCTAACATGCCCCTGGGGAATTGGTCACTCAGTCTTTTGTGCCCACCTTGTATCTCTGAGTATTTTAATTATAACAACTGTAATATCTTATTAAGTATATTTATTTAGAAGCCTGTTTTATATTTCTGGGCTGGAATTGCTTCATCAACAGAAGTAAAGTACTTCATTTGTATATTACTGTGTCTAGCATAAAGTAAGTAAGCAATGACTAATTAGCTAAATAATTAATGAGTAAATATTAATGCCTTTATTGCAACCAAAGGGAAATCAGACCTAGTTATCAGAGTCATAAATAGGATTCTATGTATGTATGCTTGTCTTTTGCCTTCGTCTTTTTCCAAAAAGGATTTAAGACAGTTAAAAACTTATGCACATTCTAACAAGATAATAAATGTGGACATTAGAACAAAGTAAAGTAAATGGAATTGTAGAGTTATGTTTAGAACTTTCAATCCACTTTGGATAATATTACAGGTAAATGAATCCATAGTTACACTGTTAGGGAGAACAAGAAGTAGATAAGAAATTCTTTAAGGAGCAATCTGGGATTTTCTAAAGAAGCTGTGGGTTTATTTAAAAAAAGGATGGACATAGAAATTAGAATATTACACCCATGAAGCTATATAGTGTTCTATTTGTATAGTTATTTATATATATGTTATATATATAGTGTTACAGTCATGTGGTATTTATATATGTTATATAGTGTATGTGTGTGTTTGTAGTGTTAAATTTATGTTTCAGGTTCCATACATCTTGGAATAATGGCATCTTGTTATTGATGGAGTCCTAAAAATATACATTATCCAATTAATATCCAATGCATTATCATTGGATTTTAAACTATGGTTCATATATAAGAGATTCTCAGGAATGTTTAACTTAAAATTTTGAAACTTCTATTCTGGAGGTCAAGTAGAGCATGAAAGACAAGCTAGACATCTCTTAATTCAGGGAAATAATATTTCTCTTTGCACAGGGGAAAAACAAAAATTTGACTTACTTTTCTTTGAAACAGTTTTAGCTAGATATCATAGTGTTTCACTGCTGTGTTTGCAAGACATTTAGGACCTTAGAAATTGGAAGGTCTAGAGAAGCTATGGAGTTTGAAGGGACATTTAAGAATGAAAGCCAACAGGGGTGCTGGGGAGGAGCTGGTTAAGCATCCGACTTTGGCTCAGGTCATGATCTCACAGTTTGTGAGTTTGAGCCCTACGTCCAGCTCTGTGGTGACAACATTGAGCCTGGAGCCCATTTGAGTTCTGTGTCTCCCTCTCTGTCTGCCCCTCCCCTGTCCCTGCTTGCGCGCTCTCTCTCTCTCTCAAAAACAAATATTAAAAAAAATGAAACCAACATATTATTGTAAAACACAGAGTTCATTGTATTTTACACACACAAAAAAAGGTTAATTATAATGACAACTTCCAACTGATCTGGATTTAATATATAAATCTTAGAAAAAGTGTGGAATATTTAAGTTCTAGTTATACACTTTAATCACATTCTACACACTTAGCTATGTTGTTCAAGATTAGTTAAAATTTATCATGATCAGGGGCGCCTGGGTGGCTCAGTCGGTTAAGTGTCCGACTTCGGCTCAGGTCGTGATCTCAGGGCTCATGGGTTCGAGCCCCGCATCGGGCTCTGTGATGACAGCTCAGAGCCTGGAGCCTGCTTCAGATTCTATGTCTCCCTCTCTCTCTGACCCTCCCCTGCTCACTCTCTCTCGCTCTCTCTCTCCCTCTCTCTCTGTCTCTCAGAAATAGATCATTAAAACATCTTTTTTAATTTATCATGATCAGTTATTATCTGATTTGCGTATACCATTATTAAAATACTATTAATTTTATTGACTATCAGGTAGAAGAAAGATATATATATCATGGAGATATAATAGCTGCCTTCAGAAGAGTTGATCAACCACATTTATCCAGTTCATGCATTTCAGAACTGAAGGGGGCTACAACATTAAGTGACACTCATAAAAAAAACAACCCTCCAATTAAATTTAAGGTAAATATCTAGTACTTTAAGAACTCATGTTTCCTTAGAAGTTATCACTAAATCTGTTTCTTGGTTGAGAGTTAAGAATGATGATGTATAAATATATATTCCATTTTCATCTTAGAAAGTGAAAATCTCGCTGAGATCTGTTCATCAGGCAATCATCAGAGTTTCCATCTTTTAGGAAAAATAGGTTTCAGGGCACCTGAGTGGGTCAGTCTTTAAGCATCTGACCTTAGCTCAGGTCATGATCTCATGGTTCTTGAATTCGAGTTCCACATTGGATGAGCTCAAGCTGGGCTTCAGGTGAGCTCCTTCCCTCCTTTGGGTGAGCACATGCCCTGCTTCAGGTAGATATGAGCCCTTCTTTAGGTGAGCTCGAACCTCACAAGCGGTGAGTTTGAGCCCCACTTTTGGTGAGCTTGCACCCCACATCAGGTGAACATGAACCCCACTTCCAGTGAGATGAGCCCCACATTACGTGAGCTTGAGCCCTATATTGGGTGAGCAGGAGCCCTGCTTGGGATGAACACAAGCTGTGCTGTGGGTGAGCCCCACTTCTCTCTTTCTGTCTCTCTTCCTCTTCCTCTCTGTCTTCTCTCAAAAAATGTGTTTTCTTCTTCATCATTTTGAGTTATAGAGCTTTAATATTCACTCAGCTGTGGGAAAAGGAAATGAGAAACATATGACCAATTTATTTCCAATTTATTTTAACAGTGTGATCAAAAGAGGGCTTTTAATAGGAGTCTTTAAGGAAACTCCACCCACAAAATTCTTCAGTGGCATTAAGCTGAGATTTCCTCCACTGAATGCTCACAAGGCTGTCAGTTGCCTTTGATAATCACCTACCTTCTTTTTTCCAGTATCTTCCTCTGCTTGCCATCTCTTTTTATATGTACTAGAGATGAGGAGGAGAGATGAGTTCGGTAGAGCCAAAGACCTGGAGATGGGAAGGAGGAAGTCAATCCCACACTGAATTTGTATGGAGGAAGTATGTGTGTTGAATAAGATTTGTTCAGGCATAAAGTATAGTGCTCTTTGCCATGATTTCAATGTTAATGAATCAACAACATATATTAAGTAAGATATCTTTTTTAATGTTTATTTAATTTTGGGAGAGGAGGGGAGGGGCAGAGAGAGATGGAGACACAGAATCTGAAACAGGCTCCAGGCTCTGAGCTGTCAGCACAGAGCTGGACATGGGGCTCGAATTCACGAACCATGATATCATGACACAAGCCAAAGTCAGATGCTTAAGTGACTGAGCCACCCAGGTGCCCCTTAAATAAAGTATCTTTAAACATAACTATATAAAACTGGGTTACGTATTGAGGATTGGTAAAAATGTTGTGGGTAGAGGCTTACAGGAACTTCACTCTGGATATTCCCTAGGAGCAGTGGTTCAGTATTTGCTACTTGAGCATTTTCAGTGACTTCATAGAGCATCATTCCCATGAATAATGAAAATAAACTATACATGTATATAGTACATGTATACTATATGTATACATATAGTATACATGGGTCCCATGCTGGGTATTGTGCTGACAGTGCAGGGCCTGCTTTGGATTCTCTTTCTTCCTCTTCTCTCTGCCCCTGTTTCTCTCTTTCTTTCTCTCTTGAAACAAACTTAGAAAAATGATATCAAGCTGTATGTATCTTCTGCATCTTCCTTTCCCCATCTGTCCAGATTTGTTGAAATTATTGATAAATAACATTGTACAAGTTTAAGGTGATGATTTGATATACATACATATTGTGAAATAATTACTACAATAAATTTAGTTAACACCTTTATTACCTCATATAATTACCACTTTGTGTGTGTGTGTGGTGAGAACATTTAAGATTACTCTCTTACTGACTTTCAAGTATACAATACATTATTATTAACTGTGGTCACCAGGCTATACACTACATCCTTAGGATTTATTCATCTTATGGCTGGAAGCTTATTACCTATTGACCAACATCTCCTCATTTCTCCCATCCCCAGCCCCTAGCAACCACCATTCTACTCTTTGTTTCTATGAGTTCACCTTTTTCAGATTCTACATCTAGGTGAAATCATGCAGTGTTTGTCTTTCTTAGATTGATTTCACTTAATATAATGCATTCGAGATTCATCCATGTTGTTTCAAATGGCAGGATAACATTCCATTGTATGTATATACTATATTTCCTTTGTCCATTCATCTGTTGGTGGATACTTAGATTGTTTCCATGTCTTGGCTACTGGGAATACTGTGCATCTTCTTTTTTTTTTTCCACTTGAAATTATGTCTGTAATATTTCATAGTGTATTGTATAACTAGAATTTACTAATTTTCACTGCTATAAATAATTCTATTTGTATAAGGAAGACACAACATTTATGCATTTTCCTATCGTGATGTTTAATTTTATATATACTTGACAGGGCCACAGAATATCCAGACATTGGGTCAAAAATTATACTGAGCATGTTTTTGAAGCTGTTTCTGGATGATATTAACATTTGAATCAGATTGTCCTCACTACTGAGTGGGCCTCATCCAATCAATTAAATACCTGAATAGAACAAAAAGTCTGAGTAAGAGGGAACTCCTTGTACCTGTCTACTGAGCTGGGAAACCCGTTTTTCCTGCCTTTGGACTTTGATTTTTAGTCTATCAGCTTCAGACTGACTTTTAGTCTGAATATATAATATTCAGAGAGATGAATATAAGCTTTCCTGGGTCTTCAGCGTGCTGATTATTGAGCTTGGGACTTTTCAGCCTCCTTAATTCCAGGAGCCAATTTCTTATTTCTATTTAGCTCTATCTTTATCTATAGGTACAGCTATCTATATAGATTCTGTTTCTCTGTTAGTCCTAATATACCTATTGGTGAATATGAACATGTGGGTAATTCTTAGTGTTTTTAAATGGTACAAACAGTACCTGTAAATATTTTCAAAAAGGTCTCTGAGTACATGCTCAAGAATTTTCTAAGATAGATATACTGAAATGAATATAACCATCTTAAACTTTTTAAGACAATGAGATGTTGTTTTCTCCAGTATTTGAATGAATTTCTGGTCCATTAGTATTCATAAGAATTTTTATTCTTGCAAAAATTTGGTATTGTCTCAGTATTATTTTTTTATCAATATAGTAACCATAAAATTTTAGTTTTACTTTTCATTTACCTTATTTCCAAAAAGGTGAGCAAGTTTTTTTAAGTTTATTTATTTATTTTAAGAGAGAGAGAGAGAGCAAGCAAGCCAGCAGAAGGGCAGAGAGAGAGGGAGAGAGAATCCTACACAGGCTCTGTACTGCCAGTGTGGAGGCCGACGTGGGCTTGAACCCACTAACCATGAGATCATGACCTGAGCCAAAATCAAGAGTCAGACCCCTAACAGAGTGAGCCGCGCAGCCGCCCCACTGAGCAGGATTTCATATACTTTTCATACCATTTGATTTCTTCTTAGTGAATTTTTTTAACCTAATTTTGTTTAGACACTTGGTTTTTTTCCTTATGTATCTGTAGGAATTATTTTTACATTTTATATACTTATAATTTGTTCGTTATATGATTTGTAACCACCCACTCCAATTATGGGGTTTATATTTTCACTTTGATATAGTCTTCTGGCAAACAAAAGTTCTCAGATTGGTTCAGTTTGATTCTTCAGTGTGGGTGAATTCATCTGGATTCTCCTTTATATTTATCCTTTTCATGTCTTATTTAAGTAATCCTTGTATACTTTGGAGTTTTAAAGATAAACTATGTTACGTTCTAAAGTTTCTCCTTTTTTTGTTTTGTTTTGTTTTTTTATTTTAATTTATTTATTTAAGTTCAACTTAGTTAACATACAGATTAGTATTGGTTTCAAGGAGTAGAACCCAGTGATTCATCACTTACATATAACACTCAGTGCTTATCCTAACAAGTGCCCTCCTTAAAGCCCATCACCCATTTAGCTCATCCTCCCCAGCTCCCCTCTAGCAACTCTCAGTATTCTCTGTATTTGTTTTGTTTTTTAGATTCCATGTATAAGTGGAATGATACGGTGTTTGTCTCTCTCTGACTTATTTCAACTTAGCTAAATCCTCTAGGTTTATTGATAACATGTTGTAAATGGCAAGATTTTAATATTTTTTATGGTTAAATAATATTTCATTATATGTGTATGCCACATCTTCTTTATCTACACATCTATTGATGAACAGGTTGCTTCCATATTTTGACTATGGTAAATAATGCTGCAGTGAACATAGCAGTGCATGTATATTTTCTTTTTTTATTATTTTATTTTATTTTTTAAAATAGTTTATTGTCAAGTTGGCTTGTTGGGGATGAGCACTGGGTGTTATATAAAGTTTCTCCTTTTTATTTAACATATGTCTGTCCTCCACCTGAGATTGATTACTATAAGGAGCATAACACAGTGATTCAGTTTACTTTCCTAGAGGGAATACTAATTATCTGGGATATTTTATTTCATGGCTCATCTTTTCGTCACTGATCTGCACTGCCTATTGTATATTAATTTTCCATATTTAAGTGATCTGTTTTTGGGCATTCTATTTTCTTTTATTGGCTCATTTGTCTTTCTCAGAGCTGTATTAGTTATTAGAGCTATATCCATCTGATTGGATCCGGTATGCTGGATGAGAAACAACCCTGCAAACTCAGTGATTTAGCACAACAGAACCTATGTTTTTTCCTCCAGTGAAAAATATGTTGCCAATTTGGAAAACTGACCAGAGTGGTTGTCCTTCATGAAATGACTTAACATTGTATCTTTGTATAAACTTGTGATTCCATGATCAATATAAAAAAAGATAGCTTTCAGGTATCTAAGATTGCAATTAAATACGTCTGTCTAGAAATGTCACATGTTGCCTTTAGTAACTTTTCATTAGTCACAACTGGATTTATAACCAATTATAACAGTAAGAAAGCATTGTGAATTTGCATAATTAATTTTATAATGTTACAATAACCACTCATTGCTTGAATAAATCTATATCAGTTATGATGTATTATTTTTCATAATTAGCATTTTGTTTACTTGATTTCACATCCATGTTATAATTGAATTGGCTTGGAATTTTCCTTTTATGCTTTTTATATTATCTTTATCTGATTTTGATATCAAAGATACAGTGGCAAAATGAAATTATTAGAGAATTATGGCTTCTTTTTCTCTTTTATGAATGAGTTGGTATCAGATTAAAATGATCTGTTCTCTGAATATTTTGTGGAACATTCCTATAAAATAATCTAAGCCTAATTTTTTTTTGGAAAAGGTGTTTCAGTTTCTTTAACTGCTTATGTGATTGCTGAGTTTCTATTTCTTCTAGAGTCACCTCCTTTGAATTAGATTTCTACAGGCATGTTTATGTTTAAAGTTTTATATTTAATGGCAGAAATTCATCTGTATTATTCTATTATTTATCTCATGTCTGCTGAATTTCTATTTATGTCTCTGTTTCATTCATACTATTGATTATTCTTATAATCTCTCTTGTTAAAGAGTTGTCAGTTTTATTTGTCTCTCAAAGAGCCTGTGGTTGATTCATTGACTTTATTACATATTTACTTTTCATTTTATTAATATCTGATCTTAAAATATTTTAAGGTTATTAGATCAATAAGTGTTTAGAACTTTACTATCTTCTTGATAAGGGAAGCCTTATTTTTATATAGAGACTTTATACTAGCAATGCTTTTTGCCTTAAATTCTATTATAATATAGCTACAAAATTGCCACTTGGTTAGTATTTTCTTGGAATATCTTTTCCATTATCTATCTTTCGATATCTCTGTATCTGTTATGTTTTAATCATAACTCATAAGTTTTGTTGCCATATCCTGATAACCTTATTCTTTTAACTGGAGAATATAGCTCCTTTATATTTACTGGGATTAATGATTTATAGAGATTATTTTTCACCATTTTATTTTGTGTTTTTCTCACCAAAAAATTTTTTTAAACATTTATTTACTTTTGAGAGAGAGAGACACCAAGCATAAGTGGGAGAGGGCCAGAGAGAGAGGGAGACACAGAATCCTAAGCAGGCTCCAGGCTCTAAGCTGTCAGCACAGAGCCCAACACAGGGCTCAAACCCATGAACCGTGAGATCATGACCTGAGCTGAAGTCAGAAGCTTAACTGACAGAACCACCTCACTTTCTTTAAAAAAATTTCTCCTATAGTCTCCTTTCCTATAATATTTGGACTGATTTTTTTCTTCTTTTTACCTTTCTACAATCTGGGATGCTATATAGTCTATAGTCTTTTAGGTATTATTCTAAAAATATTTAGCACTAACTAAAGTTAACTAACATTTTTGTCCTTCTCCCAAATAGTACAAGCAACCTAGAAAAATTTATCCTAATCACCCCCTGACTTATATACTATTTTCTTTTTATTTCAGTTTTCTCTTTTTTAGAAAAAATATTGAACATTATTACTATTTTATTAAGTTCTTCTTTGTTAATCTCTATTGACATATTTAATTTTCTTTGCTAGCATTACTTCTTACATTCTGTATCATTTTTCTGAGTCCCTAGTGCTTCTTATTGAACAAGAACTTTTAGAAATGTCCTTATTGAGAACCTGTGGGTATTAAACTCTGTAGTTTTTGTTTGAAAGGAGTACTTTCATTTTAACCTCAGTTTTCAAAGGAAGTTTCACTGAGTGTAGAAGTCTGGGTTGTTAGGTTTTTCTCTGAACACTTTAAAGATTTTTTCCATTATATTTTCTCTTGTTCCCCTTTTTAATATAAAAAGTCACCCAAATGGGGTTCCTGGGTGACTCAGTTGGTTAAGTGTCTGACTTTGCCTTAGGTCATGACCTTGCAGTTCATGAGCTCAAGCCCTGCATCAAGCTCTCTGTTCTCATTGGGGAGTCTGTTTTGGATCCTCTGTCTCCTTTTCTCTGCCCCGACCCATGCATTCTTTATCTTTCTCTCTCCCTCTCTCAAAAATAAACATTTTTAAAAATAAAAACGAAAAACAAATCAGCTATCCATCTTATTCATTTATTTGTAAACTGTTTTGTCTCTGGTTGCTTTTAGGATTTTATCTTTATTTTCAGTTTTTCAATTTTAAAACAATGAGTCTAGGTGTACATTTATTGTAATATGTGCTAGTTATTATTCACAAAACGATTTCAAATTGATGATTCTTTGCCATTCATCAGCTTTGGGGACTTTTTATGACATTCCTATTATATACTGTATTTTCCCCTCTTAAAAAAATTCTTCCTTAACGCAAATTAGATATATTTTAGACCTTCTCATTTTATCTTATAGAACTTTCTCATTTCTTTTTGCTCTTGCTATCTTCTCTGAACTATATAGAATGGCTAGTTTCTTCATTTTCATATTCCAATTCTCTTATTCTCTCTTCACCTATATGAAAGCTGATTATGGTACTTACTGAGCTTTTAAAAATTTTTGGTCAGTTTAGTCTTGTTTTCAAGATTTCTGTTTAGTTTCTCTTAAAATATCATAATCATTTCTGATAGCTTCTGGTTCATTATTCACACTGAATTCCACTTATGAAAGGTTAATTTAATCATGAATGCAGATTATAAATCAAAAGTAGTCTACTCATGGTTTTATACCAACCACTGATTCCACTTTTTAAAGAATAGGTGAAATGCTTAACTGAGTGGACACAAAGAAAGTGTCTCTATTCTGATACTCATTTCTGTCTTTGTTGTTCTGAATTATTTTTCTGTGTACAAATTATATTTTTACCTAAAGTCTTCTATAAAAATAATTGTGTCTTTGAATCATGACTTTTATGTTTCTTAAATATTTTATTGTCTACTTGGTTTCCATATAACACCCAGTGCTCATTCCAACAAGTGCCCTCCTTCATGCCCATCACCCCCCTTCCCCTCTTTCCAACCCCATCAGCCCTCAGTTTGTTCTCAGCATTCAAGAGTCTCTCATACTTTGCCTCCCACCCTCTCCCCAACTATTTTTCCCCTTCTCCTTCCCCATTGTCCTCTGTTAAGTTTCTCTTAATCCACCTATACGTGCAAACATATAGTATCTGTCCTTCTCTGCCTGACTTATTTCGCTCACCGTAACACCCTCAAGTTCCATCCATGTTGCTACACATGGCCAGATTTCATTCTTTCTCATTGCCATGTAGTATTCCATTGTACAGATAAACCACATCTTCTTGATCCATTCGTCAGGCGATGGACAGTTAGGCTCTTTCCATGATTTGGCTACTGTTGAGAGTGCTGTTATGAACATTGGGGTACATGTGCTCCTATGCATCAGCACCCCTGTATCACTTGGGTAAATTCCTAGCAGTGCTATTGCTTGATCATAGGGGCATTCTATTTTTAATTTTTTGAGGAACCTCCACACTGTTTTCCAGAGGGGCTGTACCAGTTTACATTCCCACCAACAGTGTAGGAGGGTGCCCGTTTCTCCACATCCTTGCCAGCATCTAGAGTCCTCTGATTTGCTCATTTTAGCCACTCTGGCCGGTGTGAGGTGGTATCTCAGTGTGGTTTGAATTTGTATTTCCCTGATGATAAGTGATGCTGAACATCGTTTCATGTGTCTGTTGACCATCTGGATGTCCTCTTTGGAGAAGTGTCTGTTCATGTCTTCTGCCCATTTCTTCATTGGATTATTTGTTTTTCGGGTGTGGAGTTTGGTGATTTTGGATTTTGGATTTATAGATTTTGGATACTAGCACTTTATCTGATATGACATTTGCAACTATCTTGTCCCATTCCAACAGTTGTGTATTAGTTTTATGGATTGTTTCCTTTGATGTGCAGAAGCATTTTATCTTGATGAGGTTCCAATAGTTCATTTGTGCTCTTGATTCCCTTACCTTTGGGGATGTGTCAGGTAAGAATTTGCTGCGGTTGAGGTCAAGGAGGTTGTTGCCTGCTTTCTCCTCTAGAGTTTTGATGGATTCCTGTCTCACATTCAGGTTCTTTATCCATTTTGAGTTTATTTTTTTTATATGGTGTGAGAAAATGATCTAATTTTATTCTTCTGCATGTTGCTGTCTAGTTCTCCCAGCACCATCTGTTAAAGAAGCTGTTTTTTTTTTTTTTCCATTGGATACTCTTTCCTGCTTTGTCAAAGATTAGTTGGCCATACATTTGTGGGTCCAATTCTGAGTTCTGTATTCTATTCCATTGGTTTATGTGTCTGTTTTTATGCCAATACCATAGTGTCTTGATGATTACAGCTTTGTAGTAGAGGCTAAAGTCTGGGATGGTGATGCCTCCCATTTTGGTTTTCTTCTTCAATATTACTCTGGCTATTCGGGGTCTTTTGTGGTTCCATACAAATTTTAGGATAGTTTGTTCTAGTTTTGAGAAGAATGCTGGTGCAGTTTTGATTGGGATTGCATTGAATGTTTAGATCGCTGTGGTAGTAATGACATTTTAACAATATTTATTCTTCCAATCCATGAGCATGGAATGTTTTTCCATTTCTTTGTGTCTTCTTCGATTTCCTTCAAAATTTTTTTATAGTTTTCATCATACAGATCTCCTATATCTTTGGTTAGGTATATTCCTAGGTATTTTATGTTTTGTTTGTGTAGTTGTGAATGGGATCAGTTTCTTGATTTCTCTTTCTGTTGCTTCATTATTGGTATATAAAAATGTAACCGATGTCTGTACGTTGATTTTGTACCCTGAAACTTTGCTGAATTCATAGATGAGTTCTAGTAGGCTCCTGATGGAGTCTGTCGGGTTTTCTATGTAGAGTATCATGTTGTCTGAGAAAAGTGAAAGTTTGACTTCTACTTTGCCAATCCTGATGCCTTTATTTTCTTTTGTTGTCTGATGGCTAACACTAGGACTTCCAGCACTATATTAAACAACAGTGGTGAAAGTGGACATCCATGTTCTGTTCCTGATCTCAGGGAGAAAGCTCTCAGTTTTTCCCCATTGAGGATGATGTTAGCTTAGGGCTTCTCATAAATGGCCTTGATGATGTTTAAGTAAGTTCCTTCTATCCCGACTTTCTCGAGGGTCTTTATTAAGAAGGGATACTATATATTGTCAAATGCTTTTTCTGCATCTATCGACAGGATCATATGTTTTTTATCTTTTCTTTTGTTGACGTGATGTATCATATTGATTGATTTGCGAATATTGAACCAGCCCTGTAACCCAGGAGTGAATCCCGTTTGATTGTGGTGGAGAATTCTTTTTGTGTGCTGTTGCATAAGATTTGCAAATATCTTGTTGAGGATTTTTGCATCTGTATTCATCAAGGATATTGGCTTGTAGTTCTCTTTTTTTGCTGGGCCTCTGGCTTGGGAATCAGAGTGATGCTGGCTTCATAAAATGAGTCTGGAAGTTTTCCTTCCATTTCTATTTTTTGGAATAACTTGAGAAGAATGGGTATTAACTCTGATTTAAATGTCTGGTAGAAATCCCCAAGGAAGCCTTCTGGCCCAGGGCTCTTACATGATGGGAGATTTTTTTTTTTAATAACTTATTCAATTTCTTCACTAGTTATGGGTCTGTTCAGATTTTCTATCTCTTCCTGTGTGAATTTTGGTAATGTGTGTGTGTTAGGAATTTGTCCATTTCTTCTAAGTTGTCCAGTTTGTTGGTATATAATGTTTCATAGTAATCCCTGATAATTGCTTATATTTCTGAGGGCTTGGTTATAATAAGTCCATTTTCATTCATGATTTTGTCTGTTTGAGTGCTCTCTCTTTTCTTTTTGAGAAGCCTGGCTAGAGGTTTGTCAATTTTGTTTATTTTTTTTAAAAAAACAACAACTCTTGGTTTCATTGATCTGTTCAGCTGTTTCTTTGGATTCCATATTGTTTATTTCTGTCCTGATTTTTATTATTTCTCTTCTCCTACTGGGTTTGGGGTGTTCTTCTTGTTGCTCTCCCTCTAGTTCCTTTAGGTGCGCTGTTGGATTTTGTACTTGTGCTTTTTCTAATTTCTTGAAATAGTCCTGGAGTGCAGTGTACTTCCTCTTAGGACTGCCTTTGCCACATCCCATAGAGTTTGAATTGTTGTATTTTCATTTTCATTTGTTTCCATATAATATTTCTTCTCTAATTGCCTGATTGGTCCATTCATTCTTTAGCAGGGTGTTCTTTAACCTCCATGTTTTTGGANTACTGGGTTTGGGGTGTTCTTCTTGTTGCTCTCCCTCTAGTTCCTTTAGGTGCGCTGTTGGATTTTGTACTTGTGCTTTTTCTAATTTCTTGAAATAGTCCTGGAGTGCAGTGTACTTCCTCTTAGGACTGCCTTTGCCACATCCCATAGAGTTTGAATTGTTGTATTTTCATTTTCATTTGTTTCCATATAATATTTCTTCTCTAATTGCCTGATTGGTCCATTCATTCTTTAGCAGGGTGTTCTTTAACCTCCATGTTTTTGGAAGTTTTCCAGATTTCTTCTTGTAGCTGATTTCAAGTTTCATAGCATTGTGATCTGAAAGTGTGCATGGTATGATCTCGATTCTTTTATATTTATTGAGGGCTGCTTTATGTCCCAGTATGTGATCTTCTTGGAGAATGTGCCATGTGCACTTGAGAAGAATGTGAATTCCATGGCCTCAGGATGTAGAGTTCTAAATATATCTGTCAAATCCATCTGGTGCAATGTGTCATGCAAGTCCATTATTTCTTTAGTGATTTTCTCTCTAGTTGATCTATCTAGTGCTGTAAGTGGGGTATTAAAGTCCTCTGCTATTAGCACATTCTTGTCCATAAGATTGTTTCTCTTTGTGATTGCTTATGTGTTTGGGTGCTCCTGTATTCAGTGCGTAGACATTTATAATTGTTAGATCTTCCTGATGGATAGACCCTGTAATTATTATATAAAGCCCTACTTCATCCCTTGTTACTGCCTTTATTTTAAAGTCCAGTTTGTCTGATACGAGTATGGCTACTCCAGCTTTCTTTTGACTTCCAGTAGCATAATATATATTTTTCCATCCCCTTACTTTCAATCTGAAAGTGTCCTCAGGTCTAAAATGAGTCTTTGTAGACAGCAAATAGATGAGTTTTGTTTTTTTGTCCATTCTGCTACCCTATGTCTTTGATTGGAGCATTTAGTCCATTTACATTCAGTGTTATTATTGAAAAAAAAAAAGGGTTTAGAGTCATGGTGTTCTCTGTAGGATTCATGCCTGTGGTGGTGTCTCTGGTACCTTGCTTTCCTTGCAATATTTCTCTCATAGAGTCCCCCTCAGGATTTCTTGTAGGGCTGGCTTAGTGGTGACAAATTCTTTCAACTTTTGTTTATTTGGGAAGACTTTTATCTCTCCTTCTATTCTGAATGACAGACTTGCTGGATAGAGCATTCTTGGCTGCATATTTTTTCTGTTCATCACATTGAAGATTTCCTGCCATTCCTTTCTGGCCTGCCAAGTGTCAGTAGATAGGTCTCTAACCCCTCTGATATGTTTCCCTTTGTATGTTAGGGCCCTTTTATCCCTAGCTGCTTTCAGAATTCTCTCTTTGCCCTTATATTTTGCCAGTTTCACTATGATATGTCGTGTAGAAGATCGATTCAAGTTACATCTGAGGGGAATTCTCTGTGACTCTTGGATTTCAGTGTCTGTTTCCTTCCCCAGATTGGGGAAGTTCTCTGCTATAATTTGTTCAAGGACTCCTTTCGTGCCTTTCCCTATTTCTTCCTTTCTGGAATTCCTATGTCATGGATATTGTTCCGTTTGATTGTATCACTCAGCTTTCAAACTCTCCTTTCATGTTCCTGGATCAGTTTATCTCTCTTTTTCTCGGCTTCCTCTTTTTCTATACTTGTGTTTTCTAATTCATCTATTCTCCTCTCTGCCTCTTCAGTCTGTGCATTGGACGCCTCTATTTTATTATGCATGTCACTTATATCATTTTTTAATTCATCACAACTATTTTTAAGCTCCATAGTCTTTGTAGCAATAGTTTCTCTGATGTCTTCCATGCCTTTTTCAAGCCCAGAGATTAATTTTATGACTATTGTACTAAATCTTGTTCAGTCATGTTACTTATATCTGTTTTGAGAAGTTCTTTAGCTGTCATTTTTTCCTGGAGTTTCTTTAGAGGGGAGTTCTTCTGTTTCGTCATTTTGGCTAGCTTTCTGTCTCTTGATAGTTTTAAAAGCGTGTTATGTACCCTGCACCTGTGAGTACTGCTATACTAAAGAAGGCTCTTTGACTGTCCAGGACCTGTCCATTCAGGAAGTGTTCTTTCAGTGGTGTCTCTTGGTCTTCTTTTTGTGACTTTGGTTAATTTATTTCCCAGTCATAGTGGTATTTGGGACTCTACACCATGTGTACTTTGGCCTGTTTCTTGAAGTAGCCCTGGAAAAGAAAACAGACAGACAACCACACAGGGAACAAAGCACACAAACACAGAGACAAATCCAACAAACATGCAAACCAAAAGGGAAAAAGAAAATAAAAAATAGATGAAAGGAGAAACAAATAATAAAAATTAAAAAAAGAAAGAAAAGAACAAAAGAAAAGAGAAAAAAACTCAAAAGACAAAGGACATTCTAAAAGCATAAAACCAGAATTCCCAGCTGCAAGTAACTAGCCAGAGGTATGCAGTGCTGATGGAAGAGCATATAGAAAGAGAGAAGTGACAGGGTGGGAGAAAGAGAAATTGGACAATGACCAGGCAGAGAGACTAAGAGGCTTAATTCAGAGAGAGAAAGAGGAGAATATGGTAGGAGGTGAAGAGAAAGAAACAAAGATAATGTTACTCAGAGAAACTATATAGTCTGATTACTCCCGAGAGAGAGAGAGAGAGAGAGAGAGAGAGAGAGAGAGAGAGAGAGGTAGAAAGGTATCGGTGGAGGTGTAGAATATACATGTAGACAATGGATTATATGTGACTGTTTAAGCAAACCAGTGACCAGAGTGCCCAGTCCAGCAGAGGGGAGGGATATGAATGAGATACAGAAAATATACCTGAATAGAAAGAATTGATCTAGAATTAATCATGGTAGTGTATCCATGTTGGTGTTTCCCTGGGCTCTGGTTAAAAAACAAACAAACAAACAAAAAAGCTCTCTATCGGTGATGGGGGTGATGGGTGTGGTTTGGTGTAGGCTTGTCTTAGCCTCCATTGCAACCTGCAGGCAGCTCCGTGAGGTCCCACCTTGGTGGTTGTGGGGAGAAAAGTGGCGGCACCCAAGTCCCTTCTGGAACCAATCGTTGCAACTCACTCTTTTGGGTCCGATCTCCCTGTGCCATGGCTGTAGGCAAGGTGGGCCGTGCTCTATGTCCCAAGCCAGCCTCATTTCCAGATCTTAGTCTGTGCGCTTTATTGATACCGCTGGAAATATAAACCCACAGGCAAAGTCCTTCCACCAGTTTCAGGCAGTGCCAATTCCCCACTGGGGATGGAGCCGGAAGAGCAGTGGAGCAGTTTCATGCTGTGCTGCTTCCCCTCCGGATGGACTGGAGAGCAGAGGAGCAGTTTCTCCTGGCACTGCCTGGGACCGGGACGTCCAGCTCAAAGTCAGCTTCACTGCTGGAATCTGGATCACTCTCTGTCCTGACGAGGTCTTTCTCTTCTCTGGAGACAGGGACAGTTCTTTGAGCAGTTTCAGCCCCTCTTTCTTTTCCCCTCGACTCACCGCTGCTCCCCGCAAGTGGGGCTCCCTCGCCTCCCTCCGTGTCTCAGGTCCCGGCCTGTTTTTATCTTCCACAGTTTGCACTCGTGCACCTATAAGGTAGTTTTCTCAGCAGACTCTGTTTGCTTTTCCTCCCAAACTTGCAATTCTGTAAGGGTTCCTATGGCTTTAGGCCTTCTCCATTTGAGAGATGGGGCGAGTGAAATGTATGGAGCTCCCTACTTCTCTGCCATCTTGCCTCTCTCCTGAATCATGATTTTTAATAGTTGAGAAATTTCTTAATTTTATAGTTGGAAATTTCTCAAAGTTAAGGCTTTATTATATATGTAGTCTCAAGTGACTGTATTTCTAAAGTTTTGCTTCATTCCAATGCATTCTGATTAATGTCTGCCACCAGTTTATTATTGCCCTGGGAATGGCTTCTGTTTGTTGAGTTTCTTGAACCCTGTATTGTGTCTCTAATTTGATGCCTAGTACTCTGTGTGTGTGTGTGTGTGTGTGTGTGTGTTTCTGTTGACCTGCAGTACTCTGTTCTTTTTCTTAATTGGAAAATTAACCTATTAATCTGAAAAGAAATTTCACTATCTAAGTATATAGACCCTCTAGGAGCATCTGAGTGGCTCAGTTAGTTAAGTGTCCCACTTCAGCTCAAGTTATGATCTTGTGGTTTGTGCATTTGAGTCCTGTGTCAAGCTCTGTGCTAACAGCTCAGAGCCTGTAGCCTGCTTCAGATTCTTTGTCTCCCTCTCTTTCTGTCTCCTGCTCCACGCACTTTGTTTCTCTCTCAAAAATAAATAAACATTAAAAAAATGTTTTAACATATTGGCCCTTTGATACTTACTGTTTAATACTATTAAATATTTTCCTTAGCTCAGGCACATTATGTTTCATAATTCTATTTCAAATCCTATCATGTAAGCTACATGAGATCTATGGTGTAGATGCCTTGCCAGTTCCTCAATGAGGTCAGTGTTATTCTAGAAAGAAGCTCTTTCTTCAAAATATATTCAAAATAACTTATTGATAAAAGTGGCCCCCAAGCTGCCTTTTTTTCTGTCACTGCTCTGTGCATCAAGTCAGATCATTCCAACTAATATGGCGGCAAATCTTTACTAGGGTGTGGTGCCAACTGCAGATGTTTGTATACTGGCTATAAGCAAGGCACTAACCTGACCACTATTATGGATGGTGAAAAACTGACTGTGATGGTTAATTATGTATATTAACTTGACCCAGATTTTTGGCTAAATGTTAGTTCTGGATGTGCCTGTGAGGGCTTCTGGAGGAGATTAGCATTTGAATCAGCAGACTGAGTAAAGCCGATTGCTCTTCCCAATTTGAGTGTGTACCATCCAATCCTTTGAGGGGTTGAATAGAATAAAAAGTCCTCGGAAGGGAGAATTTTCTTTCTCTCTGTGATTGGTTGAGCTGGAATATCAGTCTTTTCCTATCCTCAGACTGGGACTTAAACCATTGGCCCTTTCATTTTCACAATTGTACCACTGGTTTTCCTGGGTTTCCAGCTTGCACATGGTAGACTGTGGGACTTCTCAGCCTCCATAATTATGTGACCCAACTCCTTATCTTTTTGTATCTATATACTGTATATGTATATAGAGATGATACATACACAGGTATAAAGAGATTGTATCTGTATCTATATATTTTATACAAATATCATCTATTATATATGTGTGTATATACGTAAATAATATAGAGATACAGATAAAGAGATTTTATTATATTATTATATTTCTTCTGTTTCTCTGGAAAACCCTGACTAATACATTGACCTAATCAGATCTCCTGTCTTGGGTAGAATGGGAGCCAGAACATGTGGGCCACCAGAGCTGATAATTTTCAAGCAATGTCCACATTGTGTCAGGGTCACTTACCCTAGTTATGGACCACCAATTAAATGTTAGGAGATTGACAAGGGCCTCAACATCTAGGGAAAGAAAAGAACTACAAATGGATGGATCCTAATGCCAATGCTATTATTGACTTGCTGTGGGTTTGAGAAGGAGAAATCACATGGAAAAAAAATTAGAACATCACCAACAGTAGGACAAATGCTAGCCATAACCTTTAAAGGTACTGAAGTCTATATATTTTTTTAGTTTGTAAAATATTATTGTTTTATAATGATTGTAGTTTGTGAAAGCAACATAACCTCCCTACTTCTCTTCATATAGGTGGGTAGATAGAGAATAGCAGTCTCCTTTTCTTACAGTTAATTGTTGGTCTGTAATCACTGGTTGATAGGCTACCCCATCAACGTTGATGTTACTGGGCACTTGATCCTTTCAAACTCACCTCTTCCTCATCCTTCCCGTCTTTCCTCTATGCTCACTTATTCTGCCTTTTGACCTTTCGTTTTCTTCTCGATTTAGAATTTCTTTTGCCTCTGCTTTTGGCCTATTAGTGAAACACGTAGACACTCTTGTGACACTCCAGGCCAAGAGAACATGACTGGTGACAACAAAGCATTGTGACACAAATCATGGAAACGTGAGGCATCATCATCAACATGGAATTTTTAAAAATCTGTTTTTTTTTAATTTTTAGCACTGAAAGGAAGAGCAAAAGACTAGAACATAAGCTCATTTCATCCTAATATGTTGGTGGGGTTTTTTTTTTTAAGTGCATATTTTTCCTTAAGTGCATATTAGAGGTCAGTCTGGATGGAGAGAACATACAAGACATAGTTAAACATTCCATTACATAGGACAGGAAAAAGTACCTGAGGACACTCGAATTGTTTCCTACGGAGTTTCTCATATTTTTGTCACTTCATGTTTATTTTAGGTTACAAATCTTCTCTTGGCACCAACAGAAGATGTGGGTGGCTTGGGATGTGCTCCAGTCTGTCTTATCACTTAGCTGTCACAGAAAGGCATTTTCTGCTAAGTCATAACAGACCCACAGGGCCATATTTTTAGTTCATATATCTTTAAATGTACACATGTACTTGCTACTACTACCAACACTGCCTTAGCAGTCTGAGAAGAGAAACCCTTCAGTCAGGGTGGGAGTAAGGGTGGTACTCCTCATTGTCCCAACCTGAAAGTCCAAAAGTAGTGCTTGCAGACACTCTTTGGGAAACTGGGCATCTTTAGAGTCTGTTCTGATGATACAAAAGATGGTGATAATAAGTCAATTTGGTAAGGTGAGTCTGTGTACTCAGAATGTCCAGGATAACTAGAGTCATGATTCCGTGGTTGGCAAATGTAATACTACCATTCAGTCATTAAAAGTCTTCTAGGTAAAAATTTTTCCCCAGAGGAAAATGTGTTAAGAAAATGCCCTGCTAGGTTGCACATTAGGATAGTCTCTGGAAGACAGGCTTTGCATTTCTCGTAGCAACAGAGGCTAGCTCTGTGATATTCCTGGAAGACTGTCTTGCCTGCTTGGAGTGAAATTTGTGAGCACGGTTCATGTTCCGCTTTGGAAGTTTCTCTGCTGCCGCCTGTGGGAAAGTGATTTTATCTTTTAAATCCTGTGCTCTGTGGAGTTTTTGAGAATAGAGTGTAGTCAAGAAAAAGGATAGGCAGTCAGGGCCTTGAGACAGTTTTGGCAAGGGCAGTACAGCAGTAAATATTTTAGGGGAGGGTTTTTTTTTTATGTCTTTTTATGTTAGGAACAGTTTTCATTTGAACAAAAGGCTAGAACAGCTAAGAAGCAAAAAAAAAAATATCATAGGGCATTTTAATAAACATCCCATGTTTTATTTTCCCTGGGAAAAATATAACAATAGCAGTTACACCTTCACTCCCATAATGCTCCCTGCTTGTCCCTTACTTTCATCCTAGGTGCCATTGATGTTGTGCAGGAATAATTAGATCAAATCTATAGAACACTTTGAGCTTTGAGAGAAAGGCCTTCTGAAAATGCAAGATGTCATTATGCTGGTCTCTTATAGATATATTCAACCACAGATGTTTCCGTCTTAACCCAGGGCCCATCAATTTGTGATAGTTAAACTTTAGAAAACAGTTGGAGCTATCTGACAACTTCTAAAGGACTGCAAATCTATAGATCTTAGTGGGAGACAGAGCAGCAGGATAATATGCCCAGGAAACCAAATATGTATTCTTTATTGTTCTTATTCCCTCCTCCACCTTGTTTTCTCTGGTCACTCTCTCCTTCTCAGCTATACCTCCAATCCTCTCTCCATATGGTCCCAAGATCCCCCCCAAAATTTTTTTAATGTATTAAAGGAGGTATCTTTATTAAAAGGGGTGGGTTTATTAAAAGGGTCCAAAGATAGATCATTGTCATCACTGCAGTCTTTCTCCCTCATTTAGAAGCTGGCATGAAAGGCTTGATGTACAGAACAATATCATCTGCTCTAATGATCTGTAGACTGGAACCGGAGCTCAAAGGCTCCAGCCTTTCTGGCTCACACTGTGCGAGGGAAACGGCTGGTGCTCATGTTTTATTGGAAGGATGGGAACAAAGGATGTTAAGAGGACTACACAGGGGCCATGTGAGTCATAACAAGCCTTGTGAAATTGTTTCAACTCCTTTCCTCAACCTTAGCTGTTGTGACAAATGTGTCAAAGCTTTAGACAGGGAATACTGGATGCTGATGGAGCCTGGGTTGATGTAGAACAGGGATTGTGCCTCCAAGTCAAGATACTGAAGCAGGAAGGAGAGAAAAAAGGAGAGTCTTTGTAGAAAGATGAGGTTACTGAGATTTACTCCTAAACTAGCTAAGCATTACTAGTTTAAGAAAAATTTCATCCCTGGTCTGGAAGGCCACTTTGTCACAAACATTCCAACAGCTTTATATTTGTATTGGAACCATTAGAATTCATTGACCTTTGATTGAAATATAAAAAACAACGGAGTCCTCAGAAAAACGTATTCATCTCTAAGGGTGCAAGTAGCTCACTCTCAGGGTGTTCTTGCCTTTCCTAGGCCAGCTGTCATCAATCTGGAGATTTCATTTAGATTGTCTGTGAACGAGTATGTTTGGGTAAGTTGTGACTTCTCTGCAAGAGAACAAGACATGCATTAAAGCCCACATGGCTTCCCTCTGGGGCATATATCTAGGGTTGTGCTCAAAGCGATGATCGCAAAAGTGCCCTGAGTAAGTTGCCAATGTTTCTGCCGCCTACTATACAGAGATTTCAAGTTCGCAAGCCTGCGAATTCTCCATGACTCTCCAGGAACACAGAGAGAAGTAAATATTGAATTCTGCAGATGGCACCTTATTTTCTGCTCATTTCTCTTCAGATCACCAGTTAGTCAGTGAAAGAACGCTAGTAGCCTTTGCCAGAGGGAGCAAAGGCCGCCACATGGCTGTGAACTGAACTTGAAGTTTCATTGGCTTAAGCCCCAATGTATTTCTAAATTATCATCCAGCTTTAAGTGAAAGTTAAAGCAGAAATATGTTTCTAATTCAAGTAGCTGGATTTGGGCTGGCTTCAAAGGGGATACAGGTTAGAATTTTGTTTCTGGGTTTGAGAGGTTGCTTTATCATCAGGAGATGAAGTGGGGACTCAAAAGAACTAGATTCTTATTTTCTATTTCTTTGCACAGCCTGATGGAAATTTGTATTTATTTATTTTTTACTTTAAAACTTGCATCTGCAAAATGGGGAGAAGTGACCTTTATTGACCTCTTAAGAACACTGTAAAGCAGATAGTTAATGTCTTTAAGTCCAAGGTAAGTAGCTGTTCAATCAAGAGGGTTTTCTTTATTACTATTATAATACCAATTGCAGAGTGGGCTCACATAAAATAATTGTTTTCTTTCCTGTCTAATGATACATTCTTAAAGCTCTTAGGGAGCCACTTTCATCACAGAGTTAACTGGAGTCCTGTTGATTACTCTTTGAAATTGAATGCAAAAAGATTGCTAATATCCAGTGGGGAAACAGGTACTCATAGGCGCTGTTGGTGGGAGTGTAAATTGGAACAGCCTTTTTGGAGGGCAATTTGGTGAATTCTATCAAAATTTAAAGTGCTCAAACCCCTTTAACCAAACAGTTTCACTGATGGGTTTCTTTTGTAGAGAAAAACTTCCACACGGGCATGAAGTAGCATATACAGCAATGGCCATATGAGCTTTCTTTTAGATGAAAAATATTAGAAACCCTTAACTGTCTGTCAGTGAACATGTGAGGAATCCTATGCAGCAGTAGGAAAGAATGAAGATCTTTTTTACTGATCAAGAGCTCTTCAGATACATATTTGGATGGAGGGAGGAAAAAAAGGTGACACGTTCCTATTTATGTCACAGAAAATTTCTTTTTATGCATATGCATATGTAAAGATGTGGAAAATTAGGGAATATATATACACCAAACTGATGACATCTGAGAAAGAGAATGGAAAGCATACAAAACCAGGCAGGTGACTTTTATTTTTACTCTATGTTTCCATATCTTTTGAGTTTCTGTAGACTATAGACAACATACTTAGGTGTTTTTATATAAAAATAATAAATGGTTTTGAGAGAGTTTTCATTTTGGTCTGGAAAAAGTCTAATTAGCTTCCTCTGCTTCAAGTGTTGCATCTAAAAATTGTCAAAATAGTTCTATATCTATCTCTGTTGTAGGTACCATCAGAACTGATGAATAGAAGAAGTTCCACAATTGTCAGGGGAAAGTCAAGTCTTGGACATATTGTATTTCTTTAGAGACTTCGTTCTCCTTGATTACCCTTTTTTCCATTTTGCCATAAGAGATCAAAAGGTGTAAGAATAAGAAAAATATGGAGTGATAGTTTTGAAAATATATTCCGCACAACAACTTGTCTCAGATTTGATTGGAAATCTTTAAAAAAAATTTTTTTAAATGTTTTATTTATTTCTGAGAGAGAGAGAGAGAGAGAGCGTGAGCAAGCAGGGGAGGGTCAGAGAAAGTGAGATACAGAATCTGAAACAGGCTCCAGGTTCTGGGCTGTCAGCACAGAGCCCAACACGGGTCTTGAACCCACAAACCGGGAGATCATGACCTGAGCTGAAGTCGGACACCTAAGCGACTGAGCCACCCAGGCACCCCTTGATTGGAAGTCCTGTTCAAAGCACAATCTATAGGACTCCATTTCCTCTTTCTCTCTAAGAAAAAGGAGCCTATTTTCCTGTTGTGTGGTTTGGAATTGGCCTCACTCTTAGCTTCAGCAATGGGGCCTAATTGACATCAGCCAGTCCACCTCACCTTCGTCAGTTGATGAACTTAAAATAATCAAATTTAAAATAATCCAGCACATCACATTTCCCTGAGCATAGCAAATGGCCCATGGTGGATATGTGACTTAATTAGAAGCCAATAATTTTATTTGATGGTTGGGGAGAAGCAGATTTCTCTCCTCTTTGGTGGTAAATAACAACAGTCACCAAGAGTGACTACCATTAGGCAAGCCCTCTTAAGGATGAAGCTGGCTAAGGAGGGATACAGAGATGAGTGAATTTCAGGGACTGGAATTATACTCTTGATGCCTGAAGCTCACGCTGCTTTTTTTTTCGTTAAATGAGTATATAAACTCCTCTTATTGATTATATTAGTTTTGGTGGGTTTTTTTTTTTTTTTTTTTTGGTTTGTCAGTGAAAGCATTCTGATAGACATAATATGACTCACATTGTGAGAAGAGATGTAAAGTGCTGGTTCAGAATATGACTCCAGTGTCAGAGTGCTATGATTTGAATCCTGCTGTCACTTACTGGCTGTGTAATTCTAGGCAAGTAAAATAGAATTAATAATGGTACCTATTTCATAGTATTGTTATTGTGATTTAATAAATTAATACATGTAAAATGCTTGACACTGGCTGGCATGTGAAATAGTACCTAACGAATTGTTAGTACCTCAGTAGTCCTTGGATGAAAAAAAGAGTTGCATTCAAATAAGTTTGGGGAATCTGTGTCAATCAAAGTAAAGATAGTTTCTCCACTGCAGACCTTCTTAAAGCCTTCAAGATGCTAATGTCTGTTGTGAATTTCCAAGCCTGAAAAGTTGCATGTACTATTATCCAAATTCATTTGTCCATAGGAAACTTTTTCTTTTTTCTGAGAAATAGCTCCAGACACTGACTGACCTTCTGCAGAATCTGCTTCCAGAAATATTGACTTTGAGAGAACATTGAATAAAATAGGGCTCAGTGTGTCAGATGCCCAAGGGTCTATTGGTTTGGCTCCATTACCACTATGTCCTATTTCTGCAACTGGAGATGTACACCTGAGATACTTTGTCCTATGCCCCCTGCAAAAGAGGAACACCATCTAAAATTCAATTTGGCTTTAAAAATGTATTTTCATTTGCAGCCAAAACTATGAGAAATTCAGGGAAGAATGCTTCTCATGATAATAGCCACCATTTACTGCATAGCTCTAATGCACTAAGTACTTTCCTAAACTCTTCACTTTCATTATGTCATTAATCTTCTCAACAGTCATATGATGCAGGTATGATAATCCACTCCCTTTTGCAGATAAGATAACTGAAGCACAGAATGAGTCAGTAATTGCCAAGGTCATCAACTGGTTAGTGGCAGAGCCTGAATTTAGAACCAGGTCTGTCACTATCTCCTATAGAAACCAACACATTAAGTAGGTATAAAGAACACTTCCATTAGAAATTGTCTTAGAGTGCACATTTACATATTTTAAATCTCAGGCTGGTGACCCAGTAGAATCCTTAAAACCAATCTGTGCATGGACAGTTAAGTGTACACACAATACCACTAGCCTAATGAAAGCATTTCTTTTTCTTTTTCATCTTATATGGAGTTCAAAGTCATCCATATCAAAGCACCATCACCTGAGAAACTGAAAACCCAACAACATGGCTTCTTTATCAAGGAGCATCTGTTTCTTACAGTGATCAGATTGCCTTTCAGCCTTTTTCTGCATAGTTGATAATTCAGAAGCATTCTCCTATACAGTAATTAAAGATGAGTTTTCCAGCCCTGTTGAAAAACTCCTCAATTTAGCTATGACAGGTTATATTTTATAATGAGGTGAAAGGATATCACGACTGGAGAAAAAAAAAATCCACGGACTCTGCTACTCACAAAAGGCTGTCAAATATTATATGCTTCAATGTAGAGGCTCATTGTGGAGGAATGGAGGAATGCTTCTGTGGGGTTTTAGATTTTCCTTGGTCTATCTGTATTCTCAGAACAAACAGTGTGGAGAGATGGTAAAGCTCTGGAAGGAGTCAAACTCTCAGTAACTGGCTGGGATGTTTTTCCCTTAGAACAGAAGCAAATGTTCATAAGTAGCCCTATTCACCATCTCTCCACTGCCCACTCAGAAGAGCCTTAATTAAAGTCCGGACCTTCACATTAAAGGCAAAGGCATAGCTAGAGGATGGAAAAATTCACTTTGGGTTTCACAGCCTTTCTGTGGGCCTGGGATGTTTATTATAAACAATGTTTTGTTCTGTTTTGGTAGACTGTCCACCCCGTCACACCCTTCTGTTTCCTCATTTGAGTGTGTTTTGCAAAATTATTGTGATTTTCACCTTTGCCCTGACTGAAAGGTAACAACGACCTAATTTTATTTCCTGTTTAAATTTAGACCGGGATATTTGTGGAGTTCATATCACATTTATTGGCTCTATGTGTGTACTTTTTCATGCATGTGTGCATGCGCACACACACACACACACACACACACACACACATTCGTTCAAGGCCAGTTTTCAGCTTTGGTGTGCCATCTCATGTGAGATCCCTCAGTCCCCAAGGGCTTGCAGCCACTTGCAAGTGCCTGACAGATTGGAAGTAGGTTCATTTCCTGTAGTTCTTTTAAACACAGCCAGCTGTGTGAAGACGGAACTTGCTATCTTCCATATTGTTCCAGTAGACTTTTTAGAAACTTCCTGAATGGGACTCTGTTAGTTCCCCCACCTCACCCCCCACTTCTTTTTCTCAGATAATTAAGACTTTTTTGGACATGTATGTATATATATGTATAATTTTGGACATATATGTAGTATGTATATAATTTTTAAGAGAAGGACGTTTTATGGGAAGTTCAGAGCTATAAATGAGAGATAAAGAGTCAAAAAGGAAGTAGAGAGACATAGAACACCTACTTTTGTGTTCAGTTCCATGACACCAGGGACTCCAAAGTATAAACAAAACCAAAAGGGGAAATTAAATTTGTCAGCTAGAAAATTTTATTTAAAAAATAGTCACAGTTATAGGAAATATTACAGATGTGTGACACCAGATAGCCTTTATTTATCTGCCTTTTCATTGCTGCAGAGCACATGTTAACCTTGAGAGCACCTGAAAAAAATTCAAGACATCTGAGTCCTTGATTTCCTATTTACTTTCAATAATAATTCAAGTTTTGTGTCAAAATACTAATAAATATTGCCAAAAAGAGAAATTATTTCTGGACTTTGTTTCTTCAGAGGATGATATCACATTAAAACTTGGCAGAAAATGTGTTTGTTAAATATTAACTTCAATAGCTTGAAAGGAAAAATATTGAGAACCAAAATATGTTGGACAAATAACATTATATCTTCGTGTATCTAGAGAGAATCTAGTCATAAAGCAGAATCTTTAGTGATGTATGTCCCAGTGGGACAATACTATCTCAGTGTATTTTGTTTGTTTGTTGCACTATTCTCTGCATCACTCTAATGTTTATTGCATTTTGGTATATATTTAATCTTTATTGCTTTTTCTCTAAATTGTTTTATTTATAAGTTTGAGGCCCACGGAGTGCTGTCCATCCCAATTTGTGGCAGTGCCATCTAGTGGCAGAATGATAGCTCTTTCTCACTAGATTTCACTGAGGGTAATGGATGAAGAGCATGCTGGGAGCAGAAGCCATTTTGTGAAGTGCAATGCTTGCCTAAAATGAGCTGAGACTCAAATTCCACCTATGTAATACTTTATCTGCTTTTTGTGCCTCTTTTATTTTTTCCTCAGAAAAGGTTTATAGGAAGAAGATAATGACCAAGGCCAAATTATCAAATCAATATATATATATTTGTATAAATAAACATTATTTTATTTTATATAAATTTATATTTATATTATATATTTATCAAATATATATATTTATATTATATATTTTATTTTATATAAATTTATATTTATTCATATTATAAAAAATATATATGTATTTTGGGGGGGAGAGAGTAGTGAGAGAACACAAGTAGGGGAGGGGCACTGGAGGGGAGAGAGAGAATCTTAAACCTGCTCATGCCAAGTGCAGAGCCTGAGCTTGATCTTATGACCGTGAGATAATGACGTGAGCTGAAATCAAGAGTAGGGCACTTAACTGACTGAGCTACCCAGGAGCCCCTATCAGTTTAATTTCATTATGAAGACTTATGGTAGCATTTTGTATTCAGTGAAAGCTAGTAATTTTCCTATGTCTCTGTTCAGTCTCTCCTTTGACTATTCATCAAATTGATAAGATTATTGTTTTATAGAATTTATACCTTAATTGGCTCCCCTGTCTAGTTTCTTTCCCCATGTAAGTTTTCTTACACCATTTCATATGAGAATCTCATTTTTAAAGAAGTTTAAAAAAGATATAAAGACCTCATTTATTTCCAGTGTTAAATAACTGAAGGAAAATATTCTTCATTGTAGGTATTTCCCAAATGTTGTATACTATATTTTNCTTACCTCTGGAGTATTAAAATTGGTTTTATTGCCCTAAATTTGCAGGTCCGGGATATATGTGCCCAAGGAATTACATGTTTTTCTCTGACTTTTCCATCCTTGCCATTGTGACTAGGCTTTTGCCTTATGAATCAGTTGGAACTGGAATTCTGACCTTGACACTCATCCAAATTTCTTCCTCTCCAGAAATACAGGTTCTAGAATCAAAGAAGTTGGTGCCATTTCCTACTTGTGTGACCATGGGTAAAATGGTTAACTTCTAAACGTCTGTTTTATTATCTATAAAATATACTTTTTATTTTTATTTTATTTTTTTGTTTTTTTAATTTTTTAAAGATTTATTTTTAAAATTTTTTTTCTTTTCTCAAATTTATTTTTTTTATTTTTATTTTTTTAAAAATAGTTTATTGTCAAGTTGGTTTCCCTATAACACCCAGTGCTCATCCCCACAAGTGCCCTCCTCCATACCCATCTCTCCCCTTCCTCCCACACCCATCAGTCCTCAGTTTGTTCTCAGTATAAAATATGCTTTTTAGAACATGGTTTTGAAGATTGAGTACCTCTTCACTTCTTGGCATATAGTAAGCACTTAATGCATTTCAGATGTTAACATTATTGCACATCTCTTCCTGCCAGAGGTTGGATTCTCTTCTCTCTAGCTACAGTTTCAGACTCAAATGGGATAGACAGGACTGCTGTGAGGAGACTTCTCTGCACTGCCCATGCCTTTCAGGGGACATCTTTGACGCTGCCTCAGCTTTCCGAGCCATAGCTGGCTCCCTCCAGTTTACCTTCTTTTCCTGGACAATCCTCCTTTAAAGCCTCAGTATGATTCAGAGGCAATCTCACTTGGGTTACAAATAGCAAATTCTCTCCCCCTCTACCCCCCTGCTTTTGAAACCTGCTTCTATCATCTGATGGTTAATAGGGGTTAGAAACTAGCGGAAGGTGACATCTGCACATGGTTTACTTCATGAAATGATCTGTAGTTCCTAATGCTCAAAGCAGGAATTCCAATGAAAAGGAGATTTCCACAAAGAAACCACTTTCTTTGAAGAAACATAGTTTTTACAACTAAACCAAGAGTGAGTCCGTGAGTCTCTATTTCAGAATATCTTTATTATATATACATTTTTTAAATAGTAATTGCATTGCTCCCTTTTTGGCATCTGTGGAAAAACTGCTTTATTCAGAATTCCTTAACAGCAGTGACCATGGCTTATTCTTTTCTGTAGCCCACATAGAGCTCAGTACAAAGTCTTTTGTGTGATAGACACTTTTGAAATATGGGTTGCCTCCCCCAAACAGCCCTCCTAGAAAGACCATTTCAGGAAGTAAAGGCACCTAAGTTTGATGGTTCGTAGACTAGGCCCTGAATATTTTGAAGGTGACTCTTGTCAATAGTATTATTGCAGCTTCTTCTAATAGCTTCCTGCCAATTTTAATAGAAATTCAAACTACATATATTATAAGTTAAGTTTGATTTTTTTTGACAATTGAGTATTATTATTTTGTTGATTTTTCAGGTATAACAACCTAATTCAGCAATCTTTATATCTTTGAGAAAGACAACTATAGCTTTATAAATTATAGGTAGCCCAAGTGTTTTATTATTATTATTCCATATGCCAGTGAATAGAACATCTGCTTTATTCCTCACCCTCACAGTATCAAAGAAGTAAGGGTTTGATGCCTGGAAAACATCAGACTTTTCATGGATAAAATTTGGTCCCATGCTTTGTTCATTCTCTTAAGAGGAAGAATTATTTTGAAAGACTTTACAAATAGAATGGTGTATAATTTCTCTTACCTGGTTCAGTTTTCTGCATGAGCTCAAGATCAATGTGTGTTTATTTATTCTTTTCCTTATTTACTCATTAGCTCATTTATGTAGTGAACAGTTAGTGAGCACCTTCTATGTGCCAGGGCATAGGGGAGTTCTTGCAAACCAGAAACATCAATTAAATTCTATTCTAACCATGATGAGCTCACAATCCTATAAATTGGAGAGGCAGGTAAACAAATATTTTGTCATTGCATTGTGCCTTGTGGCCTGGTGAGATGTAAAGAGATCTTTGGTAGTACTGAGGGAGGCACATTCTGTAAGAGCTGTAAAAGACGTCACACTGAGGTGGGAAGGGGTGAGCTTCAATGAGGTTCTTGAAGACAAACTGGAGGTTTACCAGGTGAAGAAATGGAGGAATTAATATGGACTTCTGAGAAGATTATTAATCTTTTGCCTTACTCTTTTAACACAAAACAAGGCCTTTACTCTAATTGTAATTAATTTTTAATTAGAATTTTTTTTAAACCAAAAGCCTGTAGTAAATATGGAACAGTTGACTGAGTTTACCTAAAGATGATAGTTACATAGCAAAGTAATTATTAGAGTTATTTTGCTCACCCATTCTGCCAAATACTAAAAATAATTCACATTCAGTCCTTATTCTAATTAACTTAAGCACTTTGGGCGGGCTTTACTTTTCAGGAATGGGAAAACCAAGTAGAGTGACAGGTTGCCCCAGTTGCTAATAGCCAAGCTAAAAGTCACTGCGAGACTGAGATTTACCTTTTCCCAGTAGGGAGGTCTATTTATACATGGTGATGGGGCTTGGTAAGCTAGAATGTGATTTGTCTTTTCATATCTAACCATATATTTGTTTCATTCATTCATTCAGTCAGTTTACAGATATTTACTGAGTACCTGTATGTGCTAGGTTCTGTGTGCTAGAGATTTAGCAGTGAAAAGGACAAAGTATCTACTGTCAAGGAATTCTACATTTAATTGTGTTTTTGTATGTTTTGGTGGGGCATGGAGAGAGAGTATAATTGAAATAATATGATAAAAGGGTGCCTGGGGGGCTCAGTCATTTAAGCGTCTGACTTTGGCTCAGGTCATGATTTCTTGGTTCCTGGTCTCGAGCCCCATATCGGGCTGTGTGCTGATAGCTCAGAACCTAGATCCTGCTTTGGATTCTGTGTCTCGCTCGCTCTCTGCTTCTCCCTAGCTCACACTCCATCTCTCTCATTCTCTCTCTTAAAAACAAATAAACATTAAAAATTAAAAAAAGAAATAATATGAAAAATATGTGTAATATGGTAAGGCATAATGCCATACAAAATGTATTTGAATAATTTTTGGTAGTGTTAAGTGCTATGATGAAAACATAGGGAAGAGGAAAGAAAGTATTATTGTGTTGGGGCTTCCTAAGACCACTGTCAGTTTCAGTGTTGCACTAGCAGGACTCAGGCAACTTGCAAAGCTGTTATACACACTGTTATATTTTGTTACAACAAAAACACATCATATTACAATTAGTAAAGAAAAAAGATGCATAGGGCAGAGTCCAGAAGAAACCAGGAGTCAGCTTTAAGTTGTCCTATCCCAGTGGAGTCACATGGCTAGTACTGTTTTCCTAGCACCCATGTGTGTAAAACTTGCGAAGTCTTTCCCATCAGGGAAACTGACCTGAGCCTTGGTGTGCAGGGTCAGTCACGTAGGCATGTGGCATCATCATAACTGCATTTAGCTACTCAGTCTCCAGGCTTCTCAGGGTCAAACTGCTGCAGTGTGGCTCAAAGCACAGAAACACAAAAATAGGCATTCACCATAAATCACATTGTTAGCCTAAACTATGTGGCATGACCCTAAGCTTCAGATATACAAAGATACCCTTGTCAGGATACTCCAGAGGCCCAGAGTTCTTCTCCCAGGAGCTAGACCAAGTATAGGGTTTGAGCAGTGTAGGTATGCTAAGTTAACCATTTACTTCCAAAGAGAGGAGGAAGGATTTTCTAATAGGGGTTTTCCTTTTAATCTTGTCTTTAAATGTAACTCAGTTACATTGCTTGGCTTCCAGTTCTCCATGTGCTAATCTGCTTTGTTTCTTATTCCAAGGCACTAGTAAGCACCAGTGTGTGTCAGTGCACACACGTGTGTGTGAGTGTGTGTGTGTGTGTGTGTGTGTAACATTCTAGAACAAGGTACCAGCATAATCAGTACCTGTTTTCCCAGGGCAACACTGATTCATGCTTATTCTTTTAAATTAATGCCTATGTCTCAAGGATATGTATTTATTGGTAACAATGTTCATTGCCATGTATGGACAGACCCATATCTCCTGACCCTAAATGTATAACTTGTAATTTAATTTCATTGTATATTTTATAAGAGTCAACACTGAGAAACATAAAGCTTTTCTCTTCCTTGCTTTTTTTTTTTTTAATGTTTTATTTATTTCTAGGAGAGAGAGAGAGACAGCGTGAGCAGGGGAGGGTCAGAGAGAGAGGGAGTCACAGACTGAAACAGGCTCCAGGCTCTGAGCTGGCAGTCAGCACAGGGCCCGACGCGGGGCCCGAACCCACGAACCGCGAGATCATGACCTAAGCGAAAGTCGGACGCTCAACCGACTAAGCCACCCAGGCGCCCCTCTCTTCCTTGCTTTTAACAGTGAAATCAGTTGACCTATACCTTGAATTCAAAAGAGTGTATGTGTTCTGGAGATGACAGGGACTGGAAGGAGGGAAGATACAGGAGATACCTCTAGATATAGAAGATAATTTTACAGGGGCGCCTGGGTGGCTTAGTCGGTTAAGTGTCTGACTTTCGCTTAGGTCATGATCTCGCGGTTCGTGGGTTCGAGCCCCGCGTCGGGCTCTGTGCTGACTGCCAGCTCCGAGCCTGGAGCCGGTTTCAGAGCCTGTGCCTCCCTCTCTCTCTGACCCTCCCCTGCTCACGCTGTCTCTCTCTCTCTCCTAGAAATAAATAAAAATATTAAAAAAAAAGAAGATAATTTTACAGTTGATAGCTATTTGTATATTAGCTGCTTGAAAAAAAAAATCTGCTTCCTCCAAAAGTAAAGTGCAGCCTGTTATATAATATGCAGTATGTGTATTTATAGAAAACAAACACAGAGTCATTATAGCCTCTCCTTTAAGGTCATTATGCTTGATGGAATTTATATTCTTTCTGAAAACACATTCATGCTCATCTCCCGGAACATGTACAGTGGAAGGCTAAGTCCTTTCCTTCTGCTTCAAATATGATGTGTTTGTACTTAGAGTAGAAACCCATAACTGTGAAAATTAGAGAAAAAAATGGAGGGCCAGCTCGGTTTCACTGATAGGGAGGACTTAAATTAATAAACCTATTCCCCTGCAGCTGGAAGACAAGTATCAATTCTGCGAAGAGGAGGAAGGCTTTTCTCTTCCACACCTGTCTTTGAGCAACGGGTTTCAGAGAATGTTAGATAAATGCATCATCGATGCTGTCCACTGACCACACTGCTTGTGATACCTTTCTTGTGAACAGGAGGCTTTCTAGTGAACAGGGAGTTTTATGTGGGAAGAAAATCTGGATCACGTGTTAAAGTCACTTAATATGTGTCACTTAATAGTAAAGCAAGGTGTGCCGTATTACATATATACTATATACTATATATATATATATACACACACACATACACACATCATATATATATTATATATGTATATATGATACACACATTGACAGCTAACTTAATAGGGAAAGTTCATTAAAGCAGTTTCATCTCATTTATACCAAATTGTTACATGGTTTTCTAATTTTTTGGACTTTTACGATGTTGCCACTTGAGGTGGGGAGCTGTTTATATTTATGGCACAGAGATTTTTTGTTGGAATTTCTAATTTCTAATCTTCCACACTCTTATCTACCCATATCCCTTAGAGCTTTTAGCACCACTGCATGCATTATCAACTTGAGTGAGGCATATTTGCACATTTGGCTTCTAGAGGCTTTTCCAATCTGTTCTTCATGTTGTTTGTTCTAGACATTTTTCCTTCTCCGTCAAATCCTTGATTGTGCCCCCGTCCTCATTCTTAGCCCATTACCAGCCCTCCCACTCAGGAAATCTGGTTTGCTCCCGTTGTGTGCTGGCTGCCCTCACCTTCGGTCATACATTCTTCCTCATTCCTCCACACATTCTTTGTGTGTTCAACTTCTTCTTTTCCTCTCAGTCCTTCCTCTCAGCTCAGCCTGCCCACACACTCAGATCTCAGACTCACTCTCCAACCCACGGCCGCCCACCCCTGCTGCCTCTGCTCTGGGGCCTCCCTCCCCCAGTCTCACCTCACTCGGCATGACTGTGTTTGCCTGGCTGTTCTTCTGCCTCAGTTTTTTCACCTTTCCTATCTATTCATCACCCTGCTGACTGATTAATCTTTTTAATCTCCTCATGTCACTTTATTCTCAAAAACCTTTAATGGCTCCCCAGTGCTTATTAATAAAGTTCAAACTCCTTAGCTTTGCGCTTTGCCAAGCTTTCCCCCATGACCTGGCTTGCTGCCAGCTTCCTCGGTCTTTTCTCCCTCTACTCACCTTTATCTTCTCCACCTTTGGTCCATACCACATTGTCAGTTGTTTTTCCCTGTGTATGCGTGTCCTTCCCAGTCTTCTTGCCTTGGCTCACCTCATCCTTCAGCCTGGATTCCTCTCTTTCTTTCAAGTATGTCTTCTTCTGCTGCCCCTTGCAATCCAGATTTCACGACTAGCTCAAGCTGATCTCTTCCCAGAAGCTTCCCTATCTAGAAATATTCTCTTCATTGCCAGTGGCTGGCTTTCTTTCTTTCTTTCTTTCTTTCTTTCTTTCTTTCTTTCTTTCTTTCTTTCTTTCTTTCTTTCTTTCTTTTAATCCCTCTTACAGTCCTTATTCCATTTTGTACTGCTACTGTTATTTATGTATAAGCTTCATTTCTTCTAGAGTGCAAGCTCTTTAGGAGAGAGTTTATACTTCTTTGCTGTGTGTTCCATAGTACCTGTTTTTAGCACAGTATCTGAAAAACACTAATGATATGGTTGCTGAATGAGTGAATAAATGAATGCATATCTCCAGAAGAAAGAACTGCTGATAGAAGTATACCTCACATCTTAACTCAGTTTCTAGGTGTGAATAAATTAAAATAATTACCTTCAGCACATCAATTCTTCTGGATATTTTGTAATTGCTCTTATCACGTAAAGCATATCAAGGTAATTGGATACAATGTGTTTACGAGCTGTAAGATATATTACTGTCCCAGACTGAAATTTGTTTCTATCTAGATTAGTAATACTGCTTTCTAATGACCTCTGAATCTTACAGCAAAAGTCATTAGGGTATTTATCGGAAATAGAAATCAGATGGAAAAGCCATTGTATCTTTCCCCCATCTCTACCCTCACCTAAATGCAGAAAATAGCATCTTCAAAACATTTACTGTTCTATGGCTTTGAAAGAAAGCCCCAGACTTAAAACACAAATGCATTGTGTGCCTCTCTTACATTCTGACCTATAAAATTGCACACTTTAAAGTTATTTTGAAACTTGGAAATAGAAATGGGAGCATCAAAATGCAACATTGTCAACACACTTAAAATTTTTGTAGGTTTGAGCTTTCTGAAAGGGACTTGTTATTTTCATTCCTCCTGCTGAAACTCCCATTTGTACTGTGTTGCCTTCCCCAAGGATCCCCAATAAGCTTCACCCATTTTCCCACCACTGAAAAGAGAGGTACCCCTAGGCTGGAGAGCAGCTCCCATTTAATAGTGCATAACAACAGAACCGGGGCTGTCAAACTCTGACAGCTTGAATGAGGGAAGATTTCAAACAATTATGAGCGGGGTTTTAAATGCCTCACCTGAAATACGTTGCACAGTCCTTATCACAAAAGGGAGATACTTTGGTAACTGCCTGAAAATTCATCCAAGAGGAATTTAAGAGAATCTTGGCAGGTGCTCATGACACAACAGTTGAGAATAAGAAATGAAGCGGTGCACTGAAGGGATTTAGGGAGGTTGAACATAATCATTGATGTAAGAATGAGGCCAGGACCCAGGAGATGCAGTCCCTGCCCTTTGTTACAAGACCTCAGGGACTGCAAGTGTCTAAATCCTTCCCTATTTTGTGTTTCGTCTCACGCCAAGCAGTGTTATTCTTATTAGCAAAAAAATAGGAATTGTCTTGTTGAGCAAAGCCTATTCAGGACTGGACAGAGGGGACATCACTGCTATTAATATGCCATTCTTTAAACACATTCCTTCATCCTTAATAGCACTCTGCTAGAAAAATCCATGATCAGTGCAAGTGGGTCTGTTTTGTGGATAAAGTCTTTAAGTGAATAAGTAAATACAGATTTGGTTGTAGTCAGGTTCAAGGTGAGATTGTTTTTGACAACCCATGCTCTCTCTTCTTTCCAGACAACCGTATCAGTGTGCTCTAATGACTTGCCAGCTTTACTCCAATAACATCTTGTAAATTTCTTTGGCATATTGCCCAACAATTTATTTAGGCTGTTTGACTTTGAGACCTCTTTAAGTATACATTTATAAGCAACTTTATTCTTCCCCCCCCTTTAGAACTAATCACTGAAATGAAGACTTCAACAGATGAACTTAGTGACGTTGGGTCAGGCCATTCTAACCATCTACTGAACTTTGGTTTAAATATTTTAATTTCCTAGAAGGCCAAGGAAAGGAGAATGGTTTGTTAATGTCCACATGGACCCACAATCTCTGTATCTAAAGTCCTTGAAGCCAGATGTATTTTAGAATCACAGTTTTTGAGTTTTAGAAACTGAATACAGTGTGTGTATCATATACTCTGCTACCACCTTTAGTGGCATTTGGGCAGTGCCTGTCAGCACTACATTACTATTTCTACCGTGAAATGTGTACATATTCCTATCAGTTCAGGTCTGTGCCACCACCAGATGGGTTACAACAGTCTTGGCTTTCTGAAAATTTTAAGTTTCAAATGGCAGATAAGGGACAGATATTTACTTAATTTTCTTTATTCTTTAAAACAGATAATTGTAAATAATAACAACAACAAAACCTCCAGCAATTCTTTTTATTTATAAGGGCATTGAACCTCAGTGAAGTTAAATAAGTCCAAGGTCACACAACTAGGAAAGAAAGCAGTCAGAATTCTAGCCCAGTGCCCTCTCTGCCATTTTACTACGTTCCTTTTTTTTTTTTAAACGGTTGTTTCCATTTTTACCCTGATTTCTACTGCTTTATATCCATGGGGCCATTGAAATCTTAGGTTTTCTTCTGATGTAGTGCTTGTCTTGATGTAATTTTAAAAACATAAAGGTACTTGATCTCAAATAAGACCTGGAATCCTCTATAAGGTGAAAGAGTCCTACATTCACTTAAGTACTAGAAATTGATGGACACTTGTTTTTTTTTTTCCTTTTAATGTTTGTTTGTTTTTGAGAGAGAGAGAGAGAGAGAGAGAGAGAGAGAGAGACAGGGTGTGAGCAGGGGAGGGGCAGATGGAGAGGGAGACACAGAATCCGAAACGGGCTCTGGCCTCTGAGCTGTCAGCACAGAGCCCCAGGGTTCACTCATGAACCGTAAGATCATGACCTGAGCCGAACTTGGACACTCAACCAACTGAGCCACCCAGGTGCCCCAGGCACTCCTTTTTCTTATGAAAATGTCACCTTAAGCCCTTAATTTAGGTAATCATGGGATAAGTATCAATAAATTCATGAAAACTTGGGAGTTTTCTCAGGGTTCATCAGTTATTTTCTGAAATATTCAAAGAGAAGAGGAAAAAAAATAATGTTGCAGGGTTATTTTCTATTTGCATTTTTTGTTGCATCAACTAGGATCAGGAGGAAAATATTTTTGTTCTGAAGTTATATGAAGGATGTTGTTTGACATCAGGCTACCTCCTCACACAGTTCTTAGGAGTAAAAGGAAACTCTTTTACACATTCCTCTCCCATTGTTATCACCCAACAATTCTTGAGTTATGTTACAAAATGCACTTAGTGATAAAAGGTGGGTCATCTCCTAGGTTAATGGTGAGATTGCCCAAGCAGTGGTACCCAGAAGAAGTTCTCTTAAAATTTTATAAGCCCTTTCAGCAACCCACTGATAACCACACTGGCAGGAGATTTTCCTTTAGTTCTAAACTGACACCTTCTTGCTGCAGTTTAAATTGATTCTTAGGCTTAACAAATGCCATCCTTGTTCATGAAGGGCAATCCATTTGGCAGTAATAAAGCTGAGGTCTGGGAAACTTCATGATAATACACGTTAGATTAGTTCTAGCTTGGTGCAAAAACAAATTACATCAGTGTTCAAACTTCTCAATGCCACAGTCATCTTAATTTTTTCCTGGCCACAAAAGCTCTGTTTTTATATATAAAAACTATGCATATAACTTTACTTATGAGTACACTTAACCCTTTCCTCAAAGGGCAAAATTGACTTTAAGATTTGAGAGCAATTTGATCATTCAGGAGTGTAAAGGAAAATACCATCTCTCTGAAAATTCATGAGTCCTTGTGCTTAAATTCTTATCAGCGTTGTAAAATAGACTTAATATATTATTGCGTCTACTTTTCTTAATTAAAAAATACAGTGCTAAAAAAATACAATCCTGCTTGTGGTCGTTGAATGTAGAAAATGAAATTTGGAAAACAGCCATGCAAGGCTGTATTTTTAAAAAGTTAGACAGTATTTTCAAAAGACAAATTATAAAGTGGCACAATATTTTATTCAAAAAAACCATGCAGAAGCCCTTTAAATCCAGGCTGTTATCTCCTGGCAAAAACTGCTTTGTAAGAAAAAGTATTCAAAGAAAAAGATTTCCATCATTTCACAATGGATCTGGAAACTGTTTATATCAAAAGAGAATTGTTTTGTGCAGTTAAAATCTTTAGACACATCAGAGAGCTGTAACACTGCCTTTTGTAAGGTCAGCAACACCATCAGTTCAATTCATCCCTCAGATATTCTCTACGTTGCTCAACAGCCATCTTTTTTTAAAATAATTTTTTTAATGTTTTATTTATTTCTGAGAAAGAGAGAGACAGCATGAGCAGGGGAGGGTCAGAGAGAGAGGGAGACACAGAATCTGAAACAGGCTCCAGGCTCTGAGCTGGCTGTCAGCACAGAGCCTGATGCGGGGCTCGAACCCACAAACCGTGAGATCATGACCTGAGCCGAAGTCAGATGCTCAGCCGACTGAGCCACCCAGGCACCCCTACTCAACAGCCATCCTTGTCAGGGTGGCAGATGTGGTGGCATCCACAAGAAGGGAGAAGCAAGACTGGCATTCTGGTGGAGTTTGTCACTGTCCCTCTCTGTACTATCAGAAGACTGGAAGTCATGTTTTTAAAGTCTCCTCATTCTATTTCAGTTATGTTTGCTTTTGTAAATATAGTCGCGAAAGAGCAAATGTACTGTTTGTCATTGTTTTTTTTTTGTCCATCTGTTTGCCTAGTGGCATAGCAAACTCTGAAAAAAATAATATATGTATACGACATATGTATAATATGTTATTTACATATCAGGTATTTCTATATTCAGATCAGTTTTGTGAATTGTGGGCATTAGCTTATAATCTTTCGATGATTGCTGGTAGCATTAGAACAAAAATTACAGGGTCTCTTCTTTGTCCCCATACAACTTTGTTAGGAATTTTACCCTCCTTGTAGAATGCTTTGAAGTACTCTCTGGGAAGGTTTTCTTTTTGGTAACCTGTTAAACACTTCTACTTTATTAAGAATAAATGTAGTTTAAAAACATAGTAAATAAATGCCTCTGAATATATTTTAGGGCTTTTCTTTTATAATACATAAAGTACTAGTTTCATGTTTCCACCTGTTCTAATAGTGCTTTTCCATTTATAAGAAACCTTTACTGAAGTGCTTTATTTAAGTTTAGGGATGGGGAGAATTTGGAGAGAGTCCAGGGAGAGTAATAAAAATCAGTAAGCCTATATGCAAATACATTTTGGGAAAATGGTAATGCTTGCCAAGATTTTAGTCAACCTGCCAAAAATTGCATTTTACAAAATGCAGTGGTGTTACTCATGCGTTTTTCCGCACTGTGAATGTTAATGAATAATTCCCAGTGGTTGTAGAGGCGACTGGTCCAAGGAAGTAGCTTCTGGGGCTTATGCACGAGTTGTAGGCTTAATGTAGATGTGGTTTAAGACTTTCTTTTAAAATTGGGCTCCATGGGTATCTAATTCTTACTATTCTGTGTTATGGAAATGAATCTAAAGGGCAGAAAAAATGTAAGAAGAAATGTTCTCATTCCAAGGTCCTAGTTGTAGAAAATCTTTTATTAACTAATCTCCTTTAGGTTTGCTAAAAGAATAGCTAGGGGAAAAGTAAGTGTTTCTCCTAACAGTGTTGAATTAGTGCTAGACCTGTATCCTAATTTTACCATCCTGGTTTCCCCACGTCTAATCTTCTCTTATAACAGACAGAAGCAAGTAAGCTTCAGCCAAGTATTCCAAGGCAGCCTTTTGTAGTGGAAAAAATATGGACTTTGCCATTCAGTTTGCTTGACTACCAATCATACCACTGCCCATATTAGTTCTGTAACTTGTGCTAGCTTCGTTAATGAGGATAATTGCTATGTAGCTTTTTGGGTTCTTGCGATGATTAAATAAAGCTAAGAAAGTGGAAGCACGTGGCTCATAAGAAGTGTTCAATAAATGTAAGCCTTCCCAAAAGCAATTCTTATTAATAGAATAGCCTGATTTAACTAGGAAATTGAAATCCAATCATACATTTAGAGGAAACGAATTTTCATACAAACATATTTAAGTGACAAAATGGAGAAATTGAGGGAAGGAATCATTGGATATCCACAAAACAGACAGCCCTTGCAATTTTTCACATTCCAGTTGAACAAATAAAAGGGAACTCTTCTCTTACTGCATTTGCTTGTCTGCACTCTTGGCTCATCACATGGAATTAAAAGATTTGAACCTATTCTTTAGGAATGCATTTTTTAAAGCTAAAAGATATGTACTGGTATCAGAGTGGGTAAATTGTGTAGGTATAATGAAAAATGATTGCCTAAATTACAGAAGTAAATGGATCTGTTCATTTAAAAGTTTTCTATTGTATTTTTTAAGTTAGACCTTTTAACTAAATTCATAATTAGAGTTGCCAGATAATTTATAAGATGTCCTGTTAAATGTGAGTATCAGATAAACTGAATTCTTTTTTAGTTATAAGCATGTTATAAATATTGCATGGGACATACTTATTTGTGGTTGTTTATCTGAAATTCTGTTACTGTTGTTGTTTATCTGAAATGCAAACCTCACTGGGTGTCTTATGTTTTTATTTACTAAATTTGGGGACCCTACTCTTATTCTAAACTCTTATTTATACATTTTAGGATCACATTATGAATTATCCTACCAAAAACCAACTTCTTTGCTTAAAACTGATCTCAGGCCTTTTATACATATCATTTCTGAGTTATTTCTTGAGACTTTTTTTTTCTTCATATGGGAAAGGGATGGTGAAGTTAAAATTCTAGGAGAACCCTCAAGCTAAATCGTCTATGAGAAATAACTTGTAACAAACTGCATAATGAATATCAAGCTGCATTTACATTGCTCTATTTTAATAACTGAGAGCAAAGATCTCTAAAAGCAGAAGGTAGCTGATATCATCAAATTCTCCTACATGGCATTACAAAGGAGAGAGAAGGAATAATCAATCCAGAAGTTCTGAAAGAGTCTCCCTTAGTAGGTTGTATATACGACAGGGCAAGCTTCTCCGTATGCAGCACTATAATGAAGCTGCAAGAGGGAGAGATTATTCTTTCAGTTTTATTCATATTATGCACAAGACTTTTGAATTAGTTTTTTGGTGGGTAAGCACCTTAAATCACCCATAAAACCTCAGCTTTATTGCTCAGCATTAAAGAACAGAAGAAGTAGCAAAGAGTTGGAAGAATTAAATGAATACACGGGAAACTTGTTCATACACGTGCCTTATGTTTTAACAGTAAATCACTAACTTTTTAGACCTGGAACTGCCTGCCAACGCTGAGTTCCGGGGGGAAAAAGAGAGAGTGAAAGAGAAAATTTTGCCTGCATTGGAACAGAAAATAATGTTGAAGCAAATAGAACTCTATATACTTCTGACAGTTCAAATGATACATAAGTACACAGGCTGACAACGGCTGGTTTGTCCCTGCAGTTCACTTCGCTCAACTCTGCATGGTTCTGTAGGACAATGAAATTCAATGCACTCAGATTTCCAAAAAAAAAAAAAAAGAAAAAAAAAAGTGAGCTCAGATTCTTTTAAAAGCATTTCTATGAGAAAACGGATCATTTACATGCCAAAAGCACTTTTAATGTGACATATTTAGCACATGTATTATTTAGAACGAAAGCTGCTTGAACTTAGCGAATTTTAAAGTCTATAAAATGGCACCCCACTGAGCAGAAAGGTAGCAGTTCTCTGTTATGTGATTATGTGGAATAATAGACTTGTACATAACTTTTCACAAAATTAAAGGTATGACATTTACTTTCGTTTAGCCCTATAAATTGCACTTTAGAACATAAAGAATGGGCTGATCTATGAATTTGTTGTTCCTTCAAGCAATTTAACTGATTTTTAAAGCACAGTTTTGTGTTTCATCTATTGAGTAACACATCAAACAGTTATCTTAGTAGATTTAATGAGACTCGTGTATCACTTAACTCTTCCAAGAAATGTTCAGGGACCCTTAAAATGAGAAAGGTGGACATCCTAGGTTTGTTTTGTTTTCTGCCTGCACTGGAGTCCAAACCCAAGAGGACCAGCTCAGCCGCAGAGGTGGTTGTACTGGGCGGGGGTGGGGGTGGGGGCGTGTGGTTTCCCATCAGCCACTGCACATACGTCACCGTGAGCTATTGGTTGGCCTTTCTTCCGACAAACATACAATTTGCCAAGAAGATCCTCTCATCAGAGCACGTTACCTTACTTAGAGGAAGGGATTTAGAAAATGTTTGTTTCTTTAAGTGTAACTGGACAAAGCAGCCAAGTCTTAAAAAGTCAACAGAGATCTGTTTAATAAAAGGGCCAAAAACTCTTGACCCTTCCTCATTTATGATAATTTTGCCTCAAATGAAGCAATAATGATATACTAAGCTGAACACACACACACACACACACACACACACGGATACAGGCAGTTGGAAGGATCCCCATGTCTGTCTGGAGGTGATTCTCAAGATGGAATCCTAGGAAATGATTTATCATACAGATGAATGCAGGACTATCAATACAGATACAGATATAAATAGATATGTTTCACAGGCAGAGTCTAACATGCCTCACATCTCTGAGTTTAAAGAAGTTACTCACTAGCTCACTAGTTAAAGGATGAGTCACTAGCTTCCTATTAAGAGTGTTGCAGTGTGGGGGCGCCTGGGTGGCTTAGTCGGTTAAGCGTCCGACTTTCGCTTAGGTCATGATCTCGCGTTTCGTGGGTTCGAGCCCCACGTCGGGCTCTGTGCTGACAGCCAGCTCAGANTTGCAGTGGTGCACAAAGTTGTTTCAAGATTTCCATTTTTAAAACTCTTTTCTCTACCTTCTTCACCCCTGTAGTGATTTCAATGGTAGTGTTTAAATTTGCTTCAGGCTTGAACTTTGGCATTCATGAAATCAGCTCCAGGACTCTTCGGTAATTTATCTGGGTTTCCAGAAGACTCTTGGTACCCTTTAAAGATAGAGATGCCTGATTGAAAAACAAAGTGCTGTGGTAGGTCAACACACAGGGTGTGTAGTTGGTTGATGTTTGAAAGGAAAGTTGATTTGGCTAATCCACAACAAGGTGTTTTTCTCTTCCTTTGATTTTTCTGAATTAAAATAGACAAGATTTGGGGTATTAGAAAATGAGCCCTAGTAAAGCATGCAGTTTTTACTATTTGTGTTCTCTTGCCTGTGTTGCTTTTATAACAGCGTTGTTCACAGGGAGTTGGAAATAAAACAGGATCTCAGTCCAAAAGGTGCAATTATGGTCATTTAAGCCAATAACATAATTATGTATAGAGCGTATATATTTATCAGATATGTGCAGCCATTTTGAACTCTTTATGTATTATCATTGCCACTTTGCAGCTTTCTTGAAACAATTTTCAGCATCATCTAAGTAAAAATCACAGAGAAGGTTAAATGCTAAAAATACACTTTAAGATTACATTGAGTTTATGGCTTAAAGCCAGAAAAATCAAAGAATTTTTAACTTACCATCCTTCTCTATTTCCTTTAGATTAATTAACATCAGAAATTTAATTAATTCCTATGGTTGTCAGCAGTCTTTTGCATTTATTTTGAGGAATATGGTTCAAGAGGATGCTTACCCAGAAGGACTTGAAGGCAAACCTGTTTGAAACTCTTTAGAATCTACGTTTACTACTTTGTGTGTGACATTAAATTTCCATTCTCAGAATAAACACCGCACACCACCTGGGATTACGATGACTTTTCATTTTTAAACCAAAAATTTAGTCTTGTTTGAAGTCTAGTTTATTTCACACCTTCCCAAGGCTCTCTTTAATGCAAGCAGGTAGGATCCCTAATCTTCCCATCCTGCTGCAATCCAACAGTTACTAATATTCACATGTATGTGTTGGTGAAAAGGAAGGTTGCTTTTAGCAAGCATGAGGCAAGGTTTTAATTTGTAGCTGATAATTTGCTACTGGAAGCTTACCCTGATTAGTCTTCTTACTGCACCAACAGTTTTTGAGGTGGTGTGAATTACCTGCTGTGTATGTTTTTACCACTCACTCAGGGATGAAAATGAATTACAACCTAGCCCTCAATTAAAGCTCGAAATAAGAAAACCTCAAACTTCTTTTATGTCTGCACTTCTAAAGAACAGAATTAGTTGCTTCTTATATCATTGGAATTGTAATTCACACTATTGGAAATCTTGCAATGGATCTTTCAGCCCCACTCAAACAAGCGCATCTCAGCTCTTACTCAATTACATTGCCTTTGCTCCAAGTCAAATCATCATTCAACAGCTGAGAATTGAAACAAACTCCATTTGTGAAAATGAACCACGCATTTATTGATAATGTGGAATGTTTATAAGTGTTATTTCTCATCATCCTGCAGAAATTAATATGTTATTTCTGGTCTGATTAATTGTGAAATTTAGGAAATGCAGTCACGGACTTTGATTTAATTTGTCATTAATGCACTGTTTAATTTTTAGCAGTGCTGGAAAGAAATACATTAATGAAAACTTTGAATAAATATTTTTGGAATACTATTGTTAGATCTTTTGAGAAAACATCCATTACTTTTAACCAGTTTCTTGTAAGTCTACAAAAGCTTATTTTGTGTTTGCTGGGCAATCTGGACATCTCAAAAGGGAACACACAGGTATTCAAATTGTCTATGAGTTTATTCATTGGTTCATGTTTTTATTTGGCAGTTTTTATGCTTTGTTTGCTCGTGCTACATGAGCGCTTGCGTTTCGTGCAGGAAAACTTGGGATATCCTCCTCAACTTCAGGGAGAAAATGTCTTGTGAAGGCATTGTATTTGCAACTGGTCATATGTCCTGAATCTGCTGTTGTTCTACAAATGTCTTATTTTCCTCTGGAAGAAAAGCTGGATACCTGAGAATTTTCTCACCTCAGATCAGCTCACTCACCTAGTAGGTGGCAAGAAGTGGGAAAAGCAGACAGAGACTGAAGTTGTGGGATGATTTTCTGCTGTAATGATTGGGAAAGAGTAATAGATATTGGAAAATACCTCCTTATTCACTTAAAAACAGGAACAAGTGTGTTTCCTTGATGTGGCTGTGGAAATAAAAGACTCAATTTGAATTCTGAGAGAAGAAACAGGGTTGCTCAGCTAGGAGGAAATCACATACAGGACTGTGTAGGAAAGAGAGGAAAAAACAGAGGAGACAAAGCCTGGCACTTCCAGATTTTAAGCTCCTTGATTAAAAGAGGTCTGTTTTTTGTTATTGTTGTTTCATTTGTGTTTTCCATAACATCTAGTTCATGGCTGGAGTCACAATTGGTATAAGTCTGCTTTCTTGATTAACACCTGTGTTCCAAGGTCACAACTCAGGTTTACAACACCAGAGGAAGGGCAGTTATGTCATATGCTGGATGCTGTATTTATAGCAGAGTTTACCTTAATTTTGATATTAACACAATTACACCAAATTTACCAACGAATTTCTAATTGCTTTTCTCTCCTTTGCAGTCATAGATTTTTTTTTTTTTTAGTTACAATTCCATTCTGCAATGTCAGAAGAAAGCTGATATGTTTCTTCATGTTCCTAGAAAGAGGAAAATTATCATTCATCTAGTTCTTTGTCTCTCCTTTGCTATCAGATGACAAGATTGTTGATAAGTAGCTATGTATTATGCAATGTAACAACATTCTTAGAACTCTTTAATCTTAGGAATAGAGAAGTAGATTTCCAAGTTGATTTGTAAATGGAAAATTTACAACCCTAATTCCCACCTAAGGGAAACTTACCAGTGGATTTTGTTTGATATAACGTAATTATGAAGATTCAATATGTCTTTTCAGACTTAAATTATATTTTTTAATATGAAGGTAATACCTAGGCCACCATTCAGAGTTAGCCTGAAATTGGAATTGGACCATTGTGTGGTTGTTGATTTTATTGTCCTCACACTGGGTGGTAGCTCAAAGAAGAATAGACATGAAATCCCATGTAGTTGTATGTTAGCTAAAAGTTGCCTGTACCTGGCCACTAACATGAGAACAAGCTTGGAATTAAGCAGTAGGAGTGTGATCCAGATAGGAACACAAGGTCGTTTTGCTGGTTAACCATGAATGATGGTTTTTCTGTCTGTTGTTTCTTTGTTCAGTTTCCTCTGTCTATTGTGTACTCTTTTGCGCTCTCACTTTCTTCATTTCTTGTCTCTTTCTCTAGAAAATTCATTATCATATATCAGTTGTATATTATTACAGAGTATTTTTTCTCTAGCAGTTGGGTAAGATAACAAATTCATTATGTATTTCTTATTTTTGTTATGTGGTACAACTAAGGATGACAAAAGACATACATGCAGCCAAAAGATTGGCCAGTTGTACATATTAATGTTTGGATAGTGTTTTTCTGAAAACAGGTGAATTCAGGGTCATTTATGGCGTTCTGCAGGCGATACCTAAATCGAGTGAGCATTGAATGAGCACTTTAAATAGCTCACTGATGCTGTGCCACCTACTGGAACCATCGAGGGCGCTACCGTAGCCTTTGTTGACAGGGTTTTCATGATCTTGCTCATCTCTTTCCTGCCCCATGACACATGAAAATATGTGATTTCTCCTGGCCCAAAATGTTGGAGTTTACCAATTACATAGAAGTTAGGAATTATTAAATATGATCTTGATATATCAAGCTGATTTTTCTGGCAGTCAGCTGCGTCACTAAGGCAGAAATACTCAGGTATTTAAACACTGGTTGTATCACATGTCAGATAAAAATCGCAAATGTTCTGGAGAAGATAGCACTGTATAGCGTAGGACAGCACTGGAGGGAAGTTTTAGCTGCTAAACCTTCAAAGTTTTTCTTCGGGAAAAACATGGAAATGTGAATGACTTCTGATTTGTATAACATTTAAGTGCATTTAGCCTACCTGTTAAGCAGTGTATTTCACTTAGCGTGCAGTAACATATGTTATCATAAATTAAGATGATTTTAAAAGATGGAAAACCAGTGCAAAAAAGCAATGCTTTCAGAGTTCACACATGATTGTAGAGCATTTAGAAAGAGAATTTTGGACATTTAAAACTAACAAGCTGAAGGGTGCCTGGGTATCCCAACTTCGACTCATCTCATGATCTCACAGTATGTGACTTCAAGCCCCATGTCGGGCTCTATTCTGACAACTCAGAGCCTGGAGCCTGCTTCACATTCTGTGTCTCCCCCTCTCTCTGCCCTTCCCCTGCTCATGCTCTGTCTCTTTCTGTCTCTCAATAATAAATGTTAAAAAAAATTTAAACTAACAAGCTTTGTGTTAATCATGGTATAATCCTGGCCTCCTTTCCAAATAAAACAATAAAAAAATTAATCTATTACCAAATATATGATTTTAATAGATGTGATGCTGTGGAATTTATGCCTTATTTTAAAAGGAAATCTTGAGTGAATTGGCTAGGTTTTCATGTTTGCATTGAAATAAATGCATCTATTCAGTCTGCTAACTTCATTGCATTATTGAGTTCAATATATGAGAAGATACAATATTCAAAACAGTATACTTGCAAAAATTTGCAGTCCTCTTTTTCCTATTAAGATAATGAAATTATATTCTTTCCCAACCACAGACCAGAAACAAATCTGAAAACACTGTTTGGACTATGTCTGTTAAGTTTAATCACTGCATGAGTAGAAGCCTTCAGAAGAAGCAATATGGATAAATTAAAATACTGTGGGCAATGCCACATTTTAGAAAGAGCCCTAACTCTGAGGAGTAAAGACCTGGGTTGCAGAACTTTCTTAGCTACTTACCAGCTGATTGATCTTGGGTTTGTCTTACAAACGTACTTTCTCATCCATGTGGGGACAGTACTGCTTTTCCTACTTATGGGTTTTGAAGTGCAAAATAAGAAATGTGGAAAAGCTTAGGAAGACGTAAGTCATTATTCGGATGTGAATTATTGTAATCTTCTGTTTGGCTCTAAGAATTAAGTTTATTGATATCCAGTTGGGTAAGTGTATATTTTTGTCATTTCCCCCCACTTTTTATCTTTCATATGGACTCCAGATTTATTTAAACAATTTTTTATTGTTTATTTATTTTTGAGAGAGAGTGAGAAAGAGACAGAGCACGAGCAGGGAAGGGGCAGATAGAGAGTGAGACACAGAATCCAAAGTAGGCTTCAGGCTCTGAGCTGTCAGCACAGAGCCTGACGTCGGGCTTGAACCCACGAACCACGAGATCATGACATGAGTGGAAGTCAGATGGTTAACTGACTGAGCCACCCAGGCGCCCCAAACTCCAGGTTTAATTAAAAAAATAATTCCAGTGTAGTTAACGTAAAGTGTTATATTAGTTTCAGGTGTACAATATAGTGATTCTACAATTCTATACATTACTGAATGCTCAGTAAGATAAGTGTGCTCTTCATCCCAACCGTATAGTTCACCCATTTCCTCACTCACCTCCCCTCTGGTAACTATCAGTTTGTTCTCTATGGTTAAGAGCCTGTTTTTTTGGTTTCTCTCTCTTTTTTCCCTTTGTTGATTTCTTTTGTTTCTTAAATCCCTCATATGAGTAAAATCCTATGATATTTGTCTTTCTCTGACTTATTTTGCTTAACATTATACTCTCTACTTCCATTCATATTGTTGCCAATGGCAAGATCTCATTCTTTTTTATGGTGGTGCAGTATTTCACACACACTCTTTCTTTATCCATTCATCCATTGATGGACACTTGGGCTGCTTCTATAGTATGGGTATTATAAATAATCCTGCAGTAAACATAGGGGTGCACTTATCCCTTCGAATTACTGTTTTTGTATACTTTGAGTAAATACCCAATAGTATGTTACTAGATCATATGGTAATTCTGTTTTTAATTTTTTGAGAAATGTCCATACTGTCTTTCACAGTGACTGCCCCAGTTTGTATTCCCACCAACACAGAGTTCCTTTTTCTTCACATCCTCACCAACACTTGTTTCTGTGTTTTGATTTTAGCCATTGTGACAAGTGTGAAGTGGTATCTCATTGTAGTTTTGATTTACATTTCCCTGATGATGAGTGATGTTGAGCATCATTTCATGTGTCCATTGGCCGTCTGGAGGTTTTCTTTGGAGAAATGTTCGCTCATGTCTTCTGCCCATTTTTAATTTAATTATTTGGGGGTTTTGGTGTTGAAGTGTATAAGTTTTTACATATTTTGGATACTCACCATTTATTGGATAAGTCATTTGCAAATATCTTCTCCTGTTTATGAGATTGACTTTTAGTTTTCTTGGTTGTTTCTTTTGTTGTACAGAAGCTTTTTAAAAAATGTAATCCTAATAGTTTATTTTTGCTTTTGTTTCCTTTGCCTGAGAGATATATCTGAAAAAAATGTTGCTATAGCTGATGTCAGAAAAAATATTTTCTGTGTTCTCCTCAAGGACTTTTATGGTTTCAGGTCTCACACTTAGGTCCATAATCCATTTTGAGTTTATTTTTATGTGTGGTGTAAGAAAGTGGTTGTGTTTTATTCTTTTTGCATGTAGCTGTCCAGTTTTCCTAGTATCATTTGTTGAAAGAGCGTCTTTTTCCCATTGCATAATCTTGCCTTTTTTATTGAAGATTAATTGAGTGTATAATTGTGGGTTTATTTCTGAGCTTTCTACTCTGTGCTTTTGACCTATGTGTCTATTTTTATGCCAGTTTCATGCTGTTTTGATGACTGCAGCTTTGTAATATAACTTGAAGACTGGAATTTTGTGGTTCCATACAAATTTTCAGATTGTTATAGTTATGCAAAAAATGCTGTTGGCATTTTGATAGGGATTGCTTTAAATCTCCGGATCACTTTGGGTAGTATGGACATTTTAACAATATCTGTTCTTGTAGGTCTGTCTTAGAGTTTTTCATAAGTTCTTTCATGTAAGGCTGAACACAAAAACTGCTTTTGTAATGTTGGTAAATAAGTTCATTCCTATTTAACCATGTAACTATTCACTGCATTTTTCTTAGTGATTATTCCATGCAAGTGTTTTGTTCAGGTGGTACAAAAACAAATGCAACACAAATACTGTCCTCAAGAAGCTTGCAGTTACAGGTAGGAAACGCAGAAGATATCATCGTTGTGTCTGGGACTTGATTTTATGCTACTTACAGACTAATAACTTGGTCTGTTGCTGTATCATGGGAGCTGGTAGAACACATGAGACTTCTGAGACAAAGGATTTTATTGTTTACTGCACAGCGAATGGCACCATGCTTGTGTTAGTTCTCTTTACCCCAATCCCCCCAAGTCCTAGGGAGGCTGCATGAGGTGGCAAGGTAGATACTGTACAGGCAGAAGATTTGTGCTGCGACTGAGGAACATCGAGCTTGTGAGCCCTGCTGTTTTATAATAAACACTAAGCAAACCTGCTCTTTGTCCTGAGGGAGATATTACTTCATCCCTCCAAGACTTTCACAGATACAACCCTAACAAATGTTCCCAGTAAAGAACATTTAGGGCCTTGCATTCTTGGTGTACCCAGCAAGATGCGTAGGTGCACAAGGGACCCACAAAGGAGTGTCTCCCAATAGTCATAAAGTAGAGCATGGAAAATGCTCACAGTCAGTAATTAAAGGAATTTTAATCCATTCCATGTCAAACACAAAGTCATTTGATTTCTTTTAATATGTTTCTTATTGTCAGCTGTTTATTGAGCTCCTACTGGTGTGTGTGTGTGTGTCTCGTGGTAGAATATCATGGTAATAAAGGACTTTAATCCCATGGGGTGCCCAGTGGGATCTCCTCACTTGCACTTGTATTCCCTCTGAAAAGCACTTTCTGGGGCCTCCAAGGACTATTTTTTTAAATCATAAAAATCCATTTTATGACAACCATCTCAATATGAGATATCAGAAAGTCAGTGTTCCCACTTAAGGTATTTTTAGGTTTCTCCATGAGTTTGTATTAGGAAAAGTTGAATTCAATTTTCATCTCTTAGCACTACCTAGATTAACAAGTTTATATGAAAAGAAGTAGCATGGTGGGTTGATACTTCTTATGACCAAGTAGAGATTCTTTTTTTTTTTTTTTGTAAGTTTTTAATGTTTATTTATTTTTGGGAGAGATAGAGAGGGAGACACAGAATCCAAAGCAGGATCCAGGCTCTGAGCTGTCAGCACAGAGCCCAGTGTGGGGGCTGGAACTCACAGAGTGAGAGATCATGACCTGAGCTGAAGTTGGACACTCGACCAACTGAGCCATCCAGGTGCCCCAACCAAGTAGAGATTCAAACTGGTCTCTCTCCAGAGTCTGGACTCATCCCGTGGACACCACATCACCACTGGAACTGCAAAACGTGAGGTGGAAGACAGAACTTCTCAGACTTTTTAGAGCAGTCTTCCTTTTTATGAGAGTGTATAGGAACAGTGTGATCTCTCAAATATGTAATGATTCAGAAAAGTTTGTTTTTAGCATTTGGAAAGTGCTTCCCGATTTGCTGTTTGGAGATCTTGATAAAGATACTGCTCTGAGCCGGCTGATGAGAGAAAATAATTTAGTGAGAGAGTAAAAAAAAGAAAAAAAAAGAGATTTACTATTAAGTCAAAATACAGAGCACTGTACAGGAAAACCTTCCTTGGGAGACAACATGCTCTTCAAAAGGAAAGTGAGTTTGTTTTGGCAGAGGGCCTTGGAATTCTAGTTTGCAATTTAAATCTTTGCTAAAAATTGCATTTTAAAGGCAGGTGCTTGTCTAGCACAGGTGGTTACTGTAGCAATCACTGTATTGACAGAAAAATATTATGATGGGGTGTAGAGACACCAACCTAATGAAATAAAGTGAAACGAATAAAAAAATTTATTCACCTCTCTCTCTCCTCCCTCTTGTACTTCTCCAAATAATTGTAATTTAATGTTCTATTCAGAAGAGCATATTTATAACAGGGCATCTCAATATTAATCTTAAACTAGAAAAATAACTTGTCATTTATTTAACCCTAGCCTGATGGTAGGGTAGATTCACTACTGAAAGTCTGTTACAAATAGCCAGGACATTCTAAGGGCACCAAAAGATGGCTGTCATTTTTGTATTCAGCACAATGATGAAGGAGCTTTTAAATGTTTGGACATTCAATCAGTGTAGAGCCACGACCCGGACATACCCTTTTACTAAACACTAGCCCACTAAATCCTCTTAGAATGTTGTTTACCTCCAGATAAATCAAACATGACAATGTAGGTTAACTTCACTGATTCATTTTTCAGCCACAAATGATTAATAATTTTTACCGAATGAAAGCTACAGACTTCTTATTATACGGCGGACTACAGGGAGTGATATAATTCTTAGATGTCTTGTGAAATGCGAAGCCATTTCTCTGGAACTGATGTTCCCAGTTCTCTGCTAAGCACGGTAGCTACCTTTACTCCACTAGAGGATCATCCAGCAGGAATGACCTTATCAATTACAGTAAGTCAGCATCTTTCCCCCAGAGTTTGAGCAAGCTGTTCTCTGCAATTTGTACTGGTGGCCCGGGACTAAATCCGAATCCATTTCCAAGCTGAAGCATGTCACATGCTGTAGCAGTGAAAGACATGTTGCTGCAGTAAGCAAAGACATAGGCTCTGCAAGGAGAGTTTTTCTGGCCAACCAGAAACCCCACACGATGGAGAAAGCCAAAACACGAAGAAGAAAAATGAGCAGAGAAGGGAAAAAGAACTCCTTCTTTTTAACCTGGATGTTTTTACCCTGAAAAGATTAAGTGGCAGATTTTGCCAGTGGGTATTTCACTTTTGTTTATTTTGGCCAGTTACCCATTCTCTGTTTACTACCTACCCAAATAGCCTTGGGGTTCATTGTGGTTTTAATAAAGATTAGGAATTAAGGTCAGCAAATGTTTCTACTACAGGTGTCTGGAAAAGTCACCTCCTCCTTGGTTTGCACAGTGAGGCTTCTGCAGTCTCCCTTGTAATTTTTTCCCATCTACTCTCCCCCCAACACTTTGTAAATAATATTTTCCATTTATGTCATATTTCCAGGGTGGCTGAGCTTATGAATGGTTTTATTTCTTTGACTTCACATTCTGCCGTTCTTGAATAACTAATAGTGGTGATTACATTTTCCACATTTAGAATTGCTTTCTGGTAATCTGGAAGGAAGAGATTTCTCTGAGAGATACAGCATATATAACCTTTCTTGACATCAAGGGCACAGAGATAGTTGCTAAAATAGATGATTGATTACCTATGCTGAGCTCAGCACTTAGATTTTCCATTCATTTCAGAAACTTCCATTAGGTTCACACCTGGAAAGTTTTGGCATTGTCCCTCAATATCTTTATCTGCTGGGATACACTTTCATACTCCTGCTTTGGGACTGGCTGCACTTGAAAAAAGGAGACAAACTAAGTTAAGGAAATC